>NC_064618.1:140212488-140523223 GCF_023898315.1 Schistocerca nitens
GATTCCTATACTTCTGTGGAAGAAGTGGAGCCAAAGGTCAACGCAAGGTCATGGCAAGTGTGGCTGGTTCGACAGTTTCCATAGAGGTTGCCCACTAATGATTGCTCCACCTCAACAGCCATGCATCTCATCGGCGTGCACCACACCTTAAGCTTGAGGTTTTTTTTTTTTTTTATAGAGATTTTTACCATCCCTCTGATCCTGGGGGTCACATCGATATCCCTGCTCCCTGTGACACAAAACGTTCCACCGCTGCGCCAGATAGTGGTCGCTGAAGCATGCCCAGAGATTATGGCGACAGAGGACTAGCATAGCTTACCAGTCCACAGCTCAAGAGCCCCGGGGTCACCGAGGCTGTACCCAGCAAACAAACGCTCAGCTGCTGAGGGCTCTCTATATTGGTCTGCAATTCCTTGCCTATGCAAAAATGTTGTCTTTATAGCCAACTGTTCACGTGAGGAGGTATGAAAATCAGAGGGACCCACCTGTTGGATGTATGGTGGGTGATCAAATACTTTCCACTGAAAAAGCTGCGGGAGCTTCTTCAGTGCCCCTGCAGTGTGCTGGCGAGAACTGCCATGAAGAAGAATATGCATGACAGTTACCTTGTGTGGGATGCATAAACTCAGGAGAACTCTCGAGGCAGGCACCCATCCTTGGCGGGTGACACTATTTTATAGGCAACTTCACGAGCTCACTGTGTGCTCAGAACTGAAACGAGCGATGTGTCGCGACCGAGGGTATACTAGAGACGCTGTCCAACACATCTGTGCAAATCGTCATTGGATTTTCAGTGTGGTTTCCGTTTTAGGACCGATATGACCTTGCTTTCCGAATAGCCCTTGTATTACTCCACATACCGCTGTTCACTCCAAACCCGACAACAGCCATCTGTTTAGTGGAGCATGCAACGTGATTCATCTGGAAAGGTCACCTCTCGCCACTCAGTGAACGTCGAGACGTTACTGACGTTAAAATTCCAGCCTTCGTCGCCGATGAACAACAGTCAACATGCATACACGAAACAGGCGCCAGATGCAGAGGTCCATACTTCATCTGGGCGGTCAGTTGCTCAACGGTTTCACGTCAATTCACCCGTACATATTTCCGCGTATGATGTTCAGCCAACCGGCCGAAGTGGCCATGCGGTTAAAGGCGCTGCAGTCTGGAACCGCAAGACCGTTACGGTCGCAGGTTCGAATCCTGCCTCGGGCATGGATGTTTGTGATGTCCTTAGGTTAGTTAGGTTTAACTAGTTCTAAGTTCTAGGGGACTAATGACCTCAGCAGTTGAGTCCCATAGTGCTCAGAGCCATTTGACCCATTTTTTGTTCAGCCCTGTCGTCTATGGCCCCTGGTGCTTCCTCCATGTCGATTTTGGATAGTGCCATTTTTGCACGCACTTTATTCTTTATCCACGGTGGCACGCGAACGGCTTACTACAAACTTACCCTTTTCGGAAATACTTCCACCCCTGGTACGAAAACCGATGATCATGCCCTCGTGGACGTCAGATAAATCACTCAGTTTCTCGCATTATGACAACGACTGCACTGTTTCCCGCATCCCCCCGACAACTTTCATATACCCTCCATTGCTTGTGGTGCCACCTGCTGTCTGTGAGTGGCTATTGCACGTTGTCGTCGAACGTAAGCGATGGGCGCGTTAACGTGACTGGACCGTATAGTTCCTTCATTGTGCTTCGAGCGAATAAAATTGTCGTCACACGGGCCGTGGCATGAAACGTGCAATTCGCTGACTTGATCTCTGTGCTGCTGAAAGCTCAGAAACGCTTCTGATTTTGCTTGCGGTATCTGTACCCCAGCATGATACACGCGACTGCATGCGCACCAGTGGCTGTCCTAGGCCACAGCTGGCACTCGGGAACTACACAGTAGACACACGACTTCTCGAAACGGATCAGCGTGAAATAGCTGCGATAGCTCCAAGCGAGGCAGCTGACGTCACAAATTAGACGTTTTGTTTGCAAAATGGACAGGCGTAAGATTCCTATGTTATCTCTAACGCACATTTCGTCCTTTGTCGATATGCTATTCATTTCATTGTCTCTGTAGGTTACATAAGTAAAAATTTTAATATTCTTGAACACATTATAAGGTAAAAGGGAAAGTTCCATGACCAGTCACATAGGACATCGGTTTATAAACGTTCCATTGCGAATGGCATAATACACATTTAAAATAGTCCTATACATCGTAATAAAATTATACCTAATTTTTCGTAAAGCCCTGAGGTCATTCTTACTTGACTACTGTTTCTACTCAATAGCGGGATCTGTACAACATGTGAAACAAGAAACTTTAAATTATCTTATTGCGAGTAGAACAAGCTATGTAGTAATAAAGCTAATCGTACAAACTCACTCCAAGCAGAGAGCACACTTGTACGTATGTAATAGCGAATATTATAAAGTATATTTCTACTAAGTTAATACGTAAGTCTCAGACTCTATCAGAAAAAACTATGGCAAGTAAAAAATATTTGGATATAGTGATAGAGGAATTGGTTCCACACATAAAATATTGATTCATAAATCCGCATGTCTATTCATTATGCTAGTCTAAACTTTCTCAACGTATGGCGGTATCTTCCATGTTACCATATCCTGAGGATTTTAATCGCAGATGTTATTAACTGACATTTAACTATAACAAGTTGGACCAAGAACAATGCGTTTTAGATGGACCTTCAACGTACTGTTCCCTTGAAATTGCTTACATTCATGCTACCAAAGTTACATTCTAAATTTCTATAAACACCAGTATGACAGTTCCCTTACTATTACAACAAATAATGCCAATAACGACAGTTTTTCCACAGATCCTTAATTTTATGGTGCATCGATATGGCACATATTCCTAGGACGTAAGTTACAATACATCGAAGAAAAAAAGTAAATAAATAAATAAATAATCGGCACACCACTAAAGAAATATCGAAATGGAACTGACATCGGTATATGTGTTCTGCTGGTACAGAAAAACGAATGATTACAATTTCAGAAGAAAGGGAATGATTTATTCAAGAGAAAGAGCTTCAAAAACTGAGCAAGTTAACAAACGTGTTGGTCACCTCTGGTCCTTATGCAAGCCATTATTCGGCTTGGCATTGGTTGACCGAGTTTTTGGATGCCTTCCTGATGTGTATCGTGCCAAATTCCGTCCAGCTGGCGCATTAGATCGTTAAAATCTTGAGATGGTTCGAGAGCTCAGCCCATAATGCCCCAAACGGTTTCAGTTGGGGAGAGATGGCGACCTTGCTGGCCAAGAAGGGTTTGGTGAGCATGAAGACAAGCAGTAGAAACCCTCACCGTGAGCTAGCTGGCATTATCTTCCTGGAATGCAAACCCAGTATGGCTTGCCATGAAGGGCAAAGAAACGGGGCGTAGTATACCGTCGACGTACCGCTGTGTTTTAAGGGTGCTGCGAAAGACAACCAAAGGGCTCCTGCTATGAACAGAAATGGCACCCCAGACCATTACACCTGGTTGTCTGGCCGTATGGCGGGCAAATCATGTTGGGATCACACTGCTGTCTGGGGCGTCTCTAGACACGTCTCCGGCACGGACTCTACTCGTATTAACTGAAGTAGAATTGCCTTTGGTGATGAGTCCCGCTTCGAATGGAGCCCTGACGACCAGCGACGATGTATGTACGATGGGGAGCTGGAATATAAGTTTCCCCTGTCGCCTGTGGGTAAAGTTGTGTGATATGGGCGAAAGACGACACGGCAGGTGAATGCTCGCGTGCAAGACACCGATACACCATTGGGTAGAGGTCGACCGCGATCAAGGAGATGGCGCTGCCGCAGTGCTTGCACAAAGCGGAGGCCAGCCGCTCAGTCTTTTCCCGGAGCTATGGAGAGAAGGTGCGTTTTGGAGTCGTGGTCAAAGGCAGAAGTAAGAGCTGTTATCCGCTGTGAATGGGCATGTGGAGTATCAGGCACAGAAATTCATAACCGCCTTGTTGAGGTGTATGGGTCAGGTGTGATGTCGAGGTAAATGGTGCGGAGATGGTGCCAGCAATTCAGTGATGGACGTCAGCAAGTGCAGGACACACAGAGACCTGGAAGGACGCGCACGGCCGCTACAGATGCAAATGTCAGGAAGGGGGATGACATGATTAAAGCGAACCGGCGTATCACCATCGATGGAGTAGCGGCAGAACTTGGAATCGGACATGAGCGAGCTCACAAGATCATCCACGACATTCCTCGATCCCGGAAGGTGTCAGCACAATGGGTGCTCCGCCAACTGACCCCGACACTCAAGGAACAACGCATGGCATTCAGTCTGGAACAGCTCGTGCGTTACCATCAATCTTGCAATGACTTTCTGTTTCGGACTGTGACGGGGGATGAAACGTGGTCCACCATTACACGTCCGAATCGAAGGCCGCATCCATGGAGTGGAAACATCCGTCATCACCTGTCCGAAAGAAATCCAAAAGCACTCCGTCTGCCAGTAAAGTGCTACTCACCGTTTTCTGGGACGCCAAAGGCGTTTTGCTGCTGGACATTCTGGAGGATGCAACCATCAATGCTGCGCGGTACTGTGCCACTCTGTCGATACTGAAAGAGGCGATTCGGAGGAAGCTGCCTGGCCTCAGATCTAGCATTGTGCTGTTGGATGACAATGCGAGACCAAACTCGGCGACGGCAACGCAAAACCATATTGCAACTCTTGGTTGGGAGCGCCTACACCATCCGCCTTACAGTCCGGGTCTCGCACCAAGTGACTTCTAACTGTTTCCTGCTTTGAAGAAGACTCTCGGCGGAAGGCGCTTTGGCAACAATGCTGACGTCGAACAGGCCGTTCAACGCTTCATCCGTATGCAACGCCCTGATTTTTTCCTGGAAGGCTTTTTGAAGCTTATAAAGCGGTATGACAAATGACTTGGAAATTATGTAGAAAAATAAAGATATGTCTTATCTTTAATGTCTTATTCTCTTTTTTTTTCTTTCACACACAACTCTGACCACAGTCGACAGGGAAAACTTATTTTCCAACTCCCTCTCGTATTACACTTCAGAACATGGACATCGTCGAAATTTATTTATAGTGCAAAACAAAACATTAATTTGCACCATGAACACCGAAAGATGAATGGCACGCCACAGTGGTTACAAAGGTTCGTACCATGAAGAGCGAAGACGAGGTCCTTGGGAGTTACAAAACCGTGCAGGAAGTTCCGTTAGGTATACATTCTTAAAGAATGCATATTGAATCATATTGGTGTCACGGAGTGATGAGAACTGATGGAATGAGATTGCATGTAACCAAACGCGAAATAATCTGTCGTGGAGTTTTTCGTAAAACTAGCTACCCTGTAAGGTGTACGTACAGCTAGTGCGATAATATGTATCATAGACACGGAAAAAAACATCATGAGGCTGAATTTGTCTAGTGGTTCCAGGCGGTATGAATTACAATGTCAAAAACTTTTCAGGGGGGACAGTCAGCGCTAATGGAGCACGATTTTTATACGCAGACCAGTAATCAAGCAGAAACAAGTTATCCTGACCAGCTACGGACCACAAGCAGAGCTTATACCATAGCTGTAGTTTCCTTACGCCCATTTTTCTACTCTTGATTACTGTGACGTAAGTATTCCCTACAGCCCTTGCAAGATCACGCAGAGGGGCAGAGCACCTCCACTTGTCACTGCGCAGTAAATAACTTTCCAGCCAATTTACCTCTCAGATTACAGTCGGCATAACTGTATGCGAATGCGTTAGGACATTGATGTTAGTCGATCTTGATACAACTCACTTGGTGCCTCTAATTTCCAGGGTTCTTTTCATATGCGTTTTCTCTTCAAACTCTGATTGGTCGAAGTTGGAAACAAATTCCTTACTGAACGGTGGCATAAGATTGTTTATCTCATCTAAAAATTTTCGGACGGATTCCACAGTATGATGCACATCGTCAAGTTGACGCTTTGTTTGAGTTTCGCTATCCTGCGTCTTCCAGTTCTGTAGCATTGTTTGAAGTTACACAACCGTTCACTGATTCCCTTTAAAATACTGTAATCTATGTCGCGCGCAATTTGATGTGGATAACATAGCAGGTTACTACTACATATGAATTGTATCGAGCATCGTTGAAACGCGCAAATAGCAGTTATTGTAACAAGTGCGGCTTGTTATCCTTTAAATATCCGTAGGTTTTCTTTTGCACTACAGGATCGTATTGCTGCTGACTTATTCAAAAAATGTGCATAATTGTTTTTCTACTATGCTGCGGATGATCTTCCACGTATGTTCCTTGTCCTGTACCTTGGACATTGGCTCTAAGAACTATGGGACTTAACATCTGAACTACTTAAACCTAACTAACCTAAGGAGATCACACACATCCATGCCCGAGGAACGATTCGAACCTGCGATCGTAGCAGTAGCGCGGTTCCGGACTGAAGCCCCTATAACCGCTCGGCCACAGCGGCCGGCCCCTTGGACAACGGTTGTCCCTTACTACGCTTCACTGGAGATGGAATTTTTTGCCCTCCCCCCCCCCCCCCCCCAGCCGACAAGGATGACGCGTTACGTGGCTCGACACCTGTTTCAGTATCATTTTCACATGTTAAACACATATCACTATCATTGTACTTCTCATGCACATTGTGTGCACAGTCGGGTACGTGAGACACCACATAAGCCACTGACTCATCTTGCAGAAACGCTTGTATTTCAACTGTCACTTCTTTTTCACTCTGCGAAATTCCTTGGGTCCCTTTCTGACGTCAGCTTCGGAATCTGTTGTTATAGATGTAATGCTGTGTTTGCTTATTTATCGTTCTCTTGTACCCCCAATAAATGCACTGTGGCAATACCACTAGGTTAAAAACAACTCTCAGATCTGACTGTTGCACAAGCAGTCAGTAAGCGCCCTCCAGCTGTTTCCTAGCAATAAACTCTTTAGTATGCAACAGCGATTCGGATTCCTCATCCAGCCAGAGTATACAGGTGATTTTTTCCACCGTGTACAAACTCTACGATTTGGTCAATGAGAAGATACGGAAAAAAAGGTCTAATGAACTCATGTCCGAAAATCGGTGGTTTCCAACCTGGAGACTACTTATTCAATCAATTGTTAAAGAGACTGCGGTCTAATACGTGCTCCCACAGTTACAGTATGCATGGCTACCTCCTAGAGGGTGGTACTGTTCCTCATACGTCATGCCATAGCGCCCTCTCCTGCCATAGTAATTCGTAATATTGTGTCTGATTCACTTCTCTTGCTGACTCAACTTGTAGTGGATGTGACACAGCGTTGAACGCAGTGGCTCCGTATTCGAATCGAGAGCTTGCCGACATGGTGTTTACTTACGGAAAGGCAAATGGCAACGGACGGCGGGCAGCTAGGTTGTATTAGGAGACCTATCCCCGCCGACAACAACTACAGCATTCAATGTTTGCAACAGTGTTTCATCGTTTGTCTGAGACAGGATCGCTCCAGGAAGCAGGAAATCATGAAGGACGTACCCGAAATGTTTGGATACCAGACATGGAAGAAAATGTGATTAACACTGTGGAAGGTGGCCACATTGCCAAGCAGATGGCCCACTATTACGTGGTAGGCCAGACGACCGTGTGGAACATTCTCCATGACAATTGTTACTGCCCTTACCACACACAGCGTGTGCAGGGCTTACTAGCGACAGATTTGCCACATCGAGAGCAGTTTTGTCACTGGTTTCTTCACCAGGCAACCACGATTCCGGAATTTGTGTCATCCGTCCTGTTCACAGATGAGGCCACCTTTACGCGGAGTGGTATGCTCAACTTTCATAACAGTCATCTGTGGGATAGTATGCAGAACCACCATTGGTATGGTGACAGCGAATCATCAGCATCAGTGCAGCCAGAATGTGTGGGTCGTGTTTCGGGACCAGCCTTCCTCCCACGCCACCTAACAGGCCGTAACTGTGGGAGTTTCTTGCAGGTGACTTTGCCTCCACTGCTGGAAGAAGTATCAGTGATGATTCGAAGGGTTATGTGGCTGCTACGTGATGGTACTCCAGCCCACTTCGCGGTTAATGTCCGGACGCATCTCAATCGTATCTTCGCTTGAATGGATCGGACGACGGGCCCCGTTGCATGGCCTGCTCGTTCACCGGATCTCAACCCGTGTGATTTCTGTCATGGGGCCATGTGAAAATTATCGTGTAGGCAGAGGCCATTCCAAATGTGGAGGCACTGCAGCAGGGTATTCATGCTGCTTTTGACACTATTCGGATGCAGTCTGGCCGATGTGAACGTGTGAGACAGAACACACTAGGGAACGTACACCCATGCGCTGAGGCACATGGAAACCATTTTCAACATATACGGCAACTGTGGCTGCATGGTACAGCGCGTATTAGACTTCAGTCCCTGTAACAATGTGTGATTGAATAAATGGTGTCTAGTATGTAAACAATGCATTTCCAGACACAAGTTCATTAGACGTTTATTATTCCGTATCCTCTCGTCGAGCAATGAGTTTGTACACGATGGAAAAAATGACTGTGTGTACATGGAATGAAGCTCAAGGATCCCTGTCCTTTGTGCCAGGGCACTGCTTCCTTCCACGGAGAGCGCGCCGGCCTCTGCGAACATACCACGTGGGCCCGTTCGGGGCCCGCCTGGGCACCGCACTTGTCTGGCAGTTCTCACTAATGTTCGAAGCCTCTGATATTTCATTCCATCTACCTCAGTAAGCGCCTTGCTGTCTATTTCCTTCGCTCCGTGTTGGTGGATACTTACTCGGTGAATGAAAAGCAGCATGTAAGAAACACCAGCTAAATATGTCCCAAACAAAGGCCGAGTAAATCAACCTTGGAAGCAGAATCTGTATGTTCGTAAAATTTCGGGCGTTTCGAGATACTAAAGGACTTGGAGAGAATATTTAAAGTTCAAATAATTACGCTTTATTGCCTCCCAGTGGCTATCAAGTTCGTATTTACTGTCAGGCTGTTGCGGTGCAAGTTGATTACTGTTTCTACAGCGAGACTGCACAATAAATCAGACACAAGTTTATCAGTCCGACCTGAATAATTTTCATGTCGTATGCAGTCACTGACCCAGAGCTATTTGCGAGTTGCTACGTCAAGTCGCAAAGCGGTGTTCTGAAAACAAGAGCTCGGCAAAACGTTCCGAGATGTTCGTGAAACATGCCACAAAGAGTTTAAGTACGTCAAGAAAATTCACGCACAAAGAACTTCCATACAAATCCTCTTAAATTTCCAGACTTCCACTATGGAGTTCACAACTAAAGTCGCTTCACAATTCCAATAACATAACCGACAGGACGTAAGATTTCCTTCATTTTAATAAAAAAAAAAATTGTAGTGCGGTTCCACATTGATCTGTACAGTATGACGGTTCGCGACCGACCACCAGAAGCACAGAACTGTAGCACAAAGCACTCCACGAAGCGAAGGAGATGCTTAGTTTCTATTGGCTTACGATTTAGGCATCCACTCAGAACAGCTCTAGCCCTCAAATACTCGCGGTAATCCCTAAGGCCGGTATTACACTATTTTTGAACAAAATAGACAAAGTAGAACGGAAAGCTAAAAAGCACTCCGTCTTCAGGCCACGAGTGGCCTGCCCGGACCAGCCGACCGCCGTGTCATCCTCAGTGGAGGATGCAGATAGGAGAGGCTTGAGGTCAGCATACTGCTCTCCCGGTCGTTATGATGGATTCTTGACCGAAGCCGCTACTATTCGATCGAGTAGCTCCTCAATTGGCATCACGAGCCTAAGTGCACCCAGAAAAATGGCAACAGCGCATGGCGGCCTACATGGTCACCTATGCAAGTGCCGACCACGCCCGACAGCGCTTAACTTCGGTGATCTCATGGGAACCGGTGTATCCACTGCGGCAAGGTCGTTGCCAGAATGGAAAGCTAAGAGAAATTTTTTTATTTTATAGTGTGATGACCTCCTCTATTCCGGCTTGCTGAAAAGCTGCCTGGACGTTTCCAAATTTAGATGTGAATAGGTGTAGCTGTGATTGTGGGCAGCATATTCCAACTGCGCAGCAGCACACGATTGCTCATCCACCAACCCAGTCGAAGCAAGGTTATATATATATATATATATATATATATATATATATATATATATATATATATATATATATATATATATATATATAGAGTCGACGAAACACACCAACTTGAATCGGTGTTTACAAACACACTACAGAGACGTCAAATAGCCATAGCGATGCCAGCGCTCCAAGCGGTTACATTTCACATTGCACTGAAGAGAAGATGAACGACTTTTATGATCAGACCTACACCGAGGCTCTAGATTTGATCATAGTTCTTTGATGAATGGCGAGATTCGACAAAGTTCTCCATTGCCCTGTTAAATCTTTTTGGTATAAGTATTTGTCGTATCAGCTTTGACAAAGAAATATGATATTGTAATACCGGCCCAAGTCATACAAGAGTACCGTAGAAAGCAGTTTATAAAAGAAACTATTAATTTACTAGAACACATTTAATTTAAATAAAACAAATTACAAAGTATCCACAGGAATGAAATACTAATTGATTTGACAACCAATATTTTCTTCTGACTGCTTTTATACACTAGGCCACGCAACAAATATTTCATGATTTCGTATGAACTTTCCACACACACATTTTACGAAGTTTTCTTAATGAAATAAAATATCTTCACTCTCCGCATGCTCTCCGTACACTTTCTCACTCTCTCCACTCTCACTCTCTCCACAACAAAACGTAATTAAGCAATAATTTTTGAATGGTTACTTTTACGTGAGCAAGGCCTTGTAAAAAAAACAAAGAATATTCTGGAGTAACAATTTATATGAACTGGCGTTTTGGTTATGGTTTCAAGTGATATTGTAAATAAACGTATTGCAAGCTTCAGTTTAGTTTTGTAATATGAGAAAACTTAATTTGTGTTATAGGCAGAATTTTACACCTTATAAAGTATTGAAGATACTGGACTGAGATTTTTACGGTACAGTTGTATTATCAGTAGAAGTCTCTATTTATGGAGTATGAAAAAGATCGCATAAAATTTAATACTGTTTCTTTAGATTCATATGGGGTGTGCACAATGAAATCCTTTGGATGTCGGGACAGCTGATGCTACCCGGCGGCAAGCAACAGCTAAGCTGATGTGCGGGAAAAGAAAATAAAGAGCTGGTCTCCTCCCGGCTGCATGAAAGACAAACTACTACACTTCGTTCATCATAAGAATAAACCTGATGCAATCAAACACAAACGCTATGATAGATCAGCAACCGTAGCACACGTACACTGGTGTTGTTACGCTGTTGAAAGTAGGTCCTACTTATTATCAGATATCATACTGCTAAGTTAAGGTACATTATACTTAAAAGTATTTTAAAGTATTAATAGTCATCGACGATTTTCCTAATCGTGCTTTAGCTATGTAGTTTTTATTTCAAAAATAGTGTACTGTCGCAATCTCTGTAGTACTGTTTTGCTCTGATTCTGGCGCTGTTAATACGCAGTGTGATAATGGCTGACATAACATCCTGTTAAAATTCATGGAGAAGAAGTGAAAACTTTGAGGTTCGCCGATGACATTGTAATTCTGTCAGAGACAGCAAAGGACTTGGAAGAGCAGTTGAACGTTTCTGAAGAAGAGAAATTTGTTAACGTCGAGTATAGATTTAAGTGTCAGGAAGTCGTTTCTGAAAGTATTTGTATGGAGTGTAGCCATGTATGGAAGTGAAACATGGACGATAACTAGTTTGGACAAGAAGAGAATAGAAGCTTTCGAAATGTGGTGCTACAGAAGAATGCTGAAGATAAGGTGGGTAGATCACGTAGCTAATGAGGAGGTACTGAATAGGATTGGGGAGAAGAGAAGTTTGTGGCACAACTTGACTAGAAGAAGGGATCGGTTGGTAGGACATGTTTTGAGGCATCAAGGGATCACCAATTTACCATTGGAGGGCGGCGTGGAGGGTAAAAATCGTAGAGGGAGACCAAGAGATGACTACACTAAGCAGATTCAGACGGATGTAGGTTGCAGTAGGTACTGGGAGGTGAAGAAGCTTGCACAGGATAGAGTAGCATGGAGAGCTGCATCAAACCAGTCTCAGGACTGAAGACCACAACAACAACATCCTGTTCCGTAGTAAAAAACGCGCGTGAAACACCGTGATAAAAATGGCGGAATCAGGTTCTTCCTAATATTTTTCACAAGTTTACAGAAATTATCGGCTTTGTAGATTTCGAGGTTCAAATGGCTCTGAGCACTACGGGGCTTAGCTTCTCAGGTCATCAGTCCCCTAGAACTTAGAACTACTTAAACCTAACTAACCTACGGACATCATCACACACATCCATGCCCGAGGCAGGGTTCGAACCTGCGACCGTAGTGGTCGCACTGTTCCAGACTGAAGCGCCTAGAACCGCTCGGCCACATCGGCCGGCGTTTTTCGAGGAAAAGCACTTATTACACAGTTAAAGGGTACTTTATTCAGACTCGATGCTTAGCTCAGACGCCGGCACGGTAGCTCAGTATGCCGGCACGGTAGCTCAGCGTGTTCGGTCAGAGGGTTGGGTGTCCTGTGTAACAAAAAAACTGAGTTACTGGATCACCGATGAACCTGAACAGGAGTCATGGGACGTCCGCCCCCTACAAATAGAACGAAACTTAACGAACAAAATGAGATCAATAAAAAAAGCGTGTTCGGTCAGAGTGTTTAGCTACCGTCTGTAATAAAGAAACTGAGTGAACGGACCAACGAACAACCTGAAAAAGAGTCATCGGACGTCCGCCACGAGCAAATTCAACGAACAATATGGAACAAAATAAGATCAACGAAAAAAAAGAAAGGTCGGTAGCGTCGAACTATGGTAGTTACAAAAAATGGTTCAAATGGCTCTAAGCACTATGGGACTCAACTACTGAGGTCATTAGTCCCCTAGAACTTAGAACTAGTTAAACCTAACTAACCTAAGGACATCACAAACATCCATGCCCGAGGCAGGATTCGAACCTGCGACCGTAGTGGTCCTGCGGTTCCAGACTGCAGCGCCTTTAACCGCACGGCCACTTTGGCCGGCTTATGGTAGTTACAAACTTCGTACAGTCTACGGATCGGTGGTTCAAATCTCGCTTCGGTCTCTTCTTTTTTCCTTAAATTTGGAATAGCTTCACCTTTAAAATGTAAAATTCATCAATTTTTTGGTAATCACAACGTATCTAATCATCATTTTTTTACGAAAAACGCAAGTCTATTTGCTTCTAATTAAATATTGTACGCAAAACGTCAGATTTCATTGCAAATACAAATTCTTAATTATCGACAGTTTATAAAATATTGTTAAGATAGGTTGTTTATTTAAATTAAGAAAATATGAATTAATTTTTTTTACGACAGAAATGAAAAATCAAATACTCTTCATTTGGACTACGTGGTTCCACGCGAACCAGAGTTATGAGCTTCGTAGAAACATGAAAAACAATTTTCACAGCATCATATCATACAAATGCTTCATTTTTAAGTTGCCACTGTACCACTGCAATATGAACCCAAGCCAACAGAACTGATCTGAAGCCAAGTTAAGGGATTTGTGACGAGAAATAGCAAAACAGTTTAGCTGCCAGATTTACTGGAACTAATTCACGAAGCCTTGTCACACGTCACTGCCGAGCGCAGGCCACGTCAAAAGAAGAGCATAAAATGTGGCGCTCGGCTGGGTTCGTGGATTCTGTTGTTGATCGACTCGTTATCAACGTCACACATGACAGTTTCATTACTCAAATGTTTTTATCGGATTCGAATGTGGAAGGGATTCATATATTACTAGACGACTGACTGTACGTAATACCTTCACTGGCTCCTACACAGTAAAATACTTGAAATACGATTTTGCGCCAAACGTAGGTTGATCGGAAAAATTAGTTATCTATAAACGAAACCGCGTTACGCTTTGTGTCTAGTCCCTTAAGGAGCGTGCGATATTGCTGGAGTTCCGCCGAATACTATTTCATTCTCTTTAAAAATTTAATTACTTTCGAAACTATGTTTCTCTGCTTGTCTCTGTTTCCGTGTTAACTGCAGCTAATCACATCACTGCAGGATGGTTTGACCAGCTGGCTGGCAATTGCTGTCCAAGTTAAATGCGCCGATAAAGCTACTGACCTCATTATCGCTTAGTCAACATGCGTGGAACGCACAGCATAAAGCGTGTCCTCATTATCGTACTTGACTGTACTCGAGACAGTTTGCTTCCGCTCCAAGTGAAACGGAATCCAATGAGATTCCAGAAAACGCGCAAAAATATATAGTATAATGCTTCTGTAAGGTTTATTTTATGACGAACACAGTATACATCACTGACTTCACTGCAAGGAGGAAAGACTGAATAATTTGCTGCGTTTACAGCGCCATTGACAGTAAAATGATTGACCTTGCCTGTGTGTACGTTTTTTTTAATACCCATGACTACTTGCGGTAAGCTCTGAATTTTGCTCACTGTGTTCCATCTGTGCCAAGTAGGATAGAAAAATACATCCATGAACAAAACAGGATAAAAGTTCAAAGTAAAAAACCCAAAAAAGACTAACAAAACCTTCACATTTCCACGGAAACAACCAGTCAGGTTCCTCTCAGAGTATGCTGATACAATAGCTCCATTTTAAGCAATTATATACAACCGCTCGCTCACTGAAAGAACCGTACCTAAAGACTGGAAAATTGCTCAAGTCACACAGACACCCAAAAAGGGAAGTAGGAGTAATCCGTTGAATTACAGGCCCATATCAAATGGTACAAATGGCTCTAAGCACTGTGGGACAAAACATCTGAGGTCATCAGTCGCGTAGAACTTGGAACTATTTAAACCTAACTAACCTCAGGACATCACACACATCCATGCCCGAGGCAGGATTCGAACCTGCGACCGTAGCAGCAGGCCCATATCACTAACGTTGATTTGCAGTAGGGGTTTGGAACATATACTGTACTCGAACATTCCGTACCTCGAAGGAAACGATTTACTGACACGTAGTCAGCACGGAAGTAATGAGTGCTATCGACAGGGGATGTCAAATTAATTCCATATTTTTAGATTTCCAGAAGGCTTTCGACACCGTTCCTTACAAGCGTCCTCTAACCAAACTGCGTGCCTGTGGAATATCGCCTCAGTTGTGCGAGTGGATTCGTGATTTCCTGTCATAAGTGTCACAGTTTGTAGAAACAGACGGAAAGTCATCGTGTAAAACAGAAGTACTATCCGGCGTTCCCCAAGGAAGTGTTATAGGACCTCTATTGTTCCTGATCTATATTAACGACATAGGAGACAATCTTAGAAGCCATCTTAGATTGTTTGCAGATGACTCTGTCATTTCGTTGGCCATTAGTAGAACTCCTAGGCAAAGTTCGGCTTGCTGCCATTCTTCTTAAAGGTTTGTTTCGAACAAGTGCTGGAAAGCGCCTCAACCAGTTCGAAGTATTACAGAAAAACTGACACATCACATCCAGGCAGAACAAATCCACCGTTCCCTCCGATGCCGGACACTGCCTTTCTCATCCATAACGGGCAAGGCGTTGAGCTCCTGGGGTTGGCCGGGAATGACGAGTTACTAGGTGTGTGCATATCAATAACAGAATTTGGCACGCTGTCCTTCCTGAGGACATAAAGCAACTCTTTCAATCAATCCTTAGCCGAATAACTGCTTGACCAAAGCGTTATTGACGTGCTCAATTCGTGAAGCCTTTTCTCTTGAATAAATGATGCAATTTTTCTGAAATTGCGATCAGTTGTTTGTCTGTACATGTACATCAGATCTACCAATTTCCGTCTCCTTCGTGATGCATCTTTTATTATCTTCCACATGACGCTACGAGGCACCTTGAATACGCAGGAGGAATAAACGAGACGACTACTACGTGAACACTATATTCCAACGCATTTCATCCCTACCGCCGTTCACTACATCAATAGCTTCACGACAGTGAATTTCAGAATCGGTTTCAGCTCTCCGAATAGTTTCTACGAAAATTGGGAAATAATGTGGCTCTTCTATGAAAGCTTTAGAGATGACGTATCGTTTTCAAACTATAAGCGAATCAATCTTCGCAGTCTACAGCATAACAAGCAAACTATCTCGGGACACAGCCGCCAATCCCACTTGCACGTTGCCTATCTAACGGCTTCCAGGAGCAACAGAAATTTGGTTTTAAATATTTCGTATAAATAGTGACCGAATTTAAAAACCGAAGATACTGCTCTCACTCTGAGACATTGCATCCTCTGAACTTCTCTGCTGCCTGGGAACCGTCCATGCACAGTTGTATCATCCTGATGATTTTACTCGGTATACTAAATTCTCGTAACGTGTTGTAGAGACTAGTTCTGTGGATGCTGTCACAGGATCGGTGGAAGTCAATGAAGAGACAGTGGCTGTTTTTTTTTTTTTTTTTTTTTTTTTAATGCCCAGTATTTCTCAAAGATTATGAGTTGTGGAACGGTTTGTTCGAAATCCAGCCTGGTAATCTTGAATAACGTTTTCTGCGTGAAGTTTAAGTTTTTCCAGAATGATCATTGACAGGATTTTATATTTTATGTTCAGAAAACTGATTCCTCTGTAATTTCCACGTTCCATTGTGTTTCTTTTCTTGTGTATGAGGCAAATTACTGCAGTTTTCCGATCTTCAGGTAGTGTTTCAGTTTTCCAGATCATTGTGATTAGGTTCTACTACATACAGTAGAGTAACAGCTCTGAAATGGACTGATCCACACAAAATCCCGACCTGAACCCGATGGAACAACTTTGGGATGAGCAAGTTCTTCAGCTTCGCCCGTGGAGGGATGGGCTGCCAGTCCATTACAGACATTCAGATATTTAACTGCAAATGTTCCCAGCAGAGTTCAGATCATCATAACGGCAAAGTATTGACACAATGCTCACTAACAGGTGTCCGGATACTTTTGATCAGATAGTGTTGTTACAATAACGAAAACGAACTTCGTTGTGATAGTTTGGGTGTATTCTGACTTGTTGACAGTGCCGATGAACTCCCAGAACGCATTGTTACTGGCTACCCAAGCATGCGGAACACGACTGCCATGTGTGAAGGTTCAGGGACGTTCTTGCGCTGCCTTAACATTACTGTGGCCATGTGGACGACTTGTTACAATGCGTTTTTTCTCGTGTGCTAATCGGCAGTTTGTATCCTCAGAGACTCTGTTACAATATGTTCATTCAGGTCGAACATTAATAAAACCGACAAACTGCATGGACGTATTTCTGACTGCAAATGGAGGAAAACTGGGCCTATGAACTTTTGTCTTGTAACGGATGGTGTGCGTGCAACGACAACAAATCGTGCCAGAACACAGTACAGAGCTGCATCCGAGGTCCACGAGAAAGACAGGCCGCGGCGCGTACGTCACGAAGGTGGTACTGAACTCGCTCGCTCTCTCAGCTCGGTAGACAAAATCCGTTTCTAAACCTGTTAACTCGCAGCTGGCCGTGTAAGTACTAACGAGAATTCCATCATCCACGGGAATCTGCTACTATGAAGTCTTACTGATTAACAGTACTACAGCAAAATTTAATTTAATATCAATACCCGATATAAATGGTATGGCGCCTTGTTTATAGCATTTAGTCTCTTCTGATTAACAGTCCTCATTACATGCTGGAAGTGGTGCCTTATGCAACTGATAATCATTTTAGCACGATTTTATTTCATTATACGCTAGTACAGCCGTAACGAATTATAAGTAGACCCATGGACTTCCCATCGTTATAGGACTAATGGCAGTAAGATTCCATATTAGCGGATTCCAGTAGAAGATTCAGTTTTCGTTTGTACGGACACGCCTAGTTACGAGTTAACAGGTGTAGAAACGTAGTTTGTCTGCTGATTTGAGCGGGCGAGCAAGCGAGCGCAGGACTACCTTCGTGACGAACGCGCGGCGGCCTGTCTTTCTCGTAGGCCTCGGCTGCATCGCATCCACGTCACAACACATGTTCACAGTGGACTCCATGGGATTGCAGGATGCACAGAATCGTGCTTTGGCCTACACCATCTTGCCGGGCCACTTGCCTGGAGCTTGTACTAGAGTTTGCATCAATACACTGTAGAATACAGTTCTCCAACGCTGATGTACTTAGATTCCGGCGCCTCCCTACACGTTCGTCTCTCTGAAAGGACCGATGATCACACAAAATGAAATGTCGTTGGTGCCTGTGCATTTGTTTTGGTATAGCCGCGTTGCTGCTTGACCGTTTCCATCAGCTTGTCCGTACACAAACACCATCTCTCCTTGTTCTCGACATGAATAACGGACCACTGTTCTGCTTAAAGTACGCTGCGTCAGTTACAGAAACTGCAACACACAGGGACTCGCGCACGTGGTCAGAGGAACATTCATTCGTCTGCGCCATCTACCGGGCCAACAGTGCATTTTCGGACTCATCATCATACCACCTTCCTTCCTCCATTTCCAGTTAGTAATCCGTCCTTGCAGTTTGTCGATTTTATTAATGCCCACCCTGTATATTCAGCTGTGATGCGTCGTATCGCGAAAACTATTGGTATCCGGGTCCGTGTATGCAACGATTGTTTGCTTGTCTCATTTCCCTCTACTCGCCTCTTTCGTTTGGTTCTAGAGCAGTGAAACGACTTGTACTTTTTGTGGGTTGATTTAGCTTCCTCACGTTGTTGATAGGTAACTGTGTAGGTACTCTCCTGTCCAGTATTTCAGAGTCGACGCTGTCATCATCATCATCATCATAATCATCATCTCAGCCTTTTCCCACGTCATGTGGGGTCGGCGTTGCTTTGCTGGATCCTTCTCTTCCATAAATGCCTATCCAGTGCTTCTTCTCTGAGCCATCCTTTCTCCCGTAGGTCCCCTGCTACCTTGCCCTTCCATCTCAGTTTCTGTCTCCCTCTTCTCCTTTGATTTCTAGGTATTTAATTCTTCTCCCCACGTAGTCCCTCCCTCTTCTCTGCAAATGTCCATACCATCTTAGCCTAATTTCTTGGATCTTCTTCCCTATGGGCCCCACTTCCACTGTTCGACGCAATCATTCACGGCAATTAATGTGACATGTTGCACACTAACTTTTAAGATATTTCAACGATTATATTTGTCTAATCGCACAGAGTACACATTTGCTCCCTCCTGAACTTTTCATTTTTGCGTTTTATAAACCTGAAGATGCCTTGTAAAGACCGAAACCTATCATTACTCTTTGTGTGTTATCGTTACTGTGACTGGAATAAGTAAGCAGGTATTACTCATTAATAGTTGCTGTGTCTCTCGAGGACACACTGTCTGTCCTCGTAAAATATTCTTGTTATGGCCACAGCGTTATCTGTTGAATAGATTATACCTACTGCGCCCATAACTCCGCGCTATGAACGATTTGTTCTTTCTGTGCTCCACGCAAATACGGTTCTTATACGACGCATCTTTAGAGGAATTCGTTTTCATTTTCCTCTAGTATCTGTTACCCAACTTGTGTTTTAATTAGTCTGTAGTTTATTTTGTTTGAACGTTTAGTATTATGCGTAATATTAGCACTACATGTTGTAGGTTACATCTGCATTAAATGCACGTTGGGCCCTCATCACAGGTATACTTGGTGTCTCGTGTTGAGTCGTAACAACTATTTCGAGGTGCTGAAATGATAGTGAGGGCGAAACAGCAGTTAACAGAGTTTCAGCCAATTTGTGAACTGTAATTGTAGCTTCCCGAGCTCACACGCACAGCTGCATCTACATTTGGACGTTGCAAACTGCCTTACCGCGTATAGTGCAAGATTTGTAGTGTTCTAGGATCATTTCTTCAACTTCACGTTCCGTTTTTGGATGATACTTGGGAATAACAGTTACTGATAGCCTATTTTATGGCATTAATTTAGGTGATATGTAGTTGAAAAAAAATATACAAGGGAAAAACCAAACAACATTGTAAAAATTCCAGAGGCTGTTCTGGTTATTTATTTATTTATTTATTTATTTATTTATTGAGCATTTTGGTATAAGGGATTCTTCGCAGAACATTTGCATACCGTTTGCCTTCTTACATCCCTTTATCCTTGTGTCCGTATTTCACTGAAAATACCTGTAAAAGAATACAAATGTCGACGGTATTCGTTGTGTTTCCTGTCTGGATATAGGCATGTTCCATTTCCTTAAGGTAAATAATGTTGATAGCAGTAACGCAAAGTTTACTCCTTGCCCTCAGGTTGGCATTCAGCAGTGCTCGTTTCTGTCTTAGGGCTATTTTTTCCCGCAGTTTT
The DNA here is from genome assembly GCF_023898315.1 of Schistocerca nitens. Lineage (NCBI taxonomy): Eukaryota > Metazoa > Arthropoda > Insecta > Orthoptera > Acrididae > Schistocerca > Schistocerca nitens. The sequence continues at coordinate 140,232,780 of NC_064618.1, forward strand.
GTACTTTAACACAGATATAGAGCAGTATGGGTAGATTTACCGATGAAGGACTGGGCGATGTTCACTTCGTGTGTGAGTTCACTGAATACAATGGCAGAGCAGGAAACTACTCTGTGCTGGATTGCTCCCGTATCTCGTGACTTTTGCGCCTGCACCTACACTGCGTTACGTGTTGCACATTTCTGATAGTATATATAGTAGACTTATTCATTTTTCTAAAGGTATTTTGACAGCAACGGTAACTGGGGTATCGAGTCGAGTAAGTCATAATTAGAAAATCACTCTGTGACGAACCATCGACGTCCACATTCCTCTTACACCAAAATATTCAGACATTACAGGTGAAAAACCTCTGAAATTTTGTGGAAGAGTTCGAGTCCGTCCATCATTTCTTAAATCGTGTTGAAACTGGTGTTCCTGATTTTTCGGAATACAGATTTCCCTACACTTCCTGCTTCCATGGGTCTATCCCATTGCCTGCTACAGTCAGCTTATATGTAGTGCCTGGACCATTGTTATTAGTGCTAGTCCCTCTTTGCTGTTCCAATATACTCTTGCGAACCATTGTTCTCAGGCTGGCGGACAACGGGAGTACTTTGCGGAATTAAAGTATTTACGTATCTAGTTCAAAAATGGTTCAAATGGCTCTGAGCACTATGGGACTTAACATCTGAGGTAATCAGTCCCCTAGACTTAGAAATACGTAAACCTAACTAACCTAAGGACATCACACACATCCATGCCCGAGGCAGGATTCGAACCTGCGACCGTAACAGCAGCGCGATTCCGGACTGAAGTGCCTAGAACCGCCCGGCCACAGTGGCCGGCGTATCTAGCTCATTAGCCATACTGTGTACATAAAGTATTTCCCACACAATGTTGTAACGCAGAAGACTGTTACAAACTGGAGAAAAAATTATTATTTTTACTGGTTTTGTTTTGCCGACATTTCCTTTTCTTCTAGGAGGCACTACTCACATTTTCTCATTGTTGGATAAGTTCTTTCTTCAGAGGAAAGCTATTGTTATGTAGCCAAAGGTACGATTTTTGTGCATTTTGGTTTCTTTTATTAAGCTCCACCAATAACATGACTATTCTTCTCTTCTGTTTCTGACGGTGATAGGAAAGTGCCTTTCTGAATGGGGGTGCAGTACACCTTGTGGCGCAAAGTGCACACAGTCCCAGCTCGTGCTGGAATTCGACAGCGGAAAGATCCTGAGCAGTCGAGACTGCATATTATCATTTTGAGGCTCCCATTTCTCAGGATCCCATAGCTGGATAAAGAATTATTAATAGACAGATTCAGAAGGGCATCACTCAACGCCATTCAGGATACAATGGTCCCACTTGACTAGCGCTCGAGTGGACAAAGATCGTTGTAGTGCGTTCGAAACAACTTCAGACTTTTGACAGCTCCATACGGAGCGAGTGCAGGGAAGCGTGGTGCCAGCGTGTGCTGGACCGAGGCCTACGTGAAGGGCTGCAGGCTAGGGCTGCGCGTGTCAGCAGGTGGCGCTACAGTCATGCCTACCTTCGGTCGCGGAAGTTAGCGGTAAAGAAGCGACCATACTGAAGAGAGTAGTTGCATCAACGAAACTTTTATACACACAGTTACACTGTATGTGGATCGACCTCACTGAAAGAATCGTCACTGTCCTCTTCCTTGGATCTGAAACTGGTACTTCAGTCTCTTACTCCAGGAGTCTCTCAACTGCCTTCTTTTTGGCTGAAAACTTGTGACCTGTCCAGTGGGTTAACATTTTCAGTGGCTTCTTTTGTTAGCATTTCAACCTCATTGAGGCTGTTTCTTGCCACATTAAGTTCCACGTGGGCCAGTATATGCTCAATCGGATCCAAATGAGAGTGATACTGAAGAAGCCTGATTACGCTATGGCCTTTAGCGTTAGCCGTTTAGTTGTCTTGGTACCATGCAGTTTTTGGCTCATACAGCGTTACAAGTTCCATTAACTCCCCATTATTCATGTCAAGTTCGACATTAAACGATGGAACATTTCTTTGCACCCAAAGCAAAATATCCTCTGCCAATATTTCAACCACTCCTTGAAAACTACGGCGTTCCTTTTTTCTCGATAGTTACCTTTCTTCTTGGATCGGGAGAGCAATAAGCGGTTTGAAACGAAGCCTTGAGCAGAGACCGCATGGAGGACTATTATCCTGCCGACTTTCCCTAAGGGTTCTTTAATCGTTCATTGTGTTGTGCGGTCCGTTCACCCCTTCGACAACGTGTAACGCGTATTAACCCTCGTCTCGTCGAGCCACACAGTTTCTTCGATCGAAACGCTCCTCATGGCACGCAAATATTGGCATCTCCAGGCCATTAAATCACTTCTCTCAATGGTAAGAGTCCGAGAAGAAAGCTTGGCGTTGTGGAAACCAAGTTCTTCAAAAAAATTTCGAAGTCATGACTTACTCCCCCTGAACAGCTCCGCTTCTCTGAGGCTGAAAACTTTCTTTAAAGTCGGGTATTCGTTTTGTTGATGATAAGCAAACATGTGTCTGTGCATTGCTCCCAGCTGGATTGTGTTCATCTTGGTTACACTTCAGTTGTAACTTCTTTCCTCGCCTGGAGTTTCTAGTAAACAACGAGCCAGTGTTGCTTCATCGTGCCCATCTCTCTTTCTTTCGCCACACGGGGTAGGCGCGCGGTCTGGGCGTCTTGTCACGGTCCGTGCGGCTATCCCCGTCGGAGGTCAGATTGGTTGGTTGGTTGCTTGGGGCTGAAGGGACCAAACAGCAAGGTCATCAGTCTCTTGTTTCAAAAGTGGTCCATTCGGACGGATGTATATCTCAGAAGCGTCATAACGGTAAAAGGTAAAAGTCTAGAAACGTAAAAGTGCAGTCGCGGTGTCAATGGTAAAAACAAAAGGAGGGAAGTCAGTAAGTGGGCAGCGCCAAGGCTATGCTAGAGGCAGGAAATATCCCACCTCTGAAGCAGTACAGGCAAGACCACCTGCTGTTCAAAAGCATTCAACCGCTAGAGTGTAAACTCGCGTCTTGTAAAAGGAGACTAACCAAATCTAAAACGTGATAAAAAGAGAGTAAAAAGGGAGGAAAAGAGGATCTTGGCCAAGGAGGGGAGACAGGGATCTCCAAACACAGCTTACAGTGTGAGGCACCTCTACCCTCACTGCCCCGCCCCTCCTCCAGAAGGAGATTAAAAACTTTACAACTGAAAATAAAAACCCCTTTAACAGACGAAACTGAGAACCAGTTCAACCATCCAGGAATCGTCCTCCAATATTAAAGGTAAAGTGCAGGGAAATCTGCACTTAGTACGCAGAGCCAAAAGAACGGGGCATTCCACCAAAATGTTGGCTGCTGACTGGAAGGCTCCACAACCATAAAGTAGGGGTGGCTCATTATGCAAAAGCCTGGTATGGCCGATACAGAGACGCCACAGTGTGGTCGAGTCCTTACGGGAGAGGCAGAAGGAAGAACCCCACGGGACAGGTGTCACCTTAATCACACGAAGTTTATTAGGCAGGGAGCTAGCCTCCCAGGAGTTGGCCCGTGATTGTGCGAAGTGAGATTTGATGTGAAGCCATAAATCCGCCGCAGGACGGTTTACAGGGAAGAGGGGGTAAGTGACTGTTCCCCCAGCCAAACTATCAGTAAGCTCATTACCTGGGATATCCATGTGGCCAGGGACCCAAAGAAAGTCAACGGAACAAGCTGCACAGTGAAGATCAGCGAGATGGTCATGGATGGCCGAGACCAAGGGATGGCGGTAAAAACACCGGTCAAGAGCCTGAAGGCCGTACATAACAAAACGCGGTTGAGTTGGGACTGTTTAATAAAGGTAAGGGCCTGGGAAATTGCCATCAATTCGGCTGTAAACACCCTATATGCAGTTGGCAGGAGACGATTTTCCATGCCAACAGAGGATGTGAAGGCATATCCCACTCTATCAGCACATTTAGAGCCACTGGTGTAAGAAACAACAGCATCCCGAAACTCCATAAAATGCGGCGAAAGAAAAAATGGAACACCATCAGGGGAATGGAATGATTCAGACCTCAGCGGAGATCCATCCGAATACGGGACCGAGGAACTAACCAAGGAGGGGTGTTGTGAAGAGAACGTGGAAGACAGGACAAAGAAGGAAGCGGAAAATCATGGCGCAGAGAGGCAAGGTGGAGCCCAACTGGTAAACCTGCCCGAGGGCGGTAATCACGTGGGCGACGTCCTTGGTCTGGGAACAGGATAGAATAGGAAGGATGAGTGAGAGAGGAACGGACAATGATTGCATAAGAAACCAGAAGCTGTGATCGTCGAACAGAAAGGGGGAGGGGGATCCCGGCCTCAATCAGGAGACTATCAACAGGGCTAGTAGGGAAGGCACCGGTGGCCAAATGGATACTACGATGGTGGACTGGACCAAGGAGGAGCAGTGTGGAAGGAGCAGCTGAACCATGAACTTGACAACCATAGTCCAAGCGAGACAGCACTAAAGTCCGATAAAGGCAGAAGAGAGTGGAACAATCCGCACCCCAGGAGGTGTGGGCAAGGAAGCGAAGGACATTGAGTTTATGGAAACATCCTGTCTTCATAAGTCTGATATGAGGCAGCCAACTGAGCTTCTTAGCGAAAAGAAGGCCAAGGAAACGAGACTGTGGGACCACAGGTAATCTTTGTGCATCGAGATAGAGCACCGGATCTTGGTGGACTGTAGTATGGCGACAGAAGTGGACCACCTGCGATTTTAAAGGAGAGAAATGAAATCTGTGTGAGAGGGTCCACGCAGAGGCATGCCTTATAGCACCCTGAAGCTGCCGCTCTGCAGAGGCCATCGAAGAGGAACAAACCCAAATGCAAAAATCATCCAAATGCAGGGGTGACCGAAGGACCGAGAGAAGCCACAAGTCCATCTATAGCAATGAGGAAAAGAAGTATACTCAAGATGGAAACCTGTGGGATGCCATTCTTCTGGGTCTGTGGAGAACTAAAAACAGTACCAACCCGAACCCTGAACGATCGATGAAACAACAACTGGCGGATAACAATCGGGAGTGGGCCCCAGAGACCCCACTCATGAAGTGTAAAGAAGATATGATGGCGCCATAGGCCTTCCAAATGTCGAAAAATACTGCAACCAAATTGTAGCCTGCCAAACTGCGGATTCCAAGACAAGTAAATGATCGATTGGAGACCGTCCCTCTCGGAAGCCACACTGGTAAGGGGACAATAGATCCCGAGATTCAAGGACCCAATTGAGCCGATGGGCTACCATCCATTCAAGTAACTTGCAAACAATGTTTGTCAGACTAATTGGACGATAGCTTTCGACAAACAGGGGGTTCTTACCAGGCTTGAGGACAGGAATTACGATGCTATCCCTCCACTGAGAAGGGAAGTAACGCCGGAGCCAAATACGGTTAAACATCCAGAGAAGACGTGGCCGTTGTGGAGCACTGGGATGTTGAAGCAGTTGGTTATGAATAGAGTCTGGGCCAGGGGCTGTATCATGAGAAGAAGAAAGTGCGGAAAGAAGTTCCCATTCAGTAAAAGGTTCGTTGTAAGATTCTGACTGACAAGGGGTAAAACATAAGGCGGAAGCTTCAGCCCGCTGTTTCTGGTGAAGAAAAGCAGCCGGATAGGAGGATGATGCTGATGCTGTAGCAAAATTGGTCGCAAGATGTTCCGCGAGAATTAACGGGTCCGTGCAAAGGTCATCCGGGAGGTGAAAGCCCGGGAGAGGGGACTGCTGATGGCAACCTTGGAGAGAGCGAAGTGTAGCCCATACCCATGACATAGGGACAGTAGAACCGAGGGAAGAAACAAAACGTTCCAAGCACATCCGTTAGTTCCGTTTGATTAAGTAACAGGCTTTAGCGCGAAGGCGTTTGAAGGTAATAAGGTTGGCACCGGATGGGTCCTCTTAAGGTGTTGCAAAGCTCGACAGCGATCACGGATGGCAATGGCAATGGCCGTACTCCACCACAGGACTTGCCGGCATCGAAATGGTCCAGATGAGAATATCAAGGCTAGCAGCGCAAACAATAGCGTCAGACACGTCACGTAGGACGACGTCAATACAGCCTGATAAAGAGGGAGAGAAAACGACCTGTGCAGTATATAGAGCCAATCAGCGCGTTGGAAAGACCAACGAGGTAACCTGTCCATCGGGGAGCCGGAAGGGTGCGAGAGCATCAACGGGAAATGGTCACTATCGCAAAGGTCGTCGTGTGGCAACCAGTGTAATGAAGCGAGGAGGGAAGGAGAAGAAAGAGAAAGATCAATGGCTGAAAAGGTACCATGTCTGGCACTGAAATGAGTAGGGGAGCCGTCATTAAGAAGGCACAAGTCGTGGTCTGTAAGAAACTGGTCTATGAGAAGACCCCGAATAGATGGAAATGCACTGCTCCACAAGGCATGATGAGCATTAAAATCCCCAAGAAGGAGGAAGGGGGGAGGAAGTTGCTGAAAAAGGTCAGTTAAGGCAGCAGGTGTAAGAGTCCTGTCAGGAGGGAGATAAAGATTGGTGAACCCAGAGTCCAGGTGGACTATAACAGCAACTGCATCCAATGTAGTTTGAAAAGGAATCCACATACAAGCAACGTCCATACGGATCAACATACAGACTGAACCAGAGGCCCACAGGGAGCCAACCCAATGTCGACAGAAAGCACGGAACCCATGGATGGTCGGTGAGTGATCATCAATAAAATGAGATCCCTGCAGAACCACACAAGCTATAGAGTAAAACGAAATAAGGAATGTCAACTCCGGAAGGTGATGGTAATATATACTCCTGGAAATTGAAATAATAACACCGTGAATTCATTGTCCCAGGAAGGGGAAACTTTATTGACACATTCCTGGGGTCAGATACATCACATGATCACACTGACAGAACCACAGGCACATAGACACAGGCAACAGAGCATGCATAATGTCGGCACTAGTACAGTGTATATCCACCTTTCGCAGCAATGCAGGCTGCTATTCTCCCATGGAGACGATCGTAGAGATGCTGGATGTAGTCCTGTCGAACGGCTTGCCATGCCATTTCCACCTGGGGCCTCAGTTGGACCAGCGTTCGTGCTGGACGTGCAGACCGCGCGAGACGACGCTTCATCCAGTCCCAAACATGCTCAATGGGGGACAGATCCGGAGATCTTGCTGGCCAGGGTAGTTGACTTACACCTTCTAGAGCACGTTGGGTGGCACGGGATACATGCGGACGTGCATTGTCCTGTTGGAACAGCAAGTTCCCTTGCCGGTCTAGGAATGGTAGAACGATGGGTTCGATGACGGTTTGGATGTACCGTGCACTATTCAGTGTCCCCTCGACGATCACCAGTGGTGTACGGCCAGTGTAGGAGATCGCTCCCCACACCATGATGCCCGGTGTTGGCCCTGTGTGCCTCGGTCGTATGCAGTCCTGATTGTGGCGCTCACCTGCACGGCGCCAAACACGCATACGACCATCATTGGCACCAAGGCAGAAGCGACTCTCATCGCTGAAGACGACACGTCTCCATTCGTCCCTCCATTCACGCCTGTCGCGACACCACTGGAGGCGGGCTGCACGATGTTGGGGCGTGAGCGGAAGACGGCCTAACGGTGTGCGGGACCGTAGCCCAGCTTCATGGAGACGGTTGCGAATGGTCCTCGCCGATACCCCAGGAGCAACAGTGTCCCTAATTTGCTGGGAAGTGGCGGTGCGGTCCCCTACGGCACTACGTAGGATCCTACGGTCTTGGCGTGCATCCGTGCGTCGCTGCGGTCCGGTCCCAGGTCGACGGGCACGTGCACCTTCCGCCGACCACTGGCGACAACATCGATGTACTGTGGAGACCTCACGCCCCACGTGTTGAGCAATTCGGCGGTACGTCCACCCGGCCTCCCGCATGCCCACTATACGCCCTCGCTCAAAGTCCGTCAACTGCACATACGGTTCACGTCCACGCTGTCGCGGCATGCTACCAGTGTTAAAGACTGCGATGGAGCTCCGTATGCCACGCCAAACTGGCTGACACTGACGGCGGCGGTGCACAAATGCTGCGCAGCTAGCGCCATTCGACGGCCAACACCGCGGTTCCTGGTGTGTCCGCTGTGCCGTGCGTGTGATCATTGCTTGTACAGCCCTCTCGCAGTGTCCGGAGCAAGTATGGTGGGTCTGACACACCGGTGTCAATGTGTTCTTTTTTCCAATTCCAGGAGTGTACATTACAATTCCATTGGATAACCACAGAATGATGATTCAAACTGGAGGTGAACAGGCTAAAGTCAGTCATGCCACAGGGTCACCATCCATCACTGACAAGAGAGGGCGGCATCCACAAACAGCAGGTCAGATTCAGGTTGCGATGGTGGGGAGGGGCCTATGGCGCCACCAGAGGCTCCTTGACCTGGGACATGTTTCTTCTTCTTCTTTTCTCTTTGAGATTAGGAGGGCTCTGCTGCAAAAAGCAGCCAGCTGGAGCAAGATTTGGAACCGAAAGAGAGCGTGCGACCTGGGGGCCCACAGACCGTGGTTCTCATGGTCGCCGTGTGGCAGCAGACCTTTGGCCTGGAAGGTGCCGGGGAAGGCGGTCCCGGGAGGGGCGCCCTTGACCGGCAGATGCCGAAGAAGTGGGACACTTCTCCGGCTGAGTAGGGGGAGCAGCACACTCATGGGAGGGTGGGGAGCCGCAGGGGAGGGGCACAAGAGAGGGGCGTGTGACTGGGGTAAGGAAGGGGGAGGAAGGGGCGAAGATGTAACTAAAGCATAGCTTGATGTCACTGTCACAGGATGAAAACACGCGTACTTCTTAGGAGCCTCAGTGTAGATTAGATTATACTCCTGTATCTTCTTTTCCTTCTTACAAACTGGGCAATCCGGTGTGGAGAATGGTTGCCATGACAATTAACACACACAGGAGGAGGAACACAGGAACTCCCCTCATAGAGAGGTCGTCCACAGTCAGCACACAATGGGTCTGCGAACAATGGGAAGACATGTGTCCAAAACACAGGCACTTAAAGCATCTCATAGGCGGTGGGATGTACGGCTTCACATCACATCGATAAACCATGATCTTGACCTTCTCAGGGAGAGCATCCCTAAGTTCCTCATCAGGTTGAAGGATGAGGTCCATGTGAAAAATATACCTTGAACCATATTCAAAGATTGGTGGAGGGTAATGGACACAGGAATTGTGCCAAGATGGTCACTGGTAGGAAGGGTCACAGACAGGGAAGCTGAAGCAATTTTGATCAACAACGAACCCAACCACATCTTGCTCAGAGTGCATTTCACCAAACTTGTCCTCAATGTGTTTCACAAAAAATAAAGGTTTGGTATTGGTCAAAGTATCCCCATCAGTCCTGGTGAAAACCAGATAGCAGGGGGAAAGGTTTCGCCCCTAGCCGACGAGCTTGACCCTCCTCCCAGGGGGTAGCCATGGAAGGGAAGGCTGAAGGGGCAGAAGAAGCAGCACAAAAAGAATCCTTTTCATTCAATGAGATGGCCATAGAGGAATGGCCAACGTTCTGGACCTGTATGCATTTCATTTGAATGGCGTCCGCCCTGATACCACCTGCTCTGATCAGGGGCTCTCCACATGGGCGCCACCCAGCCACAGCAAGGGCTGCCTGGCACGACAGCCAGTGCCAGTTCCAATGCTCCAGAATGACAAGCAAACACTCCCAGGCTTACATGAGGAGGTCACAGCTCAGGTATCAGAAGTGTGATCCGTGTGTGTTCAGGGAGCTCAACCAAAAGGGTACATAGCGACCCCACCACATAGGTTGAGTACCGTGATGGCTATGGACCCTAGCATCAGACAACGACGTGAAGGAAAAGATGGAAGGAAAGAGGAGGGTACACGCCGGGGACACTAGGTAAGGTGCTCTTCCCCAAATGGCTCACACTACGGAATAGAAATTTAGTAATGGACGTCAAACTCCAGAGGGGACCAGAGAATGCCAAAAGGATGAGGTAATTACGTTGCAAAATCGAATCGCAAATCCAACATAACCAGGAGCATAGCGGGGCCAACATAAACAAGGACACCAAGAGAGGGAGAGGAGAGGGCGGAGGGGAAGGAGCAAGGACAGGAGGGGAAGAGAAGGAAATACAGCCTGGCAAAGAAGGAAGGCTGCAATAGTTCAGGGCCCGATGCTCGCCATGCACGTATTCATGAAAGAACCGTGAGCCCCTTGGGGGCGGAGATTCGAGTCCTTCACGGGTATGGGTGTGTGTGTTTTCCATAGGGCAAGTTAAGAAATTAAGTAGTGTGTAAGCTTAGGGACCGATGACCTAAGCAGTTTGGTCTCATAACATCTTACTACAAATTTACAAATTTTTTCCTGTCTTTCCTTCTCATTCCCAGTTCTCAGTAATGTATATCGGTGAATGCTATGTGCAGCTGCTATCCTGTCCACCACTCCTGTAATATCTAAGTTCGTACTCCTACTATTAGACTCGAGTTCAAAGTAACTGCACACAAAGGACGCAAGTTCGTGGCGTTGTCCACGGATCTGAATTCCCCTTCCAAGTCTCCATATCTCCACAGCTGGTGAAAGTGTTCTTGGGCGACCTCTTTTTATTGCGAAGCTTGTGTTCAGACATGCTGCAATGCTGTTATTAGTGGAAAGCCGAGCGGTTCCAGGCGCTTCAGTCTGGAACCGCGCGACCGCTACGGTCGCAGGTTCTAATTCTGCCTCAGGCATGGATGTGTGTGATGTTCTTGGGTTAGTTAGGTTTAAGTAGTTCTAAATTCTAGAGGACCGCTGACCTCAGAAGTTTAGTCCCATAGTGCTCAGAGCCATTTGAACTATTTGAACCAACACAGAACACTGGTTCACAACAACGCCTCGCCGCTAATAATTATCACTTCACTACGAGAGCAGACGAATATAGATGCATTTGGTGTGCGGCACGACGTGGTACTGTTTATCCACGGCTTGCAAACAGGGGTGCTATACCAACTGAACCATTGGCGCACTAGGGAAAGCCAACTCACCATTGATGTTACCTGGGAAATGGCGTGGCGTCCCCTCCGGTGAGCCAAATGTAGCAGGCATGCGCCAAACGCCCCTTGCGAATTGCCCAGTGTATTCCAGACGACAGAAGCTGTGAGCAGGGCAGCTGTTAGAGCCTGCGTAAGATACGATGGCCTATGCGCCGTGTCTAGTTTCCGTCCAAAGCGCTGGACGAGTCCATTTGTCTGTTCGGAAGGGGAGGCCAGCACCCTCTGCCACCTTTCGGCTGATCGACGATGACAGAATCGAGGAGCTCGTCCTGCAGTCTTCCTCAAACGATTTTACGGAAACTATTCAGTAAAAAAATCTTTTTTGATTTATTTGGAGCTTTATATGTCAGATTCATTATGATGTGCCCGTTATTTCGTTAATGGTCATAGTTACTGTGATATTTAGTCTTAAGGCACTGAACGAAATTCGAAAAAGTTTGCAATGAAAAATACAGGCCACTATGATTCTGCGTTTGGCGCAAGTTATACACTCATGCTCATGAATTAAGGAAAATGCTGATACATGGTGAAACAAGGCTCTGGTAGGCGGTTTGTGGGTTTAAACCGCTTTGAGGTATGACCATGCAGTGCATCTGACTGCGGTCATCGCACGGTGGCGCTGGCAGCAGTTCACATACGCGAAGGTGTGTTGGTGCACTTCAGAGAACAGTGCAGTGACTAAGTGTGCAGTCGTTTTCAGACGTGCTAATGGTGTCTGTGTGTTGAAAATGGCTCAAAGCTCACATATTGATGACGTTATGAGGGGTAGAATACTTGGGCGACTGGAGGCTGGTCAATCACAGCAGATCGTAGCATGGGCCCTCCATGTGCCTCGAAGTGTGATCTCAAGATTATGGCAACGATTCCAGGGGACAGGAAACGTGGCCAGGTGCTACAGTACTGGACGTCCACAGTGTATGACACCACAAGAAGACCGATATCTCACCATCAGTGCCCGCAGACGGCCGCGGAGTACTACAGGTAGCCTTGCTCGGGACCTAACCACAGCCACTGGAACAGTTATCTCCAGACACACAGTCTACAAACGACTGAACAGACATGGTTTATTCGCCCGGAGGTCTGCAAGGTGCATTCCACTGACCCCTGGTCACAGGAGAGCCCGTAAAGCCTGGTGTCAAGAACACAGTACATGGTCACTGGAACAGTTGTCCCGGGTTACGTTCACGGACGAGTCCAGGTATAGTTTGAACAGTGATTCTCGCCGGTTTTTCATCTGACGTGAACCAGGAACCAGATAAAAACCTCTTAATGTCCTTGAAATGGACCTGTATGGAGGACGTGGTTTGATGGTGTGGGGTGGCATTATGATTGGTGCGCGTACACCCCTGCATGTCTTTGAAAGAGGACCTGTAACAGGTCAGGTGTATCGGGACGTCATTTTGCACCAGTATGTCCGCCTTTTCAGGGGTGCAGTGGGTCCCACCTTCCTCCTGATGGATGATAACGCACGGCCCCACCGAGTTGCCATGGTGTAGGAGTACCTTTAAACAGAAGATACCAGGCGAATGGATTGGCCTGCCTGTTCTCCAGACCTAAAACACATCGAGCACGTCTGGGATGCTCTTGGTCGATGTATCGCTGCACGTCTTCAAACGCCTTGGACACTTCAGGAGCTCCGACAGGCACTGGTGCAAGACTGGGAGGCTATACCCCAGCAGCTGCTCGCCCACCTGATCCAGAGTATGCCAACCTGTTGTGTGGCCTGTGTACGTGTGCATGGTGGTCATATCCCATATTGATGAAGGAGTACATGCGCAGGAAACAGTGGCGTTTTGTAGCACATGTGTTTCGGGATGGCTTTCTAAACTTATCACCAATACCGTGGACTTACAGATCCGAGTCGTGTGTGTTCCCTATGTACCTGTCCTATTACCTCCAGTTTAGTGTGTTGTCACGTTATGTGGCACCACACTCTGCAATTATCCGTAATTTATGAGCATGAGTGTACAATATGTTGCTGCATATGAAATTTAGTTAACATACTGAAGTTTTCCTTAGACTTGGGTGAGGGTCACTATCTGTCACCAATCTGGAGAAAATTGATTTGACGTAGCACATTCATTTGCGATCGCGCCGCGTCAATGATAAAGCCAGAATGAAATATCCACAACATTCCTCATATTTCGTAAACGCTTCGAGATATGGAAATGAGATTTTGGCAAATGATAGCACGCAAAGAGGAGAGTATTTTTCCGTATCGTTATTATGCAAAACTTCATTATCAACGGTGTTCGTCCACTAACTGGTGAAGCGAGAAATGATATGGGTTTTGGAACAACGTAAGTGAAGACGTTCGACTTTCATTTTTGTACCGCAATGTGACGTTTCATAAGCTACTGACCTTACTTTTCCTTAGTTCCCTACTTAATAAACCACTGTCTCATAATTCCCTCCCATTTGCGTCTGCACAACATGTTAGTGAGGTGAGGCTGTGTAAACTCTGTTGAGGTTTGGCAAAAGAAGTAAATTTTAATAGTAACGAGAGAAATGTGTACGTTTTATTCAAAATTCGCCACTCGTGACATTTCTCTGAAAGTTACAAATGGTTAACAGACCAGGCGAATATAAATCGCCATATTTTCGACGGAATTCCTTTTAGATGGCTCTGAGCACTATGCGACTTAACTTCCGCGGTCATGAGTCGCCTAGAACTTAGAACTAATTAAACCTAACTAACCTAAGGACATCACACACATCCATGCCCGAGGCAGGATTCGAACCTGCGACCGTAGCGGCCGCGCGGTTCCAGACTGTAGCGCCTTTAACCGCTTGGCCACCACGGCCGGCTCCTTTTAGATACTAGCTGAAGCAGGGGTGACATATATTTTTCAATGGTCAACATCCAGGTAGGGACGTGGAGAGTCCAAGGTTAATATTTACAAAAAAAAAAAAAAAATGTGACTGTACATTTCAGTTTAGAACAGCAGTGCCCCTCCAGCGCCTGCCCGCAGCCCCCACCACTACCGCCCTACCCAAGCGTACTCTACTGCCTACACGCCTACTGACTGCGGTATTCTACTTGGACTCTACTGGAACTGCATGTCACGTGTACAAGTGACTGGTCGTCAGTGAATATATGAATCGTTAGTGGGAATCCCTCAATGTCATCACGGAAATTTTTAACAGCTTCGCACAGAGCCAGCTGCTCCTTGTCATAAGTTGACTTCATTTCATCAAATTACCTTCCATTACCAATGTGGAATGCACTCAGCGACTGTGATATGATTTTCAAAATGATGCAAATCCAGATTTCTACTGAAACTTCCTGGCAGATTAAAACTGTGTGCCCGACCGAGACTCGAACTCGGGACCTTTGCCTTTCGCGGGCAAGTGCTCTACCATCTGAGCTACCGAAGCACGACTCACGCCCGCTACTCACTGCTTTACTTCTACCAGTATCTCGTCCCCTACCTTCCAAACTTTACAGAAGCTCTCCTGCGAAGTTTCATATCAGCGCACACTCCGCTGCAGAGTGAAAATCTCATTCTGGAAACATCCCCCAGGCTGTGGGTAAGCCATGTCTCCGCAATATCCTTTCTTTCAGGAGTGCTAGTTCTGCATGGTTCGCCGGAGAACTTCTGTAAAGTTTGGAAGGTAGGAGACGAGATACTGGCAGAAGTAAAGCTGTGAGCACCGGGCGTGAGTCGTGCTTCGGTAGCTCAGATGGTAGAGCACTTGCCCGCGAAAGGCAAAGGTCCCGAGTTCGAGTCTCGGTCGGGCACACAGTTTTAATCTGCCAGGAAGTTTCATATCAGCGCACACTCCGCTGCAGAGTGAATATCTCATTCCAGATTTCTACTAGTTACTAGCCATTATTAATGCAATATTTCAGATTTTTAATACATGTACTAGTACGTCAGCCCCTGTTCTTCGGGATCCTTTCACAGCTCATTCTAGACTACTGTACACAATTATTATACAGTAGTCTTGAAATGTGACAGGAGCCTGAACAACAGGGGCTGACATCCTACAGCATGCATTAAAAATCTGAAATACTGCAGTGATAATGTTTAGTTACTAGCCGAAATCTGGATTTGCTTTAATAAAACCAGAAAGGAAACGACTTATTGCTGCTTTCCATTATTTTGAAACTGCTGTCACCGAGCGAGGTGGCGTAGTGGTGAGCACACTGGACTCGCATTCGGGAGGACGACGTTTCAATCCCGCCCCCGACCACCCTGATTTAGGTGTTCCATGATTTCCCTAAATTGCTCCGGGAAAATGCCGGGATGGCTCCTTTGAAAGGGCACGGCCAACTTCCTTCCCTAATCCGATGAGACCGATGACCTCGCCGTTTGGTCTCTTCCCCCAAACAATCCAATCCAACCCAAACTGCTGTCAAGTGTTGAGACTCGACAGGTTTCTGTGAAAAGAATCGGAGTGGTCGACTTTGGCTGTCTAGTGTTTGTTTGTTTGTTTGTTGCAGGACAGTTGCGGTAGTGGTTTCACTGGTGTCTGCCGTTATGCACAACTGGATGAGTGTGCCAAACTAACAGCTTTGTGAAGGCCGTATCTGATAGTCTCAAATGCATGTTGCAACTCAGAAATCTACTGTAGATCTTGCTTACAATGAGTACTTTTACCTGCTAAGGCATTAGTTAGAGGGGTTTGAATCTTTACAGCTTGAGTAATATGATGTCTATGAAAGTTTATCATTGGAAGAAATCTCGATATTTCATGATTCATTACTGGGCTTGGTATCTGTCTAATGAGTTATGTACATTCTCTTGTGGGACTGATTCTGTTCATGTCTATGAGTGGGCTAATGATGTAATTTCGTGCTTCCATAGCTAAAATTTGTCCTTGTTCATTATTGTTCCGAATTCCTGCAGCACAATGAATATCGTGCATATGTGCACTTCGTACCGTTCAGCTGAAGAGAAGGAAATCAGTATATTCTTTAAGTACAAGAATGGAAGATAATTGAGGGGCCTATCAAGGAAAGGCTGCCAAGTTGGGGAGGTGTTTTTTAACCCAAATGTTGTTTGCGAGAAGGATAAGTATCCTTAAGCACAATTCGACGACGTATGGAGCACACACTATGGACTGTTAACACAACAACCATTGTCATGACTTCCCTAGAGATGGCAGCAGAGAGAGGAGTATCAACATAATGCATCATGTTGTCTGATGAGGCCAGGTTCTGGGTACAGCACCACGATGGACGTAAATGTGTGCAGAGGCTCCGAGGACACAGAACACTGCCAGACGACTACTGTCATACGGGTTCAACACCGGGCTTTGGGTATTCAATACAGTAACCTATGTTTTGTACAGCCGGTAATTTTGACAGCAGCCATTACATTTCTAGTGTGTCATCGCTGGAGGCTGTGCCCCATCTTCTAGATGTCCGTGATGCTGTCCTTTCAACAAGACAGAGCATGTTGCCATTGCTTTCCTGACAAAACTCGATACAGTGTTCGACTGTTGCTCTGGCCAGCATACTCTCGAGATCTGTGACCTTTTGGAAACATCAAGTTGTAAATTACCGAGGATTAGTATGTCACTATTCATCATCCTCTGTAACTGATCAACTCTGGCAAAGAGTTGAAGCATCATAGAAAAATACACTCCTGGAAATTGAAATAAGAACACCGTGAATTCATTGTCCCAGGAAGGGGAAACTTTATTGACACATTCCTGGGGTCAGATACATCACATGATCACACTGAAAGAACCACAGGCACATAGACACAGGCAACAGAGCATGCACAATGTCGGCACTAGTACAGTGTATATCCACCTTTCGCAGCAATGCAGGCTGCTATTCTCCCATGGAGACGATCGTAGAGATGCTGGATGTAGTCCTGTCGAACGGCTTGCCATGCCATTTCCACCTGGCGCCTCAGTTGGACCAGCGTTCGTGCTGGACGTGCAGACCGCGTGAGACGACGCTTCATCCAGTCCCAAACATGCTCAATGGGGGACAGATCCGGAGATCTTGCTGGCCAGGGTAGTTGACTTACACCTTCTAGAGCACGTTGGGTGGCACGGGATACATGCGGACGTGCATTGTCCTGTTGGAACAGCAAGTTCCCTTGCCGGTCTAGGAATGGTAGAACGATGGGTTCGATGACGGTTTGGATGTACCGTGCACTATTCAGTGTCCCCTCGACGATCACCAGTGGTGTACGGCCAGTGTAGGAGATCGCTCCCCACACCATGATGCCGGGTGTTGGCCCTGTGTGCCTCGGTCGTATGCAGTCCTGATTGTGGCGCTCACCTGCACGGCGCCAAACACGCATACGCCCATCATTGGCACCAAGGCAGAAGCGACTCTCATCGCTGAAGACGACACGTCTCCATTCGTCCCTCCATTCACGCCTGTCGCGACACCACTGGAAGCGGGCTGCACGATGTTGGGGCGTGAGCGGAAGACGGCCTAACGGTGTGCGGGACCGTAGCCCAGCTTCATGGAGACGGTTGCGAATGGTCCTCGCCGATACCCCAGGAGCAACAGTGTCCCTAATTTGCTGGGAAGTGGCGGTGCGGTCCCCTACGGCACTGCGTAGGATCCTACGGTCTTGGCGTGCATCCGTGCGTCGCTGCGGTCCGGTCCCAGGTCGACGGGCACGTGCACCTTCCGCCGACCACTGGCGACAACATCGATGTACTGTGGAGACCTCACGCCCCACGTGTTGAGCAATTCGGCGGTACGTCCACCCGGCCTCCCGCATGCCCACTATACGCCCTCGCTCAAAGTCCGTCAACTGCACATACGGTTCACGTCCACGCTGTCGCGGCATGCTACCAGTGTTAAAGACTGCGATGGAGCTCCGTATGCCACGGCAAACTGGCTGACACTGACGGCGGCGGTGCACAAATGCTGCGCAGCTAGCGCCGTTCGACGGCCAACACCGCGGTTCCTGGTGTGTCCGCTGTGCCGTGCGTGTGATCATTGCTTGTACAGCCCTCTCGCAGTGTCCGGAGCAAGTATGGTGGGTCTGACACACCGGTGTCAATATGTTCTTTTTTCCATTTCCAGGAGTGTATAACTGTACCTCTCATAAATACTCACTCTGACTAGACTGATATCGGTGCCAAAGCCACTGTTGCTGTCACAGGTGACAGTGCTGCGTATTATCACATGCTGCATATCTCCAAATCTTCGACAATTTGGTTAGTCATTTAGCCCTGCTACTACACTGCTCAAGCAGAACAAGCAAAATTTCATTATTTGTTCCTGTTTCTGGTGTTTCATATCTAATGACAATCGATGTAGAAAGCTACAAATCTCTGCAAACGAAGCCTTTAGACTCGAGGGTAGGTCAAAATACCAACAAGAAAGTCGCCAAAACAGTAACGTTCAGACACGTATTAGAGGGCTGTGACGCTGGTGTATAGCGAGGTAGAATATTAAGCACATTCTGCTACGTCACAACTTTTGCAACTTTAGAAATATATCAATCGAGGGAAGCGTGGGACGGAGGAAGGTAAGAATCTAGAGGAAGACTATGAGATGAATACAGTAAGATGATCCAAAAGGATTTAGCTTGCAGCAGCTACTCGGAGACGGAAAGAGGCTTCCAGAGAATAGAGTAGCATGGAGAGCTGTATTGAAATAGTCCTTGGACAGAGACCACCACGACAACAACAGCAACAACAGATCATGTGAAACTCAGATAGATTTAGTGTTTCTCGATTACCCGACAGCATTTGACTCAATGCCACATCTTCGTTTATTACCGAAAGAACGATCGTATGGGGTTATCAGACGAAATCTATGACTGAACTGAGAATTTCTTGGTAGGGAGAACAGACCATGCTGTCTTGGATGGAGAGTCATCACCAGATTTAGAACTAACTTCGAGTGAATCCCAGGGAAGTATATTGGGTCCCTTGCTGTTCATGTTGTATACAGAGTGGTCCACTGATAGTGACCGGGCCAAATATGTCACGAAATAAGCATCAAACGAAAATACTACAAAGAACGAAACTCGTCTAGCTTGAAGCGGAAAACCAGATGGCGCTTTGGTTGGCCCGTTAGATGGCGCTGCCATAGGTCAAACGGATATCAACTGGGTTTTTTTAAAATAGAAAGCCCCATTTTTATTACATATTCGTGGAGTACGTAAAGAAATATGAATGTTTTAGTTGGACCACTTTTTTCGCTTTGTGATAGATGGCGCTGTAATAGTCACAAACGTATAAGTACTTGGTAACACGTAAGGACGGTATTTGCTTCGTGATACATTACCCGTGTTAAAATGGACCGTTTATCAATTGCGGTAAAGGTCGATATCGTGTTGATGTATGGCTATTGTGATCAAAATGCCCAACGGGCGTGTGCTACGTATGCTGCTCGATATCCTGGACGACATCGTCCAAGTGTTCGGACCGTTCGCCGGATAGTTACGTTATTTAAGGAAGCAGGAAGTGTTCAGCCACATGTGAAACAGCAACCTCGAGCTGCAACAAATTATGACCCCCTAGTAGGTGTTTTAGCTGCTGTTACGGCTAATCCGCACATCACTAGCAGACAAATTGCGCGAGATCTGGAATCTCAGAAACGTCGGTGTTGAGAATGCTACATCAACATCGATTTCACCCGTGCCATATTTCTATGCACCAGGAATTGCTTGGCGACGCCTCGAACGTTGTGTACAGTTCTGCCACTGGACACAAGACAAATGACGGGACGATGACAGATTTTTTGCACGCGTTCTATTTAGCGACGAAGCGTCATACATCAACAGCGGAAACGTAAACCGGCATAATATGCACTATTGGACAACTGAAAATCCACGATGGCTGCGACAAATGGAACATCGGCGGCCTTGGCGGGTTAATGTATGGTGCGGCATTATGGGAGGAAGGATAATTGGCCCCCATTTTATCGATGGCAATGTATGCGGATTTCCTATGTAATGTTCTACCGATGCTACTACAAGATGTTTCACTGCATCACAGAATGGCGATGTACTTCCAACATAACGGATGTCCGGTACATAGATTGCGTGCGGTTGAAGCGGTATTGAATAGCGTATTTCATGACAGGTGGATTGGTCGTCGAAGCACCATACCGTGGCCCGCACGTTCACCGGATCTGACGTCCCCGGATTTTTTTTCTGTGGGGAAAGTTGAAGGATATTTGCCATCGTGATCCACCGACAACGGCTGACAACATGCGTCAGCGCATTGTCAATGCATGTGCGAACATTACGTAAGGCGAACTTCTCGCTGTTGAGAGGAATGTCGTTACACGTGTTGCCAAATGCATTGAGGTTGACGGACATCATTTTGAACATTTATTGTATTGATGTGGTATTTACAGGTAATCATGCTGTAACAGCATGCGTTCTCAGAAATGATAAGTTCACAAAGGTACATGTATCACATTGTAACAACCGAAATAAAATGATCAAACGTACCCTCGTTCTATATTTTAATTTAAAAAAACCTACCTGTTATCAACTGTTCGTCTAACATTGTGAGGCATATGCTTGTGACTATTACAGCGCCATCTATCACAAAGCCAAGAAAGTGGTCCAACTAAAACATTCATATTTCTTTACGTACTACACAAATATGTAATAAAAAATGGGGCTTCCTATTTAAGAAAACGCAGTTGATATCCGTTTGACCTATGGCAGCGCCATCTAGCGGGCCAACTATGGCGCCATCTGGTTTCCCGCTTCAAGCTAGACGAGTTTCGTTCTTTGTAGTTTTTTTCGTTTGACGCTTATTTCATGAGATATTTGGCCCGGTCACGATCAATAGACCACCTTGTATTAATGACCTAGCGATTAGTATTAATAGTAATCTCAGACGATGCACTTATTCACAGTGAAATACACCCATACAGTCTGAACGAAACTGTACAAATATTCAGTCAGATGTTGATAAGATTTCAAAGTGGTGCAAAGACTGGCACGTTGCTTTAAATGCTGAGAAATGTAAAATTATGCACTTCACAAAACATCTAATGAATATACACCGAGGTGACAAATGCAATAGGATACCTTCAAATGTCGTGTCGGATCCCCTTTTGGCTGGCGTAGTACAGCAGCTCGACGTGGCATGGATTCAACAAGTAGCTGGAAGCCGCGTGCAGAAATACTAAGCCGTGCTGCTTCTATACCCATCCATAATTGCATAACTGCGAAAGTGTTGGCGGTGCAGGATTTTGTGCATAAAGTTACCTCTCGATTACGTCCCATAAATGTTCCACAGGATTCATGTAGGCCAGGGCTTCACAACATACGTGCTCGCGGAGCAAGCTGTGAGCAGCAAGGCGCGAGCACGGAGCAGCGCGAGCACGCTACCCCCACTACCGGACCAGAGCGGAGAGTGGGGAGAGTCACGTGGGGCACACAACAGCTGACGCCAGTCAATGTAAATCCGCGGCCACCTGCAGGGATATCACTCACGAATTATTACTGCGACAAATGAAACAAATAAAGGAGAATGTACACGTGCCACATAATTTTATTAGCTTAGTGTATGCCTCTGCATTCGTATTAATTTGTGAACTGTTACACAATAAAAGGTGTCACTGAAGGGTGGGATTCTCGGTTATCTTGTACTTTTTGCCCTTTACAATTGCGTCTATGTTCGGAGTAATTGTTCTTGTGCATTCTAGGCGCAGATTGCAGTTTAAATTTCGATCGGACAATGCGTTTCTCAGGCGCGTCTTGTTACATTTCATTGCAGAGAACAGTTGTTCACAAACATACGTGGAACCGAACATTGATATTATTGTAGCCGCCAGTTTGTGCAAACGAGGAAATCTATCCTGAGGGAAGTGTCTGTAGAATTCCAAAATGTTTTTCTTGTTCTGAAATTTGTCTCTGCAGTCTCTGTCACACTGCAGGTCAATAACTTCCTGCTGCAGCTCAGGACGAATCTCTTAAATATTCGCTGAATATGGAGAGAACAGATCAAAATCACTGTATAGTGCTGTCAGATCTTGAAAGCGCTGATAAACTAAACTATGTGAATAACGTTCACAGTCTTTGTGAACATCTTGCATGGATGATAATTTAGGAAAATGAGCTAGGTTTCCTGATTCCAGCTGACTCACCCAAAGTGTCAATTTCATTTTAAAAGCTCGTATTCGATCTATGAAATGAGTAATTAGCAGATCTTTACCTTGTAGTAAAATTTTCAAAGCATTCAGATGGCTAGTTAAATCTGCTAAGAAAGCGAGATCACATTCAAACGTGCGCGCGGATTTCCCCTCCCTCCCTACTCCGCGACCTTGCACCTGCTCGCGAGCACGTCCCTGAGCAGACGCGAGTACTCGCGCTCAAAACCGGCCACTTGTTAAGCCCTGATGTAGGGCGATCTGGGTGGCCAAATCTTTCTCTCGAACTGTCCACATTATTGTTGAAACCAGTGATGAACAGCTGCAGCCCAGTGACATGGTTCATTTTTATCTATACAAATTTCTTCGTTGTTCGGGAGCAGGACGTCCACGAATGGCTGCAGAGGGTCTCCAAGTAGTCGAGCATAACCGAGGACCCAGTCCATTCCCTGTAAACACAGCCCACGCCGTTATGGAGCCACCACAAGCTTGTACAATGCCTTGTTGACAACTTGGTTCCACGGCTTGGTGGTGTCTGCGCCACACTCGAATCCCACCATCAGCTCCTACCAACTGAAATCGGGATTCGTCTGACCAGGCCCCGGTTTTCCAGTCGTCTAGCGTCCAACCGATGTGGTCACGAGTCCAGGAGGGGCGCTGCAGGCGGCGTCGTGCTGTTAAAAAAGGCACTTGCGTTCTGTTATCTGCTACCATAGCCCATTAATGCCAACTTTCACTGTACTGTCCTAACGGATACATTTGTCGTACGTCTCACGTTCATTTCTGCGGTCATTTCACGCGCTGTGTAGTGGGACGCGAAATTGAAGCGTCACCCATCCACCAGTGTCAGCCCAGTTTGCAGGTGAATATAAGTTTAATTTAGTGTTTTGTTTATGTATTTTTTAATATTTGTAATGGTTGTGAATTGTCTAAAGTTTTGTATTTATTTTTTATGTTTCATGTACGGAGAGGGCGGCGCAACGAACGGAGACAGCATCTTCACTGCCGGGACCAGAGAGAAAATTGCTGGCCACTATAAGTCGCGGGTCGACAGCCAAAGAGCAACAGAAGATCCTGAAACCGACTTGTTGCGTCGTGCTTCTGAAAACTTAAAAAAATAAGATTTTGTAATGTTTCTACAACAATGACGTCATAGAAAGTTTAATCATGTTGTAAATGTTCAGTCCTGTCTTGTCAAAGCTCGGGTTCACGTCTATATGTAGGAAGATAATAAACTAGTGGATGCTACTAAAGTTTAAATACGTGTTCCGAGAATTTATTTATGAAGAATTATGTTGATGAATTACTAATTTATTTGACAAGATTATTAATTTTGACAACGTTCATCGCGAGTTTGAGTCCTGAAAGTTTATTCAATGTGATTCTAATATTTATTAAATCAGATAACTTACATTAGTATAATTTCTGAGAAGAAACAAAACGACATCTAAATTGGAAAGAGTTTGCGCAAACCAATTGGACTGAGTGACGTAATTCTGCGCATACGACTCAAATGATGATGTTCTACAGTTTCGTTCAAGAACCATTCAGAGACAATTTAAAAAGAATTTAAATAATTTTGAAGTGTGTTGTAACTGACGTAGGTGACGAAGTCTGCACAAGGTCATATGTCAAGAGAAAATCATTTATACAAAACTTACGTCGTTACACTACAGCTGCTGCTTGTCTATTAGCACTGATAACTCGATGCAAACGCCGCTGCTCTCGGTCGTTAAGGGCAGGCCGTCGGCCACAGCGCTCTCCAAGGTGAGAGGTAATGCCTGAAATGTGGTACTTTCGGCACGCTCTTGACACAATGGATCTCGGAATACAGACTTTCCTAACGATGTCTGAAATGGAATGTCCCATGCGTCTTGCTCCAAGTACCATTCTGCGTCCAAAATTTGATAATTACGGTCGTGCAGCCATAATCACGTCGAAAACTTTCCATGTGAATGACCTGAGTAGAAATGACAGCTCCGCCAATGCACTCCCCTTTTACACCCTGCGTAGTCGATACCATCGCCATCTGTGTAGATCTTTGTCACCTCAATGTAGCCGGCCGTGGTGGCCGCGAGGTTCTAGGCGCTACAGTCTGGAACCGCGCTGCTGCTACGGTCGCAGGTTCGAATCCTGCCTCGGGCATGGATGTGTTTGATGTCCTTAGGTTAGTTAGGTTTAAGTTCTAGGGGACTGATGACCTCAGAAGTTAAGTCCCATAGTGCTCAGAGCCATCTCAATGTAATATCGGTGAGTCACAGCTGGAATCGTACAAGTCCATGGGTGAAACACTTAATAGGGAGAAGAAACGGAACGAGCACATAGGCTGAGTCGTGATTAAGGTGGGTTGTAGAGTTCAGTTTCTTGGTACAATACTGGAGAAATGCAATTAATCTACAAAGTAGATATCTTACAAATCACTCGTGTGACCCATTCTACGAGGGCTATCCACAAAGTACATTACGTTTTGGAATTAAAATTAAATAAAGTATTGGAAATTTTTTTATTATATACAGATGAAAGCCACACTTAAATACTACTTTTCCACGTAGTTGCCATTTAAATTGAGGCACTTATCGTAGCGATGGACGAGCTTGGAAATTACTTCGTCGTAAAATTCGGCCGCCTGCGCCTTCAACCACGTGGTTACCTCTTCTTG
Organism: Schistocerca nitens; assembly: GCF_023898315.1. Classification (NCBI taxonomy): domain Eukaryota; kingdom Metazoa; phylum Arthropoda; class Insecta; order Orthoptera; family Acrididae; genus Schistocerca; species Schistocerca nitens. The sequence continues at coordinate 140,257,468 of NC_064618.1, forward strand.
AAGCTGTGGGTCGTCATCAAAACGCTGCATAGCCAACCACTTCTTCATTGCTGGGAATAAGTGGAAGTCGCTCGGTGCCAGGTCGGGACTGTATGGCGGATGCGGAAACAACTCCCACTTAAAAGATTCGAGAACTTCACGAGTGGCATTTGCCGTGTGGGCACGGGCGTTGTCGTGAATCAGCAAGATCTTTGAACCCAACTTTCCCCTGCGCTTGTTTTGTATTGCTCTTCTGAGGTTGTGCAGAGTTTGGCAATACCTTTGAGAATTTATTGTAGTGCCTCTTTCCAGGAAATCCATCAAAAATCAAACCTTTCTGTCCCAAAAGAGGTAACCACGTGGTTGAAGGCGCAGGCGGCCTAATTTTACGACGAAGGAATTTCCAAGCTCGTCCATCGCTACGATAAGTGCCTTAATTAAAATGGCAACTATGTAGAAAAGTAGTATTTAAGTGTGGCTTATTCCCAGCAATCCCCAAATTTATGTTTTAAAGATGAAGAGAACAAGCTAGGTTTGACAAACAAGACTAATTGTGAAATATTAGCAAAATATTTCGAGAATCTACTAAATTGTGAACCCCCCAAAGATAAAATGAGTTTTGAAAACCACCGAAATACTAATACCGAGTCAAAACCTCCAGACGCTGAAGAAATAAAACACACAATACACAGTCTAAAAAACAATAAAGCCCCAGGTGAAGACTCCATAGTACCAGAAATCCTAAAAATAATGGATACCAACCTCCCACAAGTTTTGGAACATATGTTTAAGAAGATCTGGGACGAAGAAAGAATTCCTGAAGACTGGCAGTGTGCCCTGATACACCCACTACACAAAAAGGGGGATAAGATGAATGTTAATAATTATAGAGGGATCTCGCTACTACCAGTAGGATACAAAATTGTGTCAAGGAAATTACTTCAAATCGTGGAGCCAGTTCTGGATAAAAAAATAGGTGAATATCAAGCAGGTTTTAGACAAGGTAGATCCTGTGTTGAACAAATATTTAACCTGAAAACACTAATTCGTTACAGAATCTCAAGAGGCCAGAGATTTGCAATAGTATTTGTAGATTTCAAAAAAGCATACGACTCGGTAGATAGAGAAACATTACTGAAAGTATTGGAAGAATTTGGGGTCGATAAGAAAACAATTCAAATTATCAAACAGACGCTAACAAACAGTAAGGCCAAAGTTAAATTTATGGGTGAAATTTCAAGGAAGTTCGAAATTAAAACAGGTGTTAGACAAGGTGATGGTTTATCCCCAATCCTCTTCAACTGCGTACTGGAAAAGATATTGAGAATATGGAAAGGAGAACTCAAAGGCACCAAGAATGACATCAGAATTGGAACAAAAAAAGAAAAAATAGAAGTGGACTGTTTAGCTTTTGCAGACGATCTGGCAATAATTACAGAAAACGAAGAAATAGCTCAGAATTACTTGGAGAAACTACAAGAAGTTTCGGCCAGAGCTGGACTGCAGATTTCATTTGAAAAAACCGTGTATATGTCTAATCATGGAAATAACAAGAAAAATCTTATTACTAAATACGGCAATATTAAGAGAGTAGAAAAATTTAAGTATTTAGGTGAAATAATTCAAGTGAATGGTTTAGACAAGAGTGCAAACCAGGCGAGAGCAAGGAAACTGGAATTTGCTTTTCAAAAAACCAAAGACATATATAACAAAAAAAACATTTCGATTCAAGCTAAATTAAGACATTATAAAACTGTCATTAGACCAGAATGCCTGTATGCATCGGAGTGCCTAACTCTTAACAAAAAGGGGGAAATAGAAAACATGGAAAGGAAAGAAAGGAAAACTTTGAGAAAAATATTAGGACCGAGAAAGATTGGAGAAGAGTACAAGCTAAAGAGTAATAAGGAAATATACAAAACTATTGAGAAAGTGAGTGATGCAATGCGTAAACACAGACTAACGTTTTATGGTCACCTGTCGAGGATGGATGGAAACAGACTAACAAGAAAAGTGTTTGAACATAGTAACAGGAACGAAAAAACCAACAATAAATGGATACAGATGGTGAAAAAGGATTTGGCCTATTTTAATGTCACCCGTGAGTCAATCAGGGACAGGAAAAAGTTTAGACAAATAGTGAACGAAATTAAGTGTTTTCCAGAAGAAACGAAACTAAAGAATAATAACAGGAAATGGTCGGAAGAGCGGAGGAGGAACCATTCGAAAATGATGAGGAAATATTGAGAAGAGAGAAAAAAGATCAAAAAGCCGGGCAAGTGAATTGTTGAACGTGGTCCAAAGATGGCCGAAATCGAAAGAAGAAGAAGAAAAAAATTCCAATGCTTTATTTATTTTTATTTTTAATTGAAAAAAATAATGTACTTTGTGGATAGCCCTCGTACAATACTGGGGGCGGCCGCTGGTGACCGAGCGGTTCTGGCGCTACAGTCTGGAACCGCGCGACCGTTACGGTCGCAGGTTCGAATCCTGCCTCGGGCATGGATGTGTGTGATGTTCTTAGGTTAGTTAGGTTTAAGTAGTTCTAAGTTCTAGGGGACTTATGACCTCAGCGGTTGAGTCCCATAGTGCTCAGAGCCATTTGAACCAATACGAAATGGGACTGTGTGACCAGTGAGAGGCTGTCACAGAGTTGCTGAAAGAACTGAACTGGGAGACTCTAGGAGATAGCAGGAAACTATCCCGAGAAAGTCTACTAACATAGTTTTAAGAAATAGCTTTAAATGATGACTATAGGAGTATACTATAACCTCCCCACCCCTCCCCCCACAGGTATCGCGATGACAGGGTTAAGTTAGTTACAGCACGTACAGAAACATACAAACCATCATTCTTACCGCACTCCACATAGGGGGTGAAAAGCAAAGAAGTCCTAATAACTGGTACAATGGGACGTACTCTCTGGCTTCTGCTTAACAGTAGTTCACAGTGTACAGTGTACAGATACAGAATTCATAGACAGGTGGTGGTATCTGTGGCAGGTCGCTAGTCATTAATGGAGCCATGTCACGGCTCAGCATTTTTGATTTACCCGCGAGATTATTTCACTTGTTTTCGCCGCAGCGATAGGGGGCGTGGCCGCTGAGCGTTGTTGGCGCTGGTGCGCGAAGCAACTGTTTTGGAGGACGGCTCGGTCGGGATAGGGCGACAGGACGGAGCGGCGGGAGTCAACTGGTGCCTGCCGATTAAGGACTGCGATGAGTGTGGCTGTTTGTGAGCATGTGGGGAGGACGGAATGCTCGCTTGCTTAGCGTGGTTCTCCATGACCAGCTGTTGTTCGTTGGGCCTAGCACTCGAGTGTAACGGGAAACTGCATTGGTGTGGTTCTCGTCACCTGGCTAAGGCCGAAATTTTCATATACTTTTATTATACTTCATGATCATTACCTTATTACGGGGTTGGTCCTTGTAGCAAACATTTTGTGATTTGAAATACTTCAGAGAATATCATCATGTGCCAGGTGTCTACTGTGAATAATTCTTAATTTGTTTCATAGTGTATGGCACGGTATCCACTATCATCGATCATTTTATGAAAGCTCTGTCCAAATTATCATTACATTAGACTTTGTTAGAATTGGTGCGTTTAAATTGCAAATTTCCTAATTCTACTAATATTGCTTGGGATAAACCCATCTACTTCTTGATATTGCCATATTTGTGTATTAAGTTTTGTTTCTTCTCGAGACTGACTGAATGTATTTTGGAACACATGAGGGGGGGGGGGGGTATTTAAATGAAAATTTGCTAGATGAAACAACAGCCGTGAAATTGAAAACTTGACAGTGTTTACTCATGTCATCAGTCGTTAATGTTATTTCTGTCTTGTAGCTTACTTAACTGTTGATATAAAATAATTTAGAAATTTTGTGTATTTGTCACGAAAGGTGAACTGATGTCACATGACATGGCATTTGTGTAGGGTTTACGTAAGCTTAAGTGGAATCAGGAGGTAAAAAAAATAAAACTGATTATCATTGCCACTTTTTTTTTTTTTTTTTTTTTTTATCGGGCAGTAGGGAATTTATTGCACTCTTGCCAAGTTTTAAGGTTTGATTTACGTGTAGTACAAATCACATCTTGCACTATTGTGCGATGTGATATACCTTTTACTACCAGTACCTTTATGTAATGTTTCAGAGTGGGGCTGCATGTTCTTCTAGAGAATGTTTAACTGTTTTATTGGTAAAATTTCCTTTTAAACCGTTAATAGAATTAACTTGGATGTATAACCAATTATTGTTAAATAATAAATTTGTGTCAACAAGGCTTGGGCCAAATAAATGTGCCTACGCCTTCCCCATCCTGGCTCTGCTACCGTCTGTATACCACATTAATAAATGAAACTGAAGTGAAGTAGTGTATCACACAGCTGTAGAGGTTATTCGTACAACACACGAACACTTTATTAACGATGCAGTGTTGGTGCTATATTTATCTTTCTATTACCTTCGTCCTTCGCGTTGTGCAAAGCTCCGTAAGCTAACGAATGTGCCATAAACACCTGTTCTTTATGCATGAGCTACGCCTCATTCGCGGCCACGTCTTCACTATAAGCTGGCACTGTTTCTCTCCTCGCTACATGGACTCCTCGCCCACACGCACTCGCACCACAGTTATTAGAGAAATTGAGAGGCAGCAAGTAGTTGATTGCGACGTGTAACCTCAAAGCACTAAACGCAGAGGATCAGGCAGCTCACGAAGGCTCCCGACTAATTCTCTCCCTCCACCTCCGAAGGTTTGACTAGGCACAGACTGAGCCCCATTGTGAGGAGGATAATATCTCTCTTTTTGAACAGATGTCCTCATCTGCGGGACGTCCTCCTCAGCGACTGCAACTATTAACAGTTCTTAGCTGCTCCTCAAGTGACTCGCGCTGATATTTCGCGCGGATCCCATAAAGGTTTTAGTACAATAATTCAATCTGAAACGTTCATTGAAATAATGCGCAATAACGTAAAAGCCCGGCTGTCCGTAATGGGAGGCGGAGCACCCAGAGAAGGGCCGTGCCGTAATGGGGCGCCGTAAACTGGTCCCATAAACATCGGGCCCATCAAGTGACAGTGTGCTCCAGTTAACGCGCCGGGCGCCCATAACCAGTTTACGCATCCCGGCGCATAACGATCCCTGAGTTATGAGCCTGCTGGCTCTTCCGGGCGCTACGTCTGCTCGCAGCTCAATGCTCGGTGCTAAGACTCTTTAACAGAAGTCTCCCCCCCCCTCCCCCCTCCCCCGTCCCCTCCTGCCTGGGACGCAGTAGCGGTAAACACCGGCAGAGAGACTCCGCGCCGTCAGCGTGGAGGCATCCATCACTTGCCACCCACTCCGACTAACTCAATCTCGGATAGAGCTTGCAACTTCAGCTGCAACGTGAGCAGTTTACGGATGGGTCAGAGAATGAAGATGGCACTCGATGCGTTTCTGGGACACAGAGTAACGGTATAATGGTAATGACGTCCCTACTATGGTCACAGAGCCTACCGCCTTATTGCAAGCTGCAAATTATGCCCACTAATTGACAAACGAACATGTGCACTAAGGAAAAAGAAATGAGGCGGAAATTGTTACATGTGAGGTACATGTAAAGACTGCCGTTGATTATTACAGTCGTTGGATGTCCTACAGAGGGATATCGTCCCGAAATCTGTCCAACTGGAGCGTTAGAGCGTCGGAATCTTGCTTATTAGATCGATGGAGTCTTTCAGTGGTACCCTAGTGAAAAGGGACACTACGTCGAGGCTCACTAACAAGTCGCTATCCTGGAGCCGAAGTTCTTGTATACGTTGCACAAAGATGATGGAATTACGGATGTGGTCTTCGCATTTTCCCAAAAATGGACTAAGGAGACCCGTCAGGTGTTGTTGGGCCAGTTCATAAGTCACTGTTTCTATGTCGTTGACTATTGGACGCATAGGTGTCCCATCCTTGTGGATCTTTGGTAGCCCATACAGTCGTGGTGGTGCAACAATCTAACAAGGCTCGTGCTCACCTCAACATACTTCCTGTTCGACGGAAATTATTACGAACAGACAGATGGCGTCGCCATGGCATGCCCGCTTTCACCGGTTGTAGCCAATTTTTTTATGGAGAATTTCGAGAAGAAGGCACTAGAACAAACCAAACAAAAACCAACTTGTTTCTTCCGCTACGTGGATGACACGTTCGTTGTTTGGCCACATGGAATGAATTTCTCGAACACCTCAACTCGCTGCACCCCAACATACAGATCACAATGGAGGTGGAGCAGGATGGTGCCCTACCGTTTCTTGACGTCCTGGCGAAACGGAAACCTCACGGCAAGCTGGGACACAGTGTACGCAGAAAACCTACAAACACCGATTTGTACCTAAATGCCTTCAGTTGCCACGACAACATCCAGCGTGAAGGCCTTTTGCGCACACTTGTTCACAGGGCACGATCGATCTGCGATCAGGAGAGCCTTCCAGCAGAACTCCAGCACCTCGAGACAACATTTCGGAAAAATGGGTACAACCAGAAGCAAAGAAGACAGGCACTCAGACAGAGTGCGCCAATAGAACAAGAAGAAGAAACAGAAGAACACAAGTCATTGGCGTGCATTCCGTTTGTCGGAAACTCCTCAAGAAAAATCGGTAGAATCCTGGGGAAACACAATGTGAAATGTATATCCCGACCCCCTGCAAAAACCTTGACTTTACTGGGTTCAGTGAAAGATAACCTAGGCCTTCGAAAATCAGGCGTTTATCAAATTCCCTGTCAGTATGGAAAATCATACATTAGGGAGACAATCCGCACTGTTGAAGAGAGGTGCCGCGAACACAAGCGCCATACCGAATTACGCCAGGCCACTAAATCAGCCGTGGCTGACCATTGTATAGAGACTGGCCATATTATGGACTATGAAAAAACAAAAATACTCTGTCAATCCTCCTACTTCTGGGACTGCATTACTAAAGAGGCCATCGAAATCCGATTACAGGACTTAGTCAGGCTTGGAACCCTGCACTCAGCCTGGAGAGAAAGATGCGGTCCAAGAGATCGGGGACCGCCCCCGACGGCGGCAGCAGGGAGACTACAGACCCCAGTCCAGACCCAGGTGCTGCTTCCCCCACCACTTCCAGTAGCCGCCACGCCGGCCGCACCAAAGACACCAGGAGAGGAATGGTGGAGGGGGTAACGGCTAGTATCTGTAGGGCGCCGAAAGGAACGGCACAGCATTCGTCAGGAACCACCTGAAGATGGCAGCCTGTACGTCTGCCGTAATATTGTGGAGAAATTACGACGCTACCCGGTCGGATACCCGAGAACTGTTCAATACCCCAAACGTTCGCAATTGGGGAGAGATGAAGCGCCGTTGCTGACCACGATTGGGTTTGGCAAGCAGTAGAAACACTCGCCGAGTGCGAGCGGCCCATAATGAGGGCTTGCCATGAAGAGCAACAAAATGGGACAGAGAATATCGATGACTTACCGCTGTTCTGTAAGTGGGCCACGGATGACAACCAAAGGGGTCCTGGTATGAAATGAAATGACACACCAGAACATCACTTCCGGTTGTTAGGTCGTATGGCAGGCGGCATTCAGGTTGGTATGCCATCGCTGTCCATTTCGTCTCCAGACAAGTCTTCGGCGCGGAATTTCATTGACTGGAGTGGAATTATCGTCAGTGATGAGTCTCGCTTCGAAATGAGCCCCAATGACCAGCCAAGTCGCGTCTGTAGATGCACCAGACAGTGATGCGATGCGATGCACCCCGACTGTTGCCCCGCGATACGGCCGGCAACCATTAGTGATGGTGTGACGCGCCATTTCCTTTCATAGCAGGGCACTTTTGATTGTCATCTGCTCTACCCTTACGGCACAGTGCTACGTCGACGATATTCAACGCCCCGTTTTGTTTCCCTTCATGTCAAGGGTTTTAGGGTCATTGCAAGGTTTCTTAGAACACAAAACCATGTTTTTAGTCACCAATAAAACATCTTCACGCCATGTCTCTTTATAATGGGCACTTCACGCCAGTACAAATAAGATCCATGTGGTACTTCAGTGACAAAAGGGGCTAAAAGTGTCTTAATACGCCTGAAAAACACTTAAAATAACTGCCAAAAATTATGTACAACTGGAAATCCTCCAAATTCATTAAAATATTTGTAATGCATTTTTCCCAGGGGAGGGAAATCACACAATCAAAAGTGTGATGCGTCTTACAAAACGTGTATGATACCAGATATTATACTACAAACTGAAAGTGGTATCACAGCGACCAATGTGGCCAACCTATACAGCGGGATGTTTACTGCGGTTCAAAATAAATCGCAGCCTTCTAGAGCAAACAGTTCCCTAGATATCTTGTCATATCTGAACAAGTGCTCATGGAACCTGTAGAAATTACTTGTGCAGTAGCCTACTTCAAATTAAATTAAAAACATTTACTGTTATCCAAAATCAACGAAACAAGTCAAAAATCTCCAAACAACAAGTCTCCATAAAAAATAATTATCAACCGGTAATACCCACACCATCTTTTGTACTCCCCTTCACTACAAACAGAAACTGGGTAAAAGAATTCAGAATGTTCTGTGTTAAATGGGTGCGAATATGTTCGCACGCCAAAATGTTTGGGGAGGAAGGCGGAGTGAGGCTTGAGGCAGCCGATTCCCCGCTTTTCTGTCTGCGTCTTTAAAGGGAAACATATTCGCTTTGTTTTTTCCTCCAATGAGATCATATTTCCTATGGTCATGTGACTGGATAAAGAATAACTGTCAAGATTAGTTTAATGCAATATACAGTATCTGAAAGGACGATTCATATTATGAAGCAATAGTAATTTAAAAACCTGAAAGAAAATTAACAAATGATGAGAAATATTTCTCGCAAAAATATTTCCGGAAAGTGACAGTACACGATTACAAAGCAAGACATTAAATCACCGAACAATTAAAAAACCTATATCTTATAATTGTGCTATCTGTTCACGTCACCTCAGCGTTTACCGCAATAGAATCAACGGCCATGCCCGCGAATCACTGGGAAGAAAGGGACAGAGCTGCATTAAATGTAAATAAAAAACTTATTGTTCATGTATTTAAATGTTTTAAATTAGATGTGGCAAGGGCGTAATCGACCATGCGCTTTCTCTACGAGCCTCTTTAATTTCTTTCTGTCAAGTGCACTGTTTGCCCATCTGGTGTTGATGTTCATCCAAGCTGTGACGTCCCAGATGCTCTATAACCATCTAATTCTGGATCTGCCTCTTCCTCTCGTTCCATCTGTTGTCCTGCTGAACGCTATTTTAGGTAGTCTATTCTCCGTCATTCTTTCTAAATGGCCTGTCCAGTTCAACAATGTTACAGTGTTTGTACAGCTATCTTAACTCCTTGTTTTTTCCTTAGCCTTCGTTTTATGCTACTTTTGCCAAATATGTGTCCTAAAATTAAACCTAGTCTTTTTTTTCTTCCAAATATTAACACTTCTTCTTCATATTTCGTTCTAAATCTTAGTGGTTCAAACCTGTATAATATCACAGGTGTAATAACTGACTGATGTAAGAGGATTTCGAAGTTAGCACTAAGTGGTCTTTTCCTTATGATTGTGCTAAAACTAAAAAGCGTTTTGTTTGTTGTTGTTAGACGGGCATCTATTTCTATATCCATTCTATTGTTGTTACTACAAAGACTCCCTACGTATTTGAAGCGGTCAAACTTCTCAATTAAATATAAATTTATAATATAACACGAATTATCAACCTTATAAAACAGCCAAAAATCCATATTTAATACCAGAATTACGAAAAAATTGCATTTACGTAAATAATTACATACATTTTTAAAACATTCTATTTACAGAAATATATTCTTATGAAAATTTTCTTGAAATAAGATAAGTTATTTGCCTCTAAAGCAGTCGGTAACCCCAGTCATTGTTCATGTATAATCGAAAAGGTTGAAAAACTACGTAAATGAAATCTCAAACATGGAAAATGAGTGAAAACCTTCATTCATCCGCCGTAAAAGCTAGAGACTTGCGCCAGTCTTTTGCGTCACACTGCGTCAACCCACTCAAACCCAGAGAACGAGTGAAACATGATATTCTGCTTCTTTCATACCTTGTGTCTATGGGATAACACGCAGTGGTAACTCCTGCTTAGGCAACAAGTATTCATTTCACAAAAGACAGCGAGTAGGTTTCATACATGTACGCTTTACAGGCAACTCTTTAACTCACAACTACAGACCAGTGTTCGATTTGTGCTTTTACCAGTGTGGGGGGGGGGGATGTCTTTGAGGGTTAGTACAATTATATATGTTACTAGCATGGACCGTGGCGTTACCCATGGTTAAACAGTTATTTATAAATAGATGTTAATGCCGAAACTCACTATTCGCGCGTAAGCACTATCAGAAAAGCCATCCCTTGTTATATCTTTAAAAGTACGTTATAGGTAAAGCTTATTGAAACGTCCCCTTTGAACAATTATACATGACTGTTCTTAAACTGACACACAATATTTTTAGCGCAACGCAATCTGACTTTCAAAAATCCCTACAAAAGAATGGCCCTGACTAACATTTACCTATACCTTTCACAAATTACTTACCTCACCAAAGATCTTCGTTACTCGAACTACTGCAATACAGCGAGCGCCACTACTGCAAGCTAAATAAAAGATTCAAACTACTGAAGGCACTAACTACTGATAGGCATAGTTAGCAAATGAAAGATTTTGATAGAGAACAAACAATGTATTTACCTCAATAGTGTTCAAAAGTCATAATGTATATAGCAGTTCATGACATCCAGTCTTACAAATTTCAAAACTCCGCCATCTCTCTCCCCACATCCACCACTGCTGGCGGCTCACATCCAACTGCGCAACGCTACGCGCTGTTAACAGCCAACTGCCCAACGCTACAATGGCGAGTATTACAACAATGCAAAGCAGCCACAGACTGCACACAGCACAGCCAGTGATTTTCATACAGAGGTGGCGTTACCAATAAAAAAAACCTAAACAGCCTACTTACATTATTTACAAAATCATCTACATACAGATATACAAGGGGAATTCAAAAAGTAAAGGCACATTTGTAAAAATCTGTACTTATTTTAATGATAGAAAACTGAAACATGCGTTATTTTTCTACATAACCTCCCTGGACTTCAATGCAGTTTTCCCGACGTTTTACGAGGTTTTTTACTTCATCAGAAAATACGTTTATCGGTTGCATCTGTAACCAATTTTGCACCGCAGCAATGACGTCTTCATCACTTTCAAATCTTCTTCCCTGTAGTGCATCCGTTAAGGGTCCAAACATGTGAAAATCGCCTGGAGCCAGGTCTGGACTGTATGGTGGATGTTCCAGCACCTCGAATCTCAACTCCTTTATTGCGTCCGCAGTCCGTTTGGCAGGATGTGGGCGAGCGTTATCTTGCTGCAGGATGACACTTCTTCGCAGTTTTCCATGACCTTTGGATCTGATTGTAGGTTTTAGTTTCGTACGCAACACATCACATCCACTATACAATACAGACCTGGCTCTAAAGCCTCGTTTACGCTCGGGCGACGTCTTGCAACATTGTGGCATGCTACGGAAATGTGGCGTGCGTCGTCTTGTCGTTTAGTTCTAAATGTTTTGAAATGCTTACCTACTACATAACACTTTTTCAAAATTAGTGAGCATACATATTAATAGTATTAATAGTAAGACTGTTTTAAAAACTTTCAGTGTTCGGCTCAACAAATTTAAATTATATGTGAAGTTTTACTCCAGTGCGTGGGAAATAAAAATCCCAGGTTGGGATGCATAAACTAAAACCAGAGGAGGTGATGGTCTGATGCAGAGGGGGGGAAATCCCCCCCATCCCCCCCTGCAAATCGCACACTGCTACAGACTAGAGTCAGACCGATTCCACACTGTCAGATACTTGGCGGTTTCACGTTATCGTAGTTTCGTTAGCTACACCGTACTTTCAGTAACTTCAAATTAATCTTTCGTCAGCCTACAAGTGCAACGTCGAGATTCAATTTCTGTTTCTCAATGAGTTATTTATTGCTGAATTTAGCGATGCGCTATGCAGAGTCAATTTGATTACACGTCTCTGACTGCGTCAGAAAAACATTGATAGGCCTCATGCCTTAATGTATGAACTTCCGAAACGCTTTTAATTATTTAATCGCAACAAAAGCTCTTTAAACGTTCTTTTCATACTGTTAACTTTTGTTTTGCAGCGTATGACAGATTTTCTGCTTGGACCAACCAGATATAAAACTCGGCCAAGAGATACATATTTTGAAGAGGTTTTCAAGTTACGGTTTGACGAAACTGGGACGCCGAATGATGTACAAAACAGGTATTCAGAGGAATAATCAGGTGAAAATAATAGAGGTATTTGGTCTGGAGAAAATGGCTTCCAATGCTCCAAGCATCCCGTTGTTAGCTCTCGTTCTAGAACGACACAACACAATATCGTGATGCAAGTACCTGGACTTAGACAACAATTTAGGAGACCATCGATGCATAAAAGGAAGTTTAGTCCCGCTTATTTTCCACCGACATTTTGGAATTAGTTGTGAAATACAGTAGCCAGAAATTGGCCGGGGTGCGAAGAAAGTACATAGAGAATGCAATATCAGATCTGCGTGATTTGGATGTGACTGAATTGCGCTGTTTCCTTAGCTCGTTGTTTTACACTGCTGCTTTTCGGTCAAACCAAGAAAATATCAGATCGTTATTTGCAAGAGATGGAACTGGTAGGATAATTTCCGATGCATCATGAACGTGAATCGCCTTGCCACTCTGCTTCAGATACAAATAGGTGAAATGAAAGGAATAAAGGTGAACCAACAGCAACAATATCAGCAGAATTAACTAAATTTGTGGTTTACTGACAGTCAGCCTAGAGTATTGGTTCTTTGGCTTGTGTAGATGAGATGCTTGTAGGTTTTAGGTTAATGTGTAAATTTAAGATGTATTTATCAAGTAAGCCATGCAAGTATGGGCCAATTGTTACAGTTTTACGTGACGCCAAAAATATGTTTCAAATGGGTACACGTATTGCGGAAGAGATTGTGATAATATGATACTTTCAGAACAGAAAGGGAAGCTACAGAACCAATTCAAACAGTGTTAAGTTTGACTTCTCCTATTCATGACTCAAAGAGAATAACACTGCAGATAATTTGATTTTATCTGTTGAGCTGGTGACGAACATGACAGTAATAAAGAATAAACGGGAAATACGATCAGAGTTTTTATCCCTAAAAACAAGAGAAGTTGTAAGTCCCTTTTATGGTGTCCTAATGGATGTGAGATTGGTATCGTGTGTACAAATTAGGAACAGAGCTGCACTCTTCTCCAGCTCAAAGTGACGAAGCCAACGAGCTAGAAATTGTAACTTTCTACAACAATGCAAAATCCGGGTTTGAGACTCTCGATGAACAATGTGTGATATACAGCTGGTCGAAGGACTAGAAGATGGCCGATGGCAATCACGTTTCGTGTTCTGGACATCACTGCAGTCAATGCCTTTACTCATCAGTAAGCTGTCCGTGGTGATTCAGAACACAGTAGGCTAGAGTTTACGAAAGAGCGTGCCAAACAACTATTTACCGATTCTCTAGAGAGAAGACTAGATAATTCAAGAATTCGCCAGGATGTAAAAACATCAATCAGGGAAGTTCTTGCTGAAGAAGACGAGCAAGAAGTATCAGGTGGAGATAAGATGGCAGCTAACATTATGTTCCAAAAAGTGAAAAATTCTAAAGTTATAATCGTCCACACTGTGAACAGTGTTCATCAGCTATCTGCCACATTTGTATTTACCATTTTTTTTCTAAAAGAGGCTATTATTTTACATTGTTCATATCTGACATTATACGACGGGCGTTCAGTAAGTAGTGGAACATTTTTTTTTTCCTTGGCCAGTTTCGGTTCAAAAAATGCAGAATTTGTTGTGGGATATCGTGGAATATTCCCGCCTCAGTCCTATAGCTTCATGTAGTTCCGATAGTTGGCAGCGCTATAGGTAGCCTCCAAAATAATGTCTTAAATGGCGGTGCGTTCCAAGCAGAGTGTTGTCATTGAGTTTCTTTTGGCTGAAAACCAGAGCATCGCAGGTATTCACAGGCGCCTGAAGGATATCTACTGATATCTGGCAGTGAACAGAAGCACAATGCGACGGGAGAGGCTCCTGTCATCGTCACATCTCGCGCGTGCCGCCCGGCCGCACGCAGCTGTGACTCCTGCAGTGTTGCAACGTGTGGACACTCACATTCGAGATAATCGAAGGAACACAAACACCTCGATGCACAACTCGACGTCGCTGTTGGTAGTGCTGACACACTCGTCCACCAGATGGCGTGCTCTACAGGTGTGCACCGCAACTTCATACAAGACCATAAAGAATAACAAAGGACCATTTTCGCGGAATCCCTTGCACGTTACGAGGTTGATCATGATAGTTTTTGGTCGGACATCACTAGAGTTCTAGCAAAGTTCTAAGCAAAGAAGGGAAGGCAGAAAGGTGGAAGGAGTATATAGAGGGTTTATACAAGGGCGATGTACTTGAGGACAATATTATGGAAATGTAGATGAAGACGAAATGGGAGATAAGATACTGCGTGAAGAGTTTGACAGAACACTGAAAGACCTGAGTCGAAACAAGGCCCCGGGAGTAGAAAACATTCCATTAGAACTACTGACAGCCTTGACAGTCCTGAAAAAACTCTACCATCTGGTGAGCAAGATGTATGAGACAGGTGAAATACTCTCAGACTTCAAGAAGAATATAATAATTCCAATCCCAAAGAAAGCAGGTGTTGACAGATGTGAAAATTACCGAACTATCAGTTTAATAAGTCACAGCTGCAAAATACTAATGCGAATTCTTTACAGACGAATGGAAAAACTGGTAGAAGCGGATCTCGGGGAAGATCAGTTTGGATTCCGTAGAAATGTTGGAACACGTGAGGCAATACTAACCTTACCACTTATCTTAGAAGAAAGATTAAGAAAAGGGAAACGTACGTTTCTAGCATTTGTAGACTCAGAGAAAGCTTTTGACAATGTTAACTGGAATACTCTCTTTGAAATTCTGAAGGTGGCAGGGGTAAAATACAGGGAGCGAAAGGCTATTTACAATTTGTACAGAAACCAGATGGCAGTTATAAGAGTCGAGGGGCATGAAAGGGAAGTAGTGGTTGGGAAAGGAGTGAGACAGGGTTGTAGCCTCTCCCCGATGTTATTCAATCTGTATATTGAGCAAGCAGTAAAGGAAACAAAAGAAAAATTCGGAGTAGGTATTAAAATCCATGGAGAAGAAATAAAAACTTTGAGGTTCGCTGATGACATTGTAATTCTGTCAGAGACAGCAAAGGACTTGGAAGAGCAGTTGAACGGAATGGGCAGTGTCTTGAAAGGAGGATATAAGATGAACATCAACAAAAGCAAAACGAGGATAATAGAATGTAGTCAAATTAAATCAGGTGATGCTGAGGGAATTAGATTAGGAAATGAGATACTTAAGGTAGTAAAGGAGTTTTGCTATTTAGGGAGTAAAATAACTGATGATGGTCGAAGTAGAGAGGATATAAAATGTAGACTGGCAATGGCAAGGAAAGTGTTTCTGAAGAAGAGAAATTTGTTAACATCGAGTATAGATTTCTGAAACTATTTGTATGGAGTGTAGCCATGTATGGAAGTGAAACATGGACGATAACTAGTTTGGACAAGAAGAGAATAGAAGCTTTCGAAATGTGGTGCTACAGAAGAATGCTGAAGATAAGGTGGGTAGATCACGTAACTAATGAGGAGGTATTGAGTAGGATTGGGGAGAAGAGAAGTGTGTTGCACAACTTGACTAGAAGAAGGGATCGGTTGGTAGGACATGTTTTGAGGCATCAAGGGGTCACAAATTTAGCATTGGAGGGCAGCTTGGAGGGTAAAAATCGTAGAGGGAGGCCAAGAGATGAATACACCAAGCAGATTCAGAAGGATGTAGGTTGCAGTAGGTACTGGGAGATGAAGAAGCTTGCACAAGATAGAGTAGCATGGAGAGCTGCATCAAACCAGTTTCAGGACTGAAGACCACAACAACAACAACAACAACATCACTAGAGACGATGAAAGATGGGTTCATCAGTTCGAAGCGGAAACAAAGCCGCACCCTCGTGGTGGTCTTCTGGGACTCTGAAGGTGTTATTCTGTTCGATGTCCTCTCTCCCGGTGCAACGATCAACTGCGAAGTGTATTGCACTACCCCCGGGAAACTGAAGAAACGATTTCAGCGTGTTCGCTGGGACAGAAATGAAAACGGACTTATCCTTCTTCATCCCGACGCCAGGCCACACACAAGTCTGCGCACCTGAGAGGAGCCCACAATACTTCATTTGCCTGTTCTTCCTCATCCACCCTACAGCCCGGATCTCGCACCTTCCGCGTCCATCCGTCTGGCCCAGTGAAGGATGCATTCCGTGCGAAGCAGTACGTGGATGACGGGGAGGTTATTCATGCAGCGAGACGCTGATTACGAGGTCGAGCAGTATAACTGGACCAAGCGGGCGCGTAGGCCCTCCCAGCAAGGTGGCGTAATCTCGTCGCACTGAACAGAGATAATGTTGAAAAACAGGGTTTTGTAGTCAAAATGGCTCTGAGCACTATGCGACTTAACTTCTGAGGTCATCAGTCGCCTACAACTTAGAACTAATTAAACCTAACTAACCTAAGGACATCACACACATCCATGCCCAAGGCAGGATTCGAACCTGCGACCGTAGCTGTCGCTCGGTTCCAGACTGTAGCGACTAGAGCCGCACGGCCACTCCGGCCGGCTAGTCAAAAGAGTGATGAATAATACGGTATAATGGAATCCTAAATAAAACCAACCCGCTTTCAGAAGAAATGTGTTCCATTACTTACTGTGGAATGAATAAGTCAGTACCTTCAATTCCTCTTTTGAAACCGCTTGGTGTTATAAAGCAACCTACCATTTTTATGTTTTATAAATACGTTAGTACTAAATATAATGTTTCTTTACTAAATGTGATAATTTGATTCCCTAATTCTTCTAAAATCCTGTTAATACACACAACAATAAAAAAAATGTGATAATAAACAGTAAAGGACAAAGGGAATATACGGGCTCAAATTGACTCCATTTCTACTGTTGTCGATACGAATTCACATCTGTAATAATGGGTTAAACAGCTGAGAATGCTAGCGTCATCTTCAGAGTACATTTATTCACTTATGAAATATTTGTAAACGATCCAATTGGGTTTTCAAAGTAACAGAGACATTCAGAAGCTCAACACTAGAAGGAAAATTACACACATTAAAAAAAAGTTTTGCATCACCTCGCTTCCCAGAACTCCTGAAGATAGACGTCGACTGTGGATATTGTATCACAGACACAGTCCCTTCGACTGCTCAGAGATGTCTCCAAATCCGCCCAAAGATGTAAAAACCATGCATGAGCAGCGGCTATTAAACGGATGGGGTCCGACAGCCTATCAGTTCTAGACATTCCCCGAGGAAGTAGATACACGGCTCATGTAGTCTGTAGTTCAACCATTCCTGGACGGTCAATACCGCGGTTCGATCGCGTCCGCATGTTACATTGTCTAAGGAAGGGCTCCCAACAAGGGAAGTGTCCCGGCGTCTCGGAGTGAACCAAAGCGATGTTATTCGGACATGGAGGAGATACAGAGACACAGGAACTGTCGATGACAAGCCTCGCTCAGGACGCCCTAGTGCTACTACTGCAGTGAATGACCGCTACCTACGGATTATGGCTCGGAGGAACGCTGACAGCAACGCCATCGTGTTGAATAATGCGTTTCGTGCAGCTACGGGACGTCATTTAAGGACTCGAACTGTGCGCAATAGGCTGCATGATGCCCAACTTCACTCCCGACGTCCATGGCGAGGTACATTTTTGCAACCACGACACCATGAAGCCCGGTGCAGATGGGCCCAACAACATGCCGAATGGACCGCTCAGGATTGGCATCAAGTTCTCTTCACCGGTGAGTGTCGTATATGCCTCCAACCAGACAATCGTCTGTCAGGCTGAACGCCTTAGACACACAGTCCTGCGAGTGCAGCAAGGTGGAGGTACCCTGATGTTTTGGGGTGGCACTATGTTGGGTCGACGTACGCCGATGGTGGTCATGAAAGGCACCGTAACAGCTGTCCGACACGTGAATGACATCCTCCGACCGGTAGTGCAACCGTATCGGCAGCATATTGGCGAGGCATTCGTCTTCATGGACGACAATTCGCGATCCCATTGTGCACATCTTGTGAATGAGTTCCTTCAGGATAACGACATCGCTCGACTAGAGACGCCATCATGTTTTCCAATCATGAACCCTATCGAACATGCCTGGGTTATAAGTGCTGTTTATGGACGACGTGACCCGCCAACCACTCTGAGGGATCTACGTCGAATGGCCGTTGAGGAATCCGACAATCTGGACCAACAGTGCCTTGATGAACTAGTGGATAGTATGCCATGTCGAAAACAGGCATACATCAATGCAATAGGACGTGCTACTGGGTATTAGAGGTACCGGTGTGTACAGCAATCTGGACCACCACCTCTGAAGGTCTCGCTGTATGGTGGTACAACATGCAATACGTGGTTCTCATGAGCAATAAAAAGGACAGAAATGATGTTTATGTTGATCTCTATTCCAATTTTCTGTACAGGTTTCGGAACTCTCGGAACCGAGGTGATGAAAACTTTTTTTTTTTTTTTTAATGTGTGTATGACTGGTTGTCGTCCGCAATTTTAACGCGACAAAAGTGGCTAGGAATTTACTAACAATAACAAAAAAATATACAATGTTTTAATGTAACAATAAGAATTTATTTACATCAGTCCCTAATAAATCGTTTCTACACAACTACCAAGAAATTGCGGTTCTGAGAATTACGTAGTTTCGAATGCATTCGTTCGGAAATTTGAGAAGTACATGCCTCACACAGTTAAGACCTGTTATAGTAAAACTTACAGCATTAGCAATGTCTTAATTTACATGATAAAATTGGAAGCGTGGAATAATCATTATTAGCCACTTAACTTAGCATTACGATTGTCGCCGCGCGGGGTAGCCGCGTGGTCTTGGGTGCCTTGACACGGTTCGCGCAGCTCCACCCGTCGGAAGTTCGAGTGCTCCCTCGGGCATGTGTGTGTGTGTGTGTGTGTGTGTGTGTGTGTGAGTGTGTGTGTGTGTGTGTTTTGTCCTTAGCGTAAATTAGTTTAAGTTAGATTAAGTAGTGTGTAAGCCGAGGGACCGATGACCTCAGCGGTTTGGTCCCATAGGAACTTGCCACCACTTACGATTGACAAAACAGGTCTGCAGACTACGACTACGCGAGCGTGTACGTAGAGTGAATGCTGCTGGTTTCTGCCAGTCTTCCCATTCTTTTCGTTTTAGTGGCGGATGTACTGCTCTATCTGTATTGCCTCCCTGACCTTTACGGAAGGAAGAAGGAAGACCGGGTTTAACGTCCCGTCGACATCGATGTCATTAGAGACGGAGTAAAGGCTCGGATTGTGTGAGGGATGTAAATCGGCGGTGCCGTTTCCAAGGTATTATCCCGGAATTTGCCTGGAGGGATTTAGGGAAATCATGGAAAACCTAAATCTGGATGACCAGACGCGGGTTTGAACCGTCATCCTCCCGAATGCGAGTACAGTGTACTAACCACTGCGCCTCCTTGCTCGGAGGTTTTTCCGGAGCTACCTGTGGTTTCACTAACCGTGGCTATTTGCCGCTGCCAACAGGTACGATCAACTTTTCGTGGCTGTAGCGCTTTCTGCATCCGTCCAGGGCGTAAGCACATCCACGTACACTAGCCCTCAGCCAAGCAAACGAAAAGTGTCCTGTGTTAAAGGTGGCTTGTAATGTCCTAGAATTCCTTACTGTTTTAGAAACTCTTGGATTTCATGCAACTTTTATTCTCCGAAAGTCAGCTGAGCAATAGGGAAATTGATGTACGATAAATATTTTCAATAGAGTTTTCTTTCGTGCGAGGCAGGAGTGTTCAGAAATCAGTGTCTTCCCGTTTCCGCCTACTCTTATATCAGAGGCTGGTAGCAACCAGTCGCTTACTCTTGCGGCTGCGGGGTATATTAGTCGACCACAATAATATTGCACCTGGTCGTGAAGGCGATGGGGTCGGCGTATCGTGAGTTTTTATCGTGATACTTCATGATGAGATGGTGAAACATTTGATAACATAGCCATAACTATCTTAAAATCATTCGCAATTTGATGGATATTCTTTATCCATCACTGAACTTGTTTTGTTTACTGCAACGTCAAATGGTTCAAATGGCTCTGAGCACTATGGGACTTAACTTCTGAGGTCATCAGTCCCCTAGAACTTAGAACTACTTAAACCTTACTAACCTAAGGAGATCACACACATCCGTGCCCGAGGCAGGATTCGAACCTGCGACCGTAGCGGTCGCGCGTTCCAGACTGTAGCGCCTAGAACCGCTCGGCCACACCGGCCGGCTTACTGCAACGTCACCAAGGGTTTTTGATAATGCCCTTGTAGTAATATCGTGGTCGGGTAATATGCTACGACTTCGTTCATAATTGTTTTGTTTCATTAGGTTTTCTCCTGTTCAACAGCGCGTTGATCTACCTTTGGGGCGTTATACAGCAGTGATTCTGAAATGCAGGGATACACCAATTTCTTGGTAGGGTTCTTGGTGCGATGTCAGACGTTCCCGTAAATTACGAGCCGGTGGTTTATGGGCGGGGAGCTGGTGACTGATGGCGTCCCAGATGTCTTCCACTGGACAGAGACCAGGCAAATCGGATGGCAAAGATAACAACGCCAATTCTACAATGCCCTTCAGACCACTGCAGCATGTTTCTGGCTTTGTGATATGAACAGTTACCCAGCAGGGAAACGCCACTGTCTTCGTGGTAGTCATCAAGCATGAAGGGAGTGTTGCCCGCTGTAATGTTCGCGTAGTGTAAAGTTGCCATGGTGCAATCAGTTACTAACAGAGGTACGACGGAAGACAAGGTGAATGGCCCCCATAGCATAAGACTGCCCCGACAGGCCTAGGCCATCGTGCAGTAGTGCATGTTTCGAGAAGCCTTTCGCCTGGATCACGATCATCGAACTGGTGCGAAGAGAAACGTGATCGCTTCGAGTAGTGACACGTTTTCATTCATACACCGTCCAGTCTTCATGGCACTGTGCCCACTGCAAAGAAAACTGACGAAACACGTAGGCGCTCTCTATTGTGGAACCCCTGTTACAACAATTTTCGCTGAACGCTCTGCTTCAAAACACCTGTACCTCTACCGACATTGTGGTCGGTCCTCAGCTCCCCCTGCCTCCGACCGCCAACTATCCTGTTTTTCAGAGGGGGTAAGCCTCCGACTTCCACGATCTCTGATGAGGAGTGGACGTCAAACACATTGTCGCCCATTCGTAGTTTCAGCGTTTGATGCTGAGGACAGTTGCACGCGATTAGCGGACCAGCTCTGACTTTCCGCGATGCCTGTTCCCATGCGCCGGGTATTAACATTCTGCTCTTTGTCAAAGTCGCTTACGTCATTGTAGTCCTTTATTTGCCGCTAGAATCGTTGCTGTAACGTTTCACCATTCGTCTGTACTCCGCTTACGTACTTTCCTAACCTTGTCACGTTCCCGCAACGCCACTAAGCGGCATTCATTCTCGCGGCGGACGGTGGTCGTAATTTTTGCTAATCAGTGTATATTTGGATGAAACATAACAGGTACACGCGTAATTGTAGTAGTCTGACAATCTTAAAAACCTGTAAGAACGTAATAACAATTAGATTCCAACAGTCAAATAACTCCTTTGAATTTTTTGGATATCTTTTACATTGTTACTTTTGCTTCGAGTAAGAAGGTATACAGAGTGATGCCGCGATGATATCACGAACTTTAAGGGATGACAGAGAATGGTAAATGTATCAACTTGAGGTAAGGGATCCTGGCCCTGAAATGAACGACTGAAAGACAGAAGCAAAAAATCTACTCAATTTCCACCTTATCCCCAACTTCCGAACCGTCATCGTGACGTACAGAATTACCACCGAATACTGTCCAATACCCTCAGATAATTTCCGTTCTTTACGGAATAGGCGCACGTGACTTTATGTCAGAGAGGACGCAGATTCTAAGTCTTTGGCACAGAATACTGAATTTTATTTACGTGGTCAAGTTTCACAAACTGCTACATTTACCACAGTTATTCAGAATGGCGTCCCCCAGCATCACCGCAGGCTTCGAATCATCGCACAAATTTCTTCTTCTGTTCTAATAGCCCTAGCGTCGTTTGAACAATGTCACATGCAGCGAGAATTCTTGCCAGAAGATCCTTTTCAGTCTCGACAGGCGCCTCGCAGGCGCAACGTCTGGCATCTCCCCACAAGGAGAAGTCAACTGGGGTGAGATAATATGTACCAAAGTCCTGTGAGATTATCGAAGTTAAGTACTGTGGGGCTGAGTTAGCACTTGGATAAGTCACCATCCGGGTCCGCCGAGCGCTGTTGGCAAACCGGAAGCGAGGCGCACCTAGCTCTTGTGAAATTTACAACGGATGGAAGAGCGGCGCGCTGACCACATGCCCCTCCCTTTACGCCGACGTGGCGGTCGGTACAGTTGGGATTGAGGCCAGTTCGGATGGGACGGTGTTTGGTTTTCTTTTTTTCTTTTTAGATAAAGTGAACGTGCGTCCACGAAACAGGACCTTCTCTGCCTGTCCACTTTGTATTGAATGTGTGACCACATCCGTTGACGAATAACAAGTGCAATATGTTCCAGGAATGTGAGTAGTATGTCTGTGATAAACACTGTGTTCACTTGTGCTTTTAATTGGGCAGGAAAAAGAAGCGGGCCTAGTACGTAATCATTGACTATGCCTTCCTACACGCCGACCTATAATTTGTGTTTATGGCTCTTCACATCTGTAGCATGGGGATTCTCATCAGCGCAAACATGACTATTGCTACGACTTAGTATTCAGTCTGTGGTGAAACTGGCTTCATCCACGAAAAATGCATACGTTGGAAAGCGATGACCGGCTGTAAGGCGCAGTAAGAACCAATGAATGACCATAACACGAGGTCCGAAGTTACCAGCACTCAAAGTGATGTGTATGGGTCGTCTGGGGAGAACGGTTCACACGTGTCGTATTAGGTTTAGGTGTCCCGAGATGGACGGAGGAACTGTAACCGAGCAAACAAATTAGTGGCAGAGACATATACCTCATAGCACTGCGATACTTTTAAAGTCGTACAGCAACTCGCTGGTTGTGCTTGCGGACTGATACAACTACGCAGTGGCCTGTCAATGCGAGCGTTATTATGTACAATTCAACACACTATGTCCGTCCTGGGCGCCACACCATCAATCACAGTAGAAAACACTTGCCCCTATATGGAGGCTATAGACGACTCCACTTGTAAGACTGTCTCGCCAGCTGATCTCCACTATGACCTGTAACTACGAACCGCGATCCTGGAACTCCGTACTAGAAGTGCCGCATGCCAGTGCCGAACATGAACCGTCCGTTGCTGCCTGAGGCCGCCGCTTACCACAACATGGAAGTCCTTCGGGAGTCCGTCTAGTCGTCGCTCGCTGTATCGTGGTACCAATTGTCCTGTTTCATTGAATCGTTGCAGCAGTATTACAATCACGGAGCGAGGCGGGTATCTTATACACGGATTTCTGGTCCCGTATAACGTTTCCCCTTCTCTGCTCCTTCCATCTGCTTGCCCATATGCAAAAATAATGTCTACAAGTTGCTTCACTGGCTACGACTACATTCGGTTATGGATGATTGACATTAGTTCATCAACTTTTAAACACAGGGTGTAGTTTATTACAGTACAGACACTGTACACGAGGTTTGCTCATGTCAGTATACAATATGCCATCTGCATCTGATAGGTTGACTTCTCATCCCAGTAGCTACACCTAAGAGCTCACTGGGACTGCATACCCTACAATTATAGCAACGTCAGTACCGGCACGTTTATTCCACTGTAAGAGGAATCAGAAGGATTTTCGCTTATGATTTTGTACTCGGTCATTTCCGGACCGGGGTTCCTTGCGTCAAATCGATACACTTCCCTTTCTCCATCATCCCAGAAAGTTTTAACATAATCACAGAATCACCCAGTATAATATCGTATTTATTAAAATGTCTTTTGAGCATAACAGCACGGGAAATCAGGTTTTTAACTGCAGTTTCAGAGACCTAATGTTACTTAATAATTCTATAGACAAGTCCTTCCGATATATGCAGCCAAAGCAAATGCGATTTAGGTCTTCGTCTTCACTATACTCGCACAGACAGTACAGTACGATGTTGATTCGATAGAGGTGTTGCGTGAAGCGACATTGATTCAGCACAATATTTGATGTAATGACCGACAATCCCAGTCCGTAGCTGATCAAGGGTAGTAAGGTCCTGTTCGTGTTGTTAGTGTTGTCATGCCGTAGTGTCTGTCCTTTCCACCTGTGAGATGCCTCATTTGCATTAAGTCACTCGGCGATTCTAGTTTGTGTTCTTCTTTGCATTCATAAATGGATTTCTTCGCAAGAACGTCAGTTATTCCACTGTCTGTTATGTTCATACATCCTCTTACCCGCTTTATTCACACAAAGAGAAGAGTACTGTCGACAGAGGAACTTAAATTGGTTCCACAGTTCTAGATTTCTAGAAAGACCGTTCCTCGCAAGAGATTTCTAATCAAATAGTGTGCCTGTGGAGAATCGTCTCGGTTGTGCGTCTCGATTCGTGGTTTCCTGACAGAAAGGTCGCAGTTGGAAGTAATCGACGGAGAGTCATCGAGTAAAACAGGAGTGATAGAAAAGTACGAGGTCATCCACATGAGCGCTAAGAGGAATCAATTAAATTCCAGTTACGCGATAAATGAGTAATCTATGTAAACATTTAAGTGTTCACTTTTCACACGCGCTGTACGAAAGTGGACCGTATTAGTATTGGTATTAGAGTATTAGGCTAAAGGCGGTTGGAGGCATCATATACCAGGCTCTTATGTGTCAACTGCAGTAGTACTCATGTAGATGCAGATGTAGATATCAAAGAATTTTCAATATGATGTCCCTCTGTAGTCACCCGATTCGTATTTCTTTGTTAATTAGCTACTCAGTTAACATAGATCATATACGAACAGATCATATCCACGGTAAACGGACCGGGTTGCCTCCAGAAACGTCTCCGACAATTGTCTGGTTGAAGGCATATGCCACACTCATCGGTGAAGGGAACTTGATGCCAATCCTGAGCGGTCCATTCGGCATGTTGTTGGGTCCATCTGTACCGCGCTGCATGGTGTCATGGTTGCAAAAATGGACCTCGTGATGGACGTCGCGAGTGAAGTTGAGCATCATGCAGCCTATTGCCTACAGTTTGAGTCGTAACACGACTTCCTGTAGCTGCGCGAAAAGCATTATTCAACGTGGTTGCGGTGCTGTTAGGGTTCCTTCGAGCCATAATCCGTAGGTAGCGGTCATCCACTTCAGTAGTAGCCGTTGGGCGGCCTAAGGGAGGCATGTCATCGACAGTTCCTGTCTCTCTGTATCTGCTCCATGTCCGAACAACATCGCTTTGGTTCACTCCGAGACGCCTGGACACTTCCCTTTCTGCGAGCCCTTCCTGCCCCAAAGTAACAATGCAGACGCGATCGAAACGCGGTATTAAGCGTCTAGACATGGTTGAACTACAGACAACACGAGCCGTGTACCTCCTTCCTGGTGGGATGACTGGAACTGACCGCCTGTCGGACACCCTTCGTCTGATAGACGCTGCTCATACATGGTTGTTTACATCTTTGGGCGGGTTTAGTGACATCTCTGAAGAGGCAAAGGGACTGTGTCTGTGATACAATATCCACAGACAACTGTGTCTTCAGAAGTTCTGGGAACCGGCGTGATGCAAAACTTTTTTTTTGTTTGTATTTTTAAGACAATAACGAACTGTGATTTCTCCTCCCAACCCTCCCGCCCTCATCCAACAGAGGGAAGCCCTAGATCCACCCCTAGCTGCTATTTCAGCACTGCAAGCATCTTTGAGTACATATTAAACTTCAGCTATTTCTTTTACCTGCCCGCCGCCGTAGCTGAGTGGACAGTGAGCAGTGGTGAGGCGAGCACGCCTTGTTTGCTCCTCGCCTGTTTTACTGCTCGCTAGCGTGTGCGCGTTTGTTTACTTCCACGTAGCGGCTTGTCTTAGAGTCCGACTTCATCGATCATCATGTCCCCGATTAAATTAACTTTTCCATGGTGTAGGGACGACCAGAGGTTTATGAAGTAGAACGGTTTATATGGGATGAAGTGCGTGTCCCTTCGAATGACGTTCTCGGAATTCAGTTTTCGATCCTTAGTACTACGGTGTACATACGGCTGGGGAATGAAGAGCTGTGAGCGGACAATGTAATGATCAAGTTTCGATATTCTGATGGCCAGATAGGGACAGTCGTGGCTGATCACGCTGATTTTGGGAGCAGAACGCTAAACTCCTGTTTGAGGTGCCGCCGGACGTTGTGGTGGCTGCCTTTATGCGGCAACGTCATCAGGCATGTTGCTGAAACATGGGAGACGTTCGAGACAGTTGTGCCCGACTTCTTGGACACTTACGTGACAAGTAGGGCGTTCAAAAAGTTATGCACAGTCGTCTCTAATTTTTTTGTTTTTTGCAGGAGGAGAATGAAATTTTTTGTGAACATACTTGGAACATTTAGCTATACATTGAGCCTACTCAATGTAGGCTACATCAGCTGTGACGCATCTGGCCCAGCGTTCTTTCCATGATGTAAACGCACTTTGCTGAAATTCTGAGGATTGACTTTTACACCACCGCTTGACACAGGAAATAAGGTTTTTTCTCACTATCAAATGTTCTGCCGCGCAGGTGCGCCTTCACAGTACCAAAGAGGTAAAAATCAGACGGAGCCAAGTCCGGAGTGCTTTTCTCCTGCTGTATGGGGTTCGTCATTGTCATGGTGTAGTCTGATGAGCTGACCCTGAAGCTGTGGTCTGTGTGTCTTGATGGCTTGCCACAACTTGTCCAATGACAAACAGTAACCGTCCCGGTTAATTGTGGGGCCAGATTCCACAAAGTCAATGAAAATGACACCACACTGATCCCAGAAGGAGGAGGCCATCAGCTTTCCACCTGCTGTTCGTGAAAGTCTTGGTTTCTTCTTCCGAGGCGAACCCGGATGACGCCATTCCATGGACTGGGTTTTGCTTTCAGGTTCGGACTAAGACAACCATGTTTCACCCTGGGTAATGACGCCGTCTAAACACTGTTTCCACGCTTCAGTAAAGGTCTTCATGAGGCCCTCGCACACATTCTTCCGCATCGTTTTCATTTCTCTCGTCAATAATCTAGGCTCCCAACGTGCACAGATTTTTCTGTACCAGTGATACCACACTACCCAATGACAAACGAGTCATTTCAGCAAGCTGTCGTGTCGTCACACATCTGTAATTTTGGATGATTTGATCAATGGTCACCTTATTCACATCACTCACTGCCGTCGATGGTCTACCGCATCGCGGATTGTCCAGTAGAGAGAAATCACCGTCTTTAAACCTCTGCAACCACCGCTGGTTACTGCTGCGATCCACTGTGTCCTCCCCATAAACAGGGAGCAACTTCCTGTGAATCGATGTGGCAGAGTCACCGCCGGTCTTGAAGAGTGACTCCATCAACGACCGTTGTGCCAACCAGACATCTACTTTACGGCTCACCCGTAAATATAAGAAAATACTTTTCTATACCAACTTACAGCTAAATGTTCCAAGTATGTCCACAAAAAATTTCATTCTCCTCCTACAAAAAATAAAAAAAATAGAGACGACTATGCAAAACTTTTTGAACGCCCTTTGTTATAATACATTTAATTAGAACTCTATGAATAACTAATGCTTTACAAATTACAACAAAACGTATCTTGCTCGCGAGCCTCGGATGTAGCTATGAAACTACACACGTGGACTTGCGGTTCAGAACACACTAAATGAGTCACGATTACTGAGTGGCAAATTGATACAGGTTCAGAATGCCCGTACAGTGGCTTCACTACAGTCACTAGAAAACACAAGTTCGTAGAGATCTGTTGACATAGTCTTGGTGGTGTTGACGCGTAGGCACAGTGCATAGGAGACGGAGTCTCTTCACTCCCGGACGGTTGACACTGGTTGTGTCACGGCATGTAGGCAGCAGAACGACGTTTCTCCGACAGGAAATTCCTGGAATTGGGCAGGATCCGACCTCTAACGCAACTGCCCTCCCAGGCTCCGATGACACTATTTCAGGGCAGAGGCGCCGCAGTGGCGCCTTGAAACTACGGTTCACGGCCCATTCCTATCACCTCATTGGCGCCTCCTGATACCGCTTTGCTGTGCAGTATCTCTGCGGTGGTAGATTCTTCTCGCGCCACTCTCGATACTCGACGACATCGCACAAAATTACTGTGTCCTCAGTGGTATCTCTCAGATACAAATTGAAGTGAGGGATCACGTGCCTTCCTACTAGGTTATTCCCGGCTGCGGAGTTGTCGCCATTTACGATGACCAACTGCGCCTTTGGTCAGGTTGTGGCCAGTAAGGCGACGTCCGTTCTGAATATCTCAAACCTAGACTGGTTCAGCCGCCGCTCGAAGATGTCGCTCTCCCCGCGGTGCCCACTTTATTACCTCTATATTACGCGTTCGCGGTGGGCCCGCTGCTGCGTTCGCTCTGAGTCAGCCGGCACTGGTGTCGACTCCTCTCGACAAAGCGATGGACGTTTTGCCTGTCTCTTCTACACTGCCGCCGGAGGCAGTAACGAAGGACGATGGCCGTCAACAGGCGCAAGCCGTCTGTTTCAACCCCCGCGCGGTCTAAGGCGGCTTGTCACGGTC
This sequence comes from Schistocerca nitens, assembly GCF_023898315.1. NCBI lineage: Eukaryota > Metazoa > Arthropoda > Insecta > Orthoptera > Acrididae > Schistocerca > Schistocerca nitens. Next base: position 140,286,388 of record NC_064618.1, read on the forward strand.
CGTGCGGCTCCCCACGTCGGGGGTTCGAGTCCTCCCTCGGGCATGGGTTGTGTGTGTTGTCCATGTCGTAAGTTAGTTTAAGTTAGATTAAGTAGTGTGTAGGCTTAGGGGCCGATGTCCTCAGCAGTTTCTTCTCATAAGACCTTACCACAAACTTCCAAATTTGTCGCAACCCCGTTGTTGATCCTGTGACTGTACTGACCACCGCTTTTCTGCCGTCTGTCCCCATGTCAGACGACAACCGCCCACCTTTCGACGTGGAGCAAGATCTTAGGAAGCAACGGTCGCCGAGGAAACGCAAGAGATAACGCCGTACCCATTCTGACGATTGCCTCTACTGGACGGGAGCACAGGATTACGACCCTAGTATTAATGATGCGCTGCCCTCTGACGCCCTGGTACAGGACGACGAGACGTCTTCAGTCAGTGTCCACCTTCAATCACCGACCTCCTTCGACTGCTTCTGATGCAGCTACCTCTCTTTCTGACGCTGACTGTGAGCGCGCCTCTCATGGTGTAAACCGGCCTAGCGAGACGTACGTCTCCTGGGTGGAAGACGTCGATACTGAAGGTGGGGGTCCTGGAAGTACACAGAGCTATGGAATCCACTTGAGGGGCCGGCTCCCTCCCGATCACAGTGATGTGTCCTTCCACAAGGGGTCGAACAGGGAGCCTTTTGTGTGTCCCCCGTGTTTGCATCGCCCATCCTCATGGCGATGGCAGCATTTAAGACTAACCGCATAACCATGTCAATTCCTTTCGCCCATGCCACGAACTGGCTTTAATGCATGAAATGCTGTACGCTGCAGACGATGACGTTGCCCTCCGTCAGGAGGTGCATGTTGCAACTTTTTGTGCTCCCCATGGCTTTACTGGACGTACCTCACATGTTTCGCCCACTGGTAGTGGGGTGGCGATCCTCCTACAAAATGGTTCAAATGGCTCTGAGCACTATGGGACTTAACATGTGAGGTCATCAGTCCCCTGGACTTAGAACTACTTAAGGGGCTCCGGAACGCCCTATACTTGCAATGTTAAAATAACGCTTATAAATTACATCTTTCCTCACAAACTATTTGAGGTAGGAAGTTGAACTTTTTACAGATTATTTATTGGAATATGGGATTTTACAAAATTTTAGTTCAGTTATTAAAGATGATTTTTTTTTCAATTGTAATGAAAATTCACAACATTTTTTTGCAATTTTTTATTTATATATTCAAAAATATACAGTTTTTTGGAAAAAGGCTGTGTTAAATTATGCAGAAGCTACTGTGTAACATTTACTGAAAGTTTGAAACAAATATGTTTGGAAGATCCTTAGAAAACATGTAATTAGTATGAGAAAATAAAAGTTTTGGGAATCGAGCGACAAAGATTGGATTAACTTTTTAGTGCATTCCAGGTCCATAGGATGGATTATCTTCATCCTCTGCGAACTCCTCCCCCAGCTTCCTCTTGTTCCTCCTCCTGTTTACTCTTGCTTGTATTTCTAGACTCTTTACAGCCCTGTCTGCAGCCCGAAGGCGTTCCTTCTCTAAAGCAAGCATCGCTCGTACCATGTTAGAACCTATCTTCATTCCCATATTTATAAATACCTTTGGCTTTCCAACATTTCTCCTTTTCTTAAAAGCCTTCAGAGGATTTCTAATAACTTTACTTTTACTCATTATTATACTTCAACAAAACAGAGACTCAAGAAACAGAACTAATTACGAATATTTTCGAGATAACGACAGAGTAAATAAACATGAAACAATCGACAATCACACCAGCGATATATATTAAACCATCACAGGTTAGCCACAACACATACTTTATCTCACATCACTAAAATGTACCTGATGAACACGGACGTTAATAATAACACCATTTGACAGCAGTTTAACAGCGCCACAGTGGGTCACGCCCATGTAGAACATATTTAAAAAAAAATTTAAAAATAGTTGTCTCCGGAATTGAATAAATTATATATCTATTAAAAGGTAATAGTCCGCAGATTCAGAAAACACAAAAAAGTAAAAATTGAACTTTTCATGATTTTGAGCCTTTCCGGAGCCCCTTAAACCTAACTAACCTAAGGACATCACACACATCCATGCCCGAGGCAGGATTCGAACCTCCTACTGTAGCAGCAGTGTGGTTCCGGACTGAAGCGCCTAGAACCCCTCGGGTACAACGGCCCGTGATCCCCCTACATGATGGTATCCTTATAGCTATATTTGCCTATCTCCCTAATGCCCGAGGTGTGGCTCTCACATTTAGTGGCGTCACTATCATCAACGTCTACCTACCATCTCGTTTGGATCTCTGCGTCGAGCGTTCCATTTTCTTCTTCTAGCTAGTAACGCCTCTCTTCCTGGGTCGGCAGGATGCATTGATCATGGGAGGCGACTTCCACTGAGACACCCAAAGCTCTACTGCCGCAACACTCTCCATGTACGGCGCCGGTGCAGTCCTCCAGCACCTCAACCTTGTGGACTCTTGCAAGCATGTTCATGGTGATCGTCCAGGGTTTTTGAATTTAACTGGCCATTCTTCCATTCACTTCGACTGTGTTTATATCTCTCACGATATTGTCGGTGAGGTGCAGGCTGCCGAAGTCTGGCCTGTTGCGTTTTCTGACGAATATATTTGTGCCATCATATTCTGCAGCCAAGGCATGTGACGCCGCCGGGGACCGTGGAAACTGAACATGATCCATCTTACTTCATCCGATAGCTGACAGTTCGTCGAGACCACGTGGATAGTTAGTCATGGACGCCGTGATGCATATCAATGTGCTCTGTCATGCTGGGTGCTCTGGACAAAGCCTGCCCTCCGCAAGCCCTTGATTGGTTGCGGAAGGGAAGTCGCAGCGTGGCGGCGGCAAACACAGGATTTCTGTTTCATCAGTCTCCAGAAATGTACATGATGCTGAATTAGACAGAGGGTCAGACGATGGTGAATCGCGTCAAGTCACAGATCACATCCCTCTCTCGACTCATGTTGTAGGAGGACTGGTCAAAGCGTGCACACATGACGGGTTAGTGCAGCAGTGTCCATCTGTGTGCAAAGTGATAGCGGAACAGCGTCACCTTGGAGGACTTTGATTGGTGTTGTTACGACTGATGTTGGGCGGCAGTTAGATACCCAACCGATATAGGGTCTGCCCTCCATGCACACTATGTTATGCTTTACTCTGCACAACGTCACCACCCTGCCAACATTAGGCAGCTTCCCGACTCTCCTTTGGCTCAGTTCCTGGGGATGAAACGTTGAATCTGCTTGCGACGTCACGGAGAATGAGGTCCACGATGCTATCCCGGCGGGTTCTACCAACAAGTCGCCTAGCCCTGACGGCCTCCCACCAGAGTTTTATCAGACGTTCCGTTCCCTAACGGCGCCGGTGTTGGCTGAAATTTGTCGGGATCTTACTCAATTCTCAGACGGTTTCCTCGACGGTCTCAATATTCCTGTCCAAAAGCCTCAGGGTACATCACGGATACGCGATTACCTCCCGTTGACGTTGCTCAACAGCAACATGAAAATCTTCACACAGCTGTTGGCTGCGCGGCTTAAACAAACGAGATGTTGTTTCCACTGATCAAAGTTCTTTGGGAGGTACCAATAACATCGGCACTGCGCTCTGTCGCTATCGGGACTTAACCGCTCTTGCTCGAGCTCTTGACTTGAGACAGGTGTTCAGTGGGACGATCTCGACTAACTGCAAGGGGTGCTCCGCAATATGGGCTACCCTGGTACTACCGTCGACATCGTAATGCGTCTACTTCGTGGAGCTACGTTCCGCGTACTCTACAGTTCCTCCCATCTTGATCTGTTGTTCGGTGCATCAAGGTTGCCTACTCTCTACACTGTTGTATGCTCTCGCCATGGAACCATTACTCTGCGGCCTCCATCAACGCCTGTCCGGGGTGTCTCTCTGTGGCCACGTATTCAGCTGTCCTGCTCACACAGATGATCTCGTCATCGTTCTTCGTAGCGGTGCTGAGGTCAGGGGCTCACTGGCATGGGTTACTAGCAACAGCTTCTGGTAGCTGTCTTAGAGTCCGCAAATCGAGCGCCATTGCTGCAGGTGCCGGGCTTCCTGCAGACAGCACTGCTCCGTTGCGTGTAGCTGATACTTCCGATGCTTACAAGCTGACTTCGTAAGTGATCTGTGACGCACGATTAACTTCAACTGCTGGCACCTACTTTCCCAACTACTAACTGGGATGTTAGATTACCATTTACGAGCACTCGGTCTTCTACAACGGACATAATATGTACACTGCCCTCCATCAGCTTCGAAACTCAATGCTGCGTATTACAACGGAGCAAGATGGAAGTGATCTCTGGGAGTTACTGGTTAGAATACGGAATAGCAAGCTCAAATAACGGTTAATAATGACACGTACAGTACTGTACACTTAACTATTGTACATATACATACATATTGGAACATACTAGTATTGCTCCGCTTTATGTAAACCGACGTTACCTGTCCAAGCAGTTCTACCAAACATGCAAGGTTGCGCGAGTAGACCCCATAGCTTTATAGAAGTACGATGTTTACATTTCTGTGCACTTGTAGTTGCGTTTGCATAAAGGTGTAACACGCCGCGAAAGTAACTGAAAATGGCCCCAAAGTGCCACATTGCTTATGAATCACTTTGCACCTAGAAGGCAACAGTGTCCGACAAATGGCAAAAAAATGATGATTTCCATCAGCGGAGTTGTCAAAACCATTCTCCGGCATAGAGAAACATGCTCCTGAGATCGTCCTCGCTCAGGAGCACCCAGGAAAATATAAGAGCGCCAGGAAAACTATTTGGTAGTGACCACTAAACGTAACAGATTGTAAACTGTCCGTGAATTGACTGCTGAACTAAACGGTGAGACCACGCCTGGCAGACAACAACCTCCGACGATATGTAGCAACAAGGAAACCACTGTTGCACCCTGTTAACAAGAAGAAAAGGCTTCAGTGGGCTAAGAAACACCAACATTGGACAGCGGGGATTGGGAAAGAGTCTAATTCACTGATGAATCGAAGTTCGAAATATTTGGAAGTGATCGCCGTCAACTTGTACGCCGTTTACCCAATGAACGCTTGAATCCTCAGTGCGTAATTCCAACTGTAAAGCATGAAGGCAGTTCTGTGATTGTATGGGGATCCTTTGGAGGGAATAAAGTCGGATATTTAGGAAAATAGATGAAAAACTGAACCAAAAGGATTATCATGCAATTCTCCAGCGACATGCTAGCACATTTGGTTTGCGTCTGATTGGGAAAGGGTTTGTCTTGCAGCAAGACAACAACCCGAAACATACGTCTCGCTTGTGTCAGAACTATGTGAAGTCTCTAGAGGTTCGTAAAAATTGAAAAACATGGAATGGCCGCCCCAATCCACTGACTGTAACCCAGTCGAGCTGCTATGGGATGAATTGGACAGGGGGATCCGAAAACTGGAAATCATGAGTGGGTCACAATTGTGGGAGGTCCTGCAGCAAAAATGGTTCAAATGGCTCTGAGCGCTATGCGACTTAATTTCTGAGGTCATCAGTCGCCTAGAGCTAACTAACCTAAGGACATCACACACATCCATGCCCGAGTCAGGACTCGAACCTGCGACCACAGCGGTCGCTCGGCTCCAGACTGTAGCGCCTAGAACCGCACGGCCACTCCGGCCGGTTCCTGCAGCAAGAATGGAGATTAATTCCAACTGAAACCTGGTAAAACTGACGCAGCGCATGCCGAGAGTGTGCGAGGCAGTGATGAAAGCAAAGGTTGGCTACTTTCAGGAATCGAAAATTTAATTGTTGCATCTTCCTTTGTATAATTTGAGCTTAATAAACATTTGTAAAACAACAAAATGCATTTTATACTGTACTTCCTTTCCATTGTCTATAATTACTAGGTGTTTACAAACTTATGGAGGGTAGTGTAAATGTACATTTGGCTTCACATATCCCCCCGTATTGCACAGACTCTTCCTATTCTAACATCCATGGCCCGCCGCATGCTAGCGGCGTTGGGTTTGTATGTTTGTTACAGCTTGCTGTTTAAGATAGGTTACGAGGCCCTCACCCTCCCGCGGTGCAGTGGCGGTTAGGTCTGTATCATGTCCCTACAAGAGCAATAGCCCCTTTCGTCAGCTCTCAAACGGCACTGCGCCGCCGTTATCCTTCGTGCCTTACCAGCTTGCTGCTGGAGGCGCTTGCACCACGCTTTTTCTCAGCTCCTATCAAGCTGTCGAAAGTCCCGCCACCCTTCTTTTACTTCCTCCATTTTTACCTCGAAATGAGCTACGTCCAAAACGCGCTTGGCGTCCACGACAGCGATCTATGGCTTTCTTCAGCAGAATACGTCACCGAATGTGGTAGAGGGGCAGCATCTCCACGTCAACTGGCGTGCTGTCTGGCGATCGGTTGCCACTGACGTCAAGTCTGCTTGGTGCCCTACGGTCAATGGAAAGCAACTATGCTGGTCACGCCTTCACGGGATTAATCTTGCGGACAACCCGTTGTTTGTCGCCTGTGATGCTCTGGACACGGACGAGCATCGCCTGGTAGGCGGATCAGCGATGGGTGTCTGGTTCTTGGTGTAACAGATGCTGGCCCTAATTACCATTACGACTATTCATCAGTTACCTCCTCACCTGGTCCTGTTTCTGGACTCGGCATACTTCCCACACACGCGCAGGAGTTGGCCCACGCCATCTCCAATCTTAGAACCGGTTATTCTGTGGTCGTCGGAATGTTCTTCTCCGTAGGACTATGTGTCGATTGTCTAACCGAGTCTGGCGACTTACCGCTCCCTTCTCCTCTCGACGTCGATTTCCTGCTATTCTCGGTGGTATTAATAGTAATTACAGCATCAGCTGCACATTATTGAAGTATTCCTCAATGACGTCCACTATATTGGGCATGTTTTTAATATTATGGATGTGAAATGTTATATTTTACTGCGGTATTTCGGCTATTTTTTGACGTACCTTAGCTACAAGGTGTAACCCAGTTATTACTAATATCCTTCTGAAAAAGACGTTTTTATAAACGTTGAAATAATGGTCAAAGGGTTCAATGCGTTTATATAAGCCTTCCAATTTTCAGCTGATTGGCTACCCTATTATTAAAGTAAATGTCTTATTTTCGCACCTAAACGTTGGTGGGTCCCCTATATGAGAATTTTCCAGTAAGACCCACACTCATGGGTTTCTCATAGCTCCTCACATTGCTGGCGTATTTGTCAAATGGCGCGGCCAGTCTCGCTGCCTGGGTTCAAGTCATGAGAACGATATCTTATTCAATAACGCTTAATAAAGTGAGTTATTCGTTAACCACAGCGACCCAACACAATGTTAAAAACAGCAAATTAAATGTAGTCCAAAACAAGAAGCTCACATATCCCTTTCGTGTTTACCTTTCAACAGTGGGGCTTTCTGATACAAAACTCCTGTTTTGAAAAGTAGTGTCATAGTATTGTAGTATGTGGGAATAGCCTACAAATTTTCTCTCTATAGCAAACATGCATTTCATAAGAACCAAACTTATAATTTTATTGAGGCCTTTTGATTGCTTATTTACCTTTAGTAATAAAGAAACGATTTTTCAGTACGTACTTCACGAAACACAAATCTTCATTAACTAAGTTTTTTGGAGTCTTATTATAGAGTCACCAAATTTCAAAAAATTACTTAAAACTCATACTAACTTTTCCTTCAGATTACGATAATTTTCAGATTACACTCGTCATGCTTCCGCAATACTAATAGTCATTGCCATTTTTTAAGTTTAATAAACAAGTAAAATGAGCTTAACATAGAATATACAATATTTTAAATCAGTCCTTCAAGATAGTAAAATTCTTTACCAAACTGAACTGCTTGTTCCACTCAGAAGAGAATCAATAATTACTTATCATAAATTCCTTTTAAATTGTACATCACACAACCTTTCAGTTAATGACGTCAATTAATGGATTGGAGGTAGTCAGCACGCAAATCTCAGTCTTTACACTATTCATCTACATCTACATGATACTCCGCAAGCCACCTAATGGTGTGCGGCGGAGGGTACCTTCGGTACCATTATCTGATCCCTCCAACCCGGTTCCACTCGCGAATAGTGCGTGGGAAGAATGATTGTCGGTAAGCCTCTGTATTGGCTCTAATTTCTCGAATTTTCTCCTCGTGGTCGATACGCGGTACGTATGTGGGGGAAAGTAATATGTTGTCTGACTCTTCCTGAAAATTGCTGTCCCTAAATTTCAACAGTAAATTTCTCCGTTATGCACAACGCCTCTCTTTTAACGTCTGCCAGTGGAGTTTGTTTAGCGTCTCCGCAACGGTCTCTCGACAGCTAAACAATCCCGCGACGAAGCGAGCCGCTCTTCGTTGGATCTTATGTATCTCCTCTATCAGTCCTACCTGATAGGGATTCCAGATAGATGAGCAGTACTCCAGAATCTGGCGAACAAGCGTCTTACAAGCCACTTCTTTCGTGGATGAGTTACATTTCCTTAAAATTATTCGGATGAATCTGAGTCTGGTGTCTGCTTTTCCCACTACCTGTTTTATATTGTCATTACACTTAAGGTCGCTCTGGATAGTTACACCTGGATATTTTACGGCAGACGCTGTCTCCAGCTGTTTGTACAGTAGTGTAGCTGTACAGTAGTGGATTTCTTTTCCTATGTATGCGCAATATGTTACATTTATTTAGTTCAGGGTCAACTGGCAGAGTCTGCACCATTCATCAATTCTCTGCAGGACGTTCTGCAAATTCTTACTATCTTCTAGCGTTGCTACTTCGGTATAAACAACTGCAACATCTGTGAATAGCCTTAATGAGCATCCGACGCTTCCTACTAGATCATTTACATACATTGTAAACAGCAACGGTCCTATCACAGTTCCCTGTGGTACTCCGTATATTTACATCTGTCTATTTAGCTTCGTTAAGAGCGACGTGTTGAGTTCTACCTGCAAGGGAGTCTGGAAACCATTCGCAGGTCTGCTCCGATACTCCGTAAGCCCGTATTGTTTTCATTGAACGGTACTGCGGGACGGTGTCAAATGCCTTACTGAAATCAAGGAACACGGAATCTACCTGAGCGCCGTTGTCCACCACTGTGGGTCTCAAGGAGGAGCAGAGAGAGCTGAGTTTCGCAGGACCTCTGTTTGCGGAACCCATGTTTATTTTTGTAGAGGAGATGTTCATTTTCCAAGAACGTCATAATTCTTGAGCATGAAACATATTCCATAATTCTACAACAGATTGACCTCAACAATATAGGTTTATAATTGTGTGGATCTGTCTTGCGGCATTTCTTAAAAACGAGAATGACTTGCGCTTTTTTCCAGTCGTTAGGTACATTTCATTGCTCTAGTGATCTACGATAAATTACTGCTATTCTGTACATGCAAAGAAAAACATTACACTTACATATTCTGCAGCCTAGGTACCGCCTGACAGTAATCAACATCAGCACTCTCTTGTATCTCACCATTCTACAAACTCAAAATTTGATTATGATATATTTAAGTCCGAAACATTGCCGTTCATAATAGACGATATACACGGGATATTTATTTTATTTCCACTTAATTACAGATCATTGCCGTTCACCACAGCTCCTTAATGAAGCACTTACTACTCTGCAACGTTATTTTAGAACACACGCCACTGAGAAATTTTCTTTTATACCGATTTTCACTCATCCATTGAATGTTGTGATCTTGGTACTGCGTTTACGCGAAAACCCAGTGTTGGCTGTCATCAGCACACAGTTTCCAAATACGTTTACTTCTTTCTGATATAGTGACTTTGACATTTAGCTTCAGTCATGACGTCATTAAGACTTCATTATATCCTGTGACTTCAGGCGTCATTGATTATATTGGAAATGCCTGTAACAACAAGAATATATTGTAGACAAAGTACACAAATTATTTTTACATAATCCAAAATGCTGGTATATTATTATGAACTTTTCTTGCCTAAGTGGCATATAAATATTATTAAACTTTACAAACAGCATTCGGCGTTACCAATAATAGCTCCAAGGTACTGTAAATTCAGCCTTTAGTTAGTCATCCACTACTACTTCTAATTTGTGAAATCCACTTTTCAGAGCTATTGTGTAAATGTTTCACACTGTCCCAAGTCATGCAGGGTCTCCAGAATATCTGCTATCGAATATGCGTTTGTAATCGTCGTATTGTTGAAATGAAGAAAGTCAATGCGGAATTCATGTTTATATGTTTTGGCACAGTGACGATATGTGAGCACCATGTCCAACATGGTGGCCCTGGGTGCCATGCTGCCCGTTACACATTCTTCTGGCAATCTTCGTAAACAAATTTCCATTCCGAAGATTTCTGATATTAAGTAAAATTTCAGAACAAAACTGGTTTTTACACACGCAGATCTGTGCGTATTGTTTCCCTGAGAAAATTAGACATCAGTTGCTGAAAATTCGACAGGGACTCACTTTAATCCCAGCACATTGTTGCCGAAAACAATAAATTCACTTTGTTGAACATCGTTGTCTGTACCGGTAGTTTCTTCCCATTTAATATTTTTAGTGATATCTAACATAACTCAGGAGATTGTGAATGTAGGTGATGTCATATGTCTTGTGAGTAATCGAATATTCTTAAAACAATACGGCTTGGTGACAAAGAACTTACAGTTATAACAATCATTTGGAGGAGCATTACGAATTCAGAGGAAAACCTTTGAGTCTACTGGGTAACAGTAGTGAGTCCGTTCCAAATAGAAGTAGTATAGTGCGTAATTTCTCAACAAATCTCGCAAACTTTAATAGTAACTATCCTGTTAGTTCTGAATTATGAAAACCTAAAGGTAGAGATTTAATACTGGAAAGTGTGTTTACAAAGCCAGATCAGCGAAATAGTAACATAGATTTGACCTCTTACAAAATGTGTTACGTTTTAGCGAAAAGGGAAATCCTTTAGTGATGCAGAGGTAGCTAAACAAGCAATGATCAGCACTTCAGAATCTCTGTGCAATGGTCATAAAGGTAAATCTGCACTCAGGTCTTCTATAATAAGGCTTCAGTCGTGCCACCAAACTGTTCCTAGACGTGCTGAATAGATTTATAAAATTTAATAATCTCAATTATATCTTGATTTGCAATCGTATTAATATTTTTCTCTTCTCTTTGATGAAAACAATGTTTCCGATATCGCGGATTTGTATTTATTTATTAGAATGTTCTTTCATGATTTCACAGTTAAGGAGGAGTTTGTAAAAGTGCTGTCGCATCGTGAACATACTAGGTCAGGAGACATATTTAAGGCATTCCAGAAATCAGAAATCTGCGAAAGGTAGCAGCTTTCCACTATATGTAATACCAGCAGGGGTGCTTTCAATGACTGGAAAGAATAATGAGCTTCTTGCTCTTTTTACTTAAGATGATTCACTTGCAAAATTTCTTTCTTTTCACTGTAATATCCACCGGCAAACTATTGTATGTGGAAATGTTTTGACGTTTGACCATGTCATGAAATTTATAATTCATGTAGTAAATTACATCCGATCATCATCTACACACCACCAATTTTTCACAAATACCCCATGAACCATGGACCTTGCCGTTGGTGGGGAGGCTTGCGTGCCTCAGCGATACAGATGGCCGTACCGTAGGTGCAACCACAACGGAGGGGTATCTGTTGAGAGGCCAGACAAACATGTGGTTCCTGAAGAGGGGCAGCAGCCTTTTCAGTAGTTGCAGGGGCAACAGTCTGGATGATTGACTGATCTGGCCTTGTAACATTAACCAAAACGGCCTTGCTGTGCTGGTACTGCGAACGGCTGAAAGCAAGGGGAAACTACAGCCGTAATTTTTCCCGAGGACATGCAGCTCTACTGTATGATTAAATGATGATGGCGTCCTCTTGGGTAAAATATTCCGGAGGTAAAATAGTCCCCCATTCGGATCTCCGGGCGGGGACTACTCAAGAGGACGTCGTTATCAGGAGAAAGAAAACTGGCGTTCTACGGATCGGAGCGTGGAATGTCAGATCACTTAATCGGGCAGGTAGGTTAGAAAATTTAAAAAGGGAAATGGATAGGTTAAAGTTAGATATAGTGGGAATTAGTGAAGTTCGGTGGCAGGAGGAACAAGACTTTTGGTCAGGTGATTACAGGGTTATAAATACAAAATCAAATAGGGGTAATGCAGGAGTAGGTTTAATAATGAATAAAAAAATAGGAGTGCGGGTTAGCTACTACAAACAGCATAGTGAACGCATTATTGTGGCCAAGATAGACACAAAGCCCACACCTACTACAGTAGTACAAGCTTATATGCCAACTAGCTCTGCAGATGATGAAGAAATAGATGAAATGTATGACGAGATAAAAGAAATTATTCAGGTAGTGAAGGGAGACGAAAATTTAATAGTCATGGGTGACTGGAATTCGTCAGTAGGAAAAGGGAGAGAAGGAAACATAGTAGGTGAATATGGATTGGGGGGAAGGAATGAAAGAGGAAGCCGCCTTGTAGAATTTTGCACAGAGCATAACTTAATCATAGCTAACACTTGGTTCAAGAATCATGAAAGGAGGCTGTATACATGGAAGAAGCCAGGAGATACTGACAGGTTTCAGATAGATTATATAATGGTAAGACAGAGATTTAGGAACCAGGTTTTAAATTGTAAGACATTTCCTGGGGCAGATGTGGATTCTGACCACAATCTATTGGTTATGAACTGCAGATTGAAACTGAAGAAACTGCAAAAAGGTGGGAATTTAAGGAGATGGGACCTGGATAAACTGAAAGAACCAGAGGTTGTAGAGAGTTTCAGGGAGAGCATAAGGGAACAATTGACAGGAATGGGGGAAAGAAATACAGTAGAAGAAGAATGGGTAGCTCTGAGGAATGAAATGGTGAAGGCAGCAGACGATCAAGTAGGTAAAAAGACGAGGGCTAATAGAAATCCTTGGGTAACAGAAGAAATATTGAATTTAATTGATGAAAGGAGAAAATATAAAAATGCAGTAAATGAAGCAGGCAAAAAGGAATACAAACGTCTCAAAAATGAGATCGACAGGAAGTGCAAAATGGCTAAGCAGGGATGGCTAGAGGACAAATGTAAGGATGTAGAGGCTTGTCTCACTAGGGGTAAGATAGATACTGCCTACAGGAAAATTTAAGAGACCTTTGGAGAGAAGAGAACCACTTGTATGAATATCAAGAGCTCAGATGGAAACCCAGTTCTAAGCAAAGAAGGGAAGGTAGAAAGGTGGAAGGAGTATATAGAGGGTTTATACAAGGGAGATGTTCTTGAGGACAATATTATGGAAATGGAAGAGGATGTAGATGAAGACGAAATGGGAGATATGATACTGCGTGAAGAGTTTGACAGAGCACTAAAAGACCTGAGTCGAAACAAGGCCCCGGGAGTAGACAACATTCCATTAGAACTACTGATGGCCTCGGGAGAGCCAGTCATGACAAAACTCTACCATCTGGTGAGCACGATGTATGAGACAGGCGAAATACCCTCAGACTTCAAGAAGAATATAATAATTCCAATCCCAAAGAAAGCAGGTGTTGACAGATGTGAAAATTACCGAACTATCAGTTTAATAAGTCACAGCTGCAAAATACTAACGCGAATTCTTTACAGACGAATGGAAAAACTGGTAGAAGCTGACCACGGGGAAGATCAGTTTGGATTCCGTAGGAATGTTGGAACACGTGAGGCAATACTGACCTTACGACTTATCTTGGAAGAAAGATTAAGAAAAGGCAAACCTACGTTTCTAGCATTTGTAGACTTAGAGAAAGCTTTTGACAATGTTGACTGGAATACTCTCTTTCAAATTCTGAAGGTGGCAGGGGTAAAATACAGGGAGCGAAAGGCTATTTACAATTTGTACAGAAACCAGATGGCAGTTATAAGAGTCGAGGGGCATGAAAGGGAAGCAGTGGTTGGGAAAGGAGTGAGACAGGGTTGTAGCCTCTCCCCGATGTTATTCAATCTGTATATTGAGCAAGCAGTAAAGGAAACAAAAGAAAAATTCGGAGTAGGTATTAAAATTCATGGAGAAGAAGTAAAAACTTTGAGGTTCGCCGATGACATTGTAATTCTGTCAGAGACAGCAAAGGACTTGGAAGAGCAGTTGAACGGAATGGACAGTGTCTTGAAAGGAGGATATAAGATGAACATCAACAAAAGCAAAACGAGGATAATGGAATGTAGTCAAATTAAGTCGGGTGATGCTGAGGGGATTAGATTAGGAAATGAGACACTTAAAGTAGTAAAGGAGTTTTGCTATTTAGGGAGTAAAATAACCGATGATGGTCGAAGTAGAGAGGATATAAAATGTAGACTGGCAATGGCAAGGAAAGCGTTTCTCAAGAAGAGAAATTTGTTAACATCGAGTATAGATTTAGGTGTCAGGAAGTCGTTTCTGAAAGTATTTGTATGGAGTGTAGCCATGTATGGAAGTGAGACATGGACGATAACTAGTTTGGACAAGAAGAGAATAGAAGCTTTCGAAATGTGGTGCTACAGAAGAATGCTGAAGATAAGGTGGGTAGATCACGTAACTAATGAGGAGGTATTGAATAGGATTGGAGAGAAGAGAAGTTTGTGGCACAACTTGACTAGAAGAAGGGATCGGTTGGTAGGACATGTTTTGAGGCATCAAGGGATCACAAATTTAGCATTGGAGGGCAGCGTGGAGGGTAAAAATCGTAGAGGGAGACCAAGAGATCAATACACTAAGCAGATTCAGAAGGATGTAGGTTGCAGTAGGTACTGGGAGATGAAGAAGCTTGCACCGGATAGAGTAGCATGGAGAGCTGCATCAAACCAGTCTCAGGACTGAAGACCCCAACAACAAACAACTTTGATTACATAAAATTCTGAGTTTAGTGACATACTTCCTCATGTAGACATAAGGTGGGTTAGTATGGGGAAAACTGTGGAACGGTTCTGTTGTCTTGTGGATCATATAAAATATTTTCTGAAATATTCTAGGCAATATTGTGCAGAATTTGACGAGGTACCATGGCTCCTAGATTTAAGTTTCTTGGCAGCTATCACCTCACAATTAAATGAGGTAAACCTCAAGCACATTTAAAAGTAAATTCCTAATCACACTTTCCAGATTTAAATTCAATCATGGAAACTGTCAGCGAATGTGATTAGCTACCTATTGCAAAGCATCTTGAAGTCCTAGTCACATAATTTAGTAACACTTTTAGATACTTTTTAGTATTTGAACTGTGATTATATTTACCAATAATCCAATCGTATCAACTGACGTTACTCAACTTGGCGGTAGGATATATGAGATCTTCTGAAATTGTAAGCTTGAAGAATTGGAAATGGAAATTTTAAATCTTCGAGATTTTCAAATCATTTTTTGCAACTTCAGAAATTTCTGCACTCTGATAGACAGGAATAAATATCACATGGCCGCTAGTGTTGGTTTGAAAACTTACTTGTGTTTTGGCTCTACATATTTTTGCGAGCTCACTTTGTCATCTATGAACATCGCCAAGAACAAATACCGATCCAGTGTGATAAATTTACATATAGATGACTCATTAAGAACAGCTTTTTACAGCTACATGACAGATTTTTCTGAAGTTGCAGCGAACATGGAGCGCCAAAGTTCACATTAATTATGTAAGTTGTAAATTTAAATTATAATTCTTTGAAATACTCTCATGGCATTGTATGCTTGTAGTAGAAGTAATAATAATAATAATAATAATAATAATAATAATAAAACCCGTGGAGGCCCAAGAATAGAATAGACCTCCGGTATGTTCTGCCAGTCGTGAAAGGCGACGAAAAGAACAAACCACTGATAGGGCTAAACCCCCTTTTAGTGTGATTAGTTGGTTCAGGACAGAACTAATGAAGCCTCGGACAAGCGCTGTCATGGTCGGGGACGACGCTTGAACGCTATGCCCGTCCACAATGGTAACGACACTGCTAGCCGCATGGAAAATGATTTAAATCCAAATAGAGGTGTTTTTCAGGATATGCTTCCTGCTTCCTGCAGGATATGCAGGATATGCTTTCCTAGAAGGAAAACAAAGACAGAGGATGAGATGGTCAGATGATCCTAACTGACACCTCATGTTCTGTTATTACCAAGAAACAAACTTAGGAACCAACACAACTGGATACAGACCACAAGTATACACAACATTTATTACCAGATATAAAGAATTAAAATTTTTAACAGAACAACGACTAGCTGATCAGATCCATGTAATAATAAAAAATAACAGGATACCCCAGTGAGAATTAGAAAACATCAAACAACAAGTACAACAAATACTGGAACAAAATAATGTGCAATCAGAAGAAGAAGAAGAAAATACAGTTATGGACTCAAACATCCCAGAGCAAACAAACAAAGAACAACACGCATCAATTAAACAATCAGAGGAAAACAAAATCTTAAGACAGCCACCAGAACAAGCACAAATAGAGCACGAAGTGACACACATGTTAGATATAGAAGAAAAATTTCAGCTGACATATATAGAATACATAGACACAAATACGGACATTAGACCATTCTTGCATAGACCCCCAAATAACCCACAAGTAAAAACAACAATAACAACTACCAACACAATCAAACACAACAAAATAAATGAAAATGCAACTATGGAAGAGTTACAACTACTGGTTTATATAGGAGCACTCACTACGCTAAATATACAGACTAGGCAGAGTTCAGAACCAGCCAACACAGAAGAAACCCACAAAACCAGTATGGCAACACAGGCTACAGATCAGAATAGAAAAACTCAGAAAAGACATCGGACAGCTAACACAATTTATAAGAAATGAAATCTCGGAAAAAAAAACGAAAAAGGTTAGGTAAAATCTCACAACAAGAAGCGATAGAGCAATTAGATGAAAAGAAGCAGAAATTACAAGCATCTGCCAAACGACTTAGAAGATACAAAGAAAGTGAAAATAGCAGGAAACAAAACCAAACATGCAACACAAACCAAAAGAAATTTTATCAGACAATAGATAACACACACATTAAAATAGACAATCCACCAAACATAACAGACATGGAACACTTCTGGAGCAACATATGGTCAAACCTGGTACAACATAACAGACATGCACGGTGGATACAAGCAGAAACAGACACATACAAGATGATACCACAAATGCCTGAAGTGATAATCTTGCAACATGAAGTCACCCGAGCAATTAATTCTATACACAATTGGAAAGCCCCTGGAAAAGATAAAATAGCAAATTTCTGGCTAAAGAAGTTCACTTCAACACATTCACATCTAACTAAATTATTTAACAGTTACATTGCAGACCCATAGACATTCCCTGATACACTTACACATGGAATAACTTATCTGAAACCTAAAGATCAAGCAGACACAGCAAACCCAGCAAAATATCGCCCCATAATATGCCTACCAACAATATACAAAATATTAACTTCAGTCATTACACAGAAATTAATGACACATACAACACACAACAAAATTATAAATGAAGAACAAAAAGGCTGCTGCAAAGGAGCACGAGGATGTAAAGAGCAACTGATAATAGTTGCAGAGGTGACATATCAAGCTAAAACTAAACAAAGATCGCTACACTACGCATACATTGATTACCAAAAAGCTTTTGATAGTGTACCCCATTCATGGTTACTACAGATATTGGAAATATACAAAGTAGATCCTAAATTGATACAGTTCCTAAATATAGTAATGAAAAATTGGAAAACCACACTTAATATCCAAACAAAGTCAAATAATATCAAATCACAACCAATACAGATTAAGCGTGGAATATACCAAGGAGACTCATCAAGTCCTTTCTGGTTCTGCCTTGCTCTGAACCCACTATCCAACATGCTAAATAATACAAATTATGGATATGACATTACTGGAACATACCAACACAAAATCACACATTTGCTATACATGGATGATCTAAAATTACTGGCAGCAACAAATCAACAACTCAACCAATTACTAAAGATAACAGAAGTATTCGTCAGTGATATAAATATGGCTTTCAGAACAGACAAATGTAAGAAAAATAGCATAGTCAAGGGAAAACGCACTAAACAAGAAGATTAGTTATTGGATAACCAAAGCGACTGCACAGAAGCAATGGAAAAAACAGATGCCTATAAATATCTAGGATACAGGCAAAAAACAGGAATAGATAATACAAATATTAAAGAAGAACTAAAAGAAAAATATAGACAAAGACTAACAAAAATACTGAAAACAGAATTGACAGCAAGAAACAAGACAAAAGCTACAAATACTTATGCTATACCAAGATTGACCTATTCATTTGGAGTAGTGGAATGGAGTAACACAGAACTAAAAGCACTCAATACACTTACACGATCACAATGCCACAAATATAGAATACATCACATACATTCAGCAACAGAAAGATTCACATTAAGGAGAAAGGAAGGAGGAAGGGGATTTATCGACATAAAAAACCTACGTTATGGACAGGTAGACAATTTAAGAAAATTCTTTATAGAACGAAACTAGCAAAATACACAAAGCAATCACTCATATAAATACATTGGCTACACCATTGCAATTTCATAACCTCTTCTACAACCCTTTAGATCACATAACATCAACAGATACAAAGAAAGTAAATTGGAAAAAGAAAACACTACATGGCAAGCACCCGTATCATCTAACACAGCCACACACCGATCAAGACGCATCCAACACATGGCTAAGAAAAGGCAATATATACAGTGCGACGGAAGGATTCATGATTGAAATACAGGATCAAACAATAAACACCAGATATTACAGCAAGCATATTATTAAAGATCCCAATACCACAACAGATAAATGCAGACATTGCAAACAACAAATAGAAACAGTAGATCACATCACAAGCGGATGTACAATACTAGGAAATACAGAATACTCCAGAAGACATGACAATGTAGCAAAAATAATACATCAACAGCTTGCCTTACAACATAAACTTATAAAACAACACGTTCCCACATACAAGTATGCACCACATGTTGAGACGTGCTGGGTCGCATATCGAAATTTATGGTGGACATTTTCAGGACCTCCTGTGGACTATAGATCTACTGACTGTTAATACATTAAATGTATTCGCAACTCCAAATATGGACAACCGTCAACTGTAGAATGGAATGACAACGAAAATTTGTGCGGGAGTAGGACTCGAAGCCGGATTTCCCACTTAACGCGAGCGGTTCCTTACCAATTTTTATTTCGGTCACCTTACCATTTTTTTTAAGTATAGGAAGTAGAGCAGTTACCTTCAGGCCGGTGGAGGTAGGGTGGGCAGGGTTCGAAACCCGAGACCTGTCCACAATGCCTCCCCCTTCCTGTCCCTGAACCAGTGAAGTAGCCCCTATCCGACTTTTCTTGTGGAGCAGGAATGAAAGTTAAACAAAACACCTTTATTTCTACACTGATGCAATGGTCCCCTTCTAGAGGTAAAGAGGGTAATTAAACAAAAAAATTAAAGCACAGATAGAAAGCAAAGCCGCCCTTCCCGCAGAACCAACATTTGAGATTACACACACTGCTACCATCGATCAACATGTCGTTAAGTCGTTCTACCCGCCATTAGGGCCAGGCACATCTTCACGAAGAAATTGTTCATATGGTTCTGTTGACTTGCACAATAGAAACGTGGGGAGGGTCCCAGAAGACATTGCGCAGATAAATAACAAAGTATTGGAGGTAGTGCGCGTGGCGTCGTAAATGAGTGAATCGCCCAATAGGAAGGTCCAAAAATCGAGAATTGTTCATTATCATCACAGTAAAGATACAATGTGGTCAAACCCTTGATCCAGATCACTGTGCTGGCCGCTGTGGTCGAGCGGTTCTAGGCGATTCAGTCTGGAACCACGCTGCTACTACGGTCGCAGGTTCGAATCCTGCCTCGGGCGTGGATATGTGTGATGTCCTTAGGTTAGCTAGGTTTAAGTAGTTCTAAGTCTAGCGGACTGATGACCTCAGATGTTAAGTCCGGGCGTCCGATTTTGGGGCCCATAATTTAGAAGGAGCCGACAGAGGTTGAGCCTTAGACTGAGCAGGTGATAGTGCGGATGTTGAACAGGGGATCTTTGGGCTGTCCGATCTGAATACCGCGGTGCTGAAGGTGGGATCGCAAGTTTGCGTGGCTACCTCCTTAGTAGGTCGAGGAGGGGCGAGGACAGTGCTGCATTTACCCACTGGGTGCACAGTGGACTTCCTACTAGGGAATAACTTACGAACAGAAAAGGTAGACACCTTTTCCTTCACTCGGATTTCCTGAATAATTCGTTCATCTTTAAAAATAGGGCAATCTCTTGAGGAAGCAGCGTGGATGTCCTTAGTTGATGCAACGAAGGGATGGTGGTGGACAATCGCCCTCTTGGGCATCCCTGCCACAGGTAACGCATTTGGCCGTATTGGAACACGTTTGGCTGCTACGATTAAACTGCTGACACCGACAGCAACGCATAGGGTTGGGGATGTAAGGGCGAACGGAAATTATCTCATATACCGATTTAATGTTCGATGGAAGCTGACCTCTGTCAAATGCCAAGAAAAGAGTGCAGGTTGGTACCAATTCCTTTTCAGCCCTTTTCACGACTCTATGTATGGCCATTACGCCCTGATCAGACAGGTAATTTTGAGTGTTCTCATTGGATAATACGTCAAGTGATCTTGTATAAACCACCCCGCACGATGAGTTTAAAGTATGGTGAGCATCCACCCGGAAAGGGATGGTGTGTAGCAGTGTGGCTCGAAGCAATTTATGTGCCTGGAAGGCACTGTCTGTTTCTAACAACAAAGTGCCATTTCGTAACCGGGAACAAGACTTTACAGGACCTGTAATTGCATAGACATCTTTCTGTACAATGAAAGGATTGACTGTGTAGAAGTCTTGACCTTCGTCAGACCGAGAAACAACAAGGAACTGTGGTAACGATGGAAGAATTGTTAGTGGCTGAGACTCATTTAACTTTGGCTCGTGAGCAGACATAATAGAAGATGAGGAAACCATTGCGGAAGTATTCCCCATGCTTACCGGCGTCTCCAATGGAGCGCTCCTCCCTAGTGGGGCCCTCTCTGAGGGCATTCCCGACTTAGGGCATGGTCCACACCTCAGGTCACACCTCCCGAGACACGGACGGAGGGACCAACCGGCACGTTCGGAATCACGTTCAGGTAGTCACCCCTCCCTTGGCCTGGCCTTTTCTACTCGGAGTGGGGAATTACGCATTTCCCCGTCACCGGCTACGCGTGGGTCGGCCTTCAGACACGTACAGGGAGGAAACAAAGAGAAAGGGAGGAACAAAGAAAAGGAAAGAAGAGAAGAATTCTCAAACGTTGCAGCAGAGAAGAAAGTAAAGAAAAGAATTAAGGAAAAGAGAAGGACAATGTAAGAACAGAGACTTTCCATTATACAGAGAAAAGAAGAGAAACCACGTCATACATTCACAAGCATCTGTCTCCAGACATAGGCGCTAAACATTCTCCCAAAGAGAGGGAGAAGGGGTTGGGAAATGTCAGGGGGGGGGGGGGAGGGGAGGATCGGGGACAGGGAGAGATTTCGAAAGGGAAGGTATAAAACTAAACTCCTCCCGATCACGCCATGAAGGCCCAACGGTACCGACCGGGCGCCGTGTCAACCTCACACAGAGGCATCAGTGGATGCGGATATGGAGGTGTATGCGGTCAGCACACCACTCTTCCGGCCGTATGTCGGTTTCCGAGACCGTAGCTGCTACTTATCAATCAAGTAGTTCCTCAGCTTGCCTCACAAGGGCTGAGTGCTTCCCACTTGGCAACAGCGCTAGGCAGGCAAGATGGTCACCCATCCAAGTGCTAGCCCAGTCCGACAGCGCTTAACTTCGGTGATCTAACCGGTGTTACCACTGCGAGAAGGCCGTTGGCCAAAGGGAAGGCATGCAGGCCAGAAGTGAAAGAGAGCTGCACTAGCTCAGGGTCCCGTGCTCGCCACCCCCTTATCAACAAAATAGTTGTGACCCCTGGGGGGAGAGAGACATCTGTTTTAGTTGTACAGCAACAGATGAGGTTAGTTCGGAATTAAGTTCCTTTTGCTAGCAGAAAAAGAAAAGAATACAGGTAAAGAAAGCAGTTTATGTCACAAAAATCCCCAACACACTTGTTTTCAACGAAGCCGTCATAACCTTCCGGGCATTTCTCACAGGGTGGTGCAAGTTTACGTCTTTCTTCAGCGTGGAATGTTGTCGCCTGTGCTTTCAGTAATATGCTAACATATTCTTTTACCTCTTCATCGTTGTTGAAGCGTTTGTCATAAAGCAATAGATGCTGAATAAGATGGAAATCGCTAGGCGAGAGGTCGGAACTAAACAGAGGATGGCCAAAACCGTTCTAGTGTGTTGTCTGGCGTTGTCGTGAATGAAAACCACACCTTTTGAGAGCATTCATCTGCGCTTGTTCTGTATTGCATGACGCAGTTTCTTAAGCGCCTCACAATGAACATTCTTATTGATTGTTTCACCTAGTGGTAAAATATCAGTTAGCGAAATGCCTTGTCTGTCCCAAATCACTGCGCACATGGCTTTCGGGGCATCAAGAGGTGATTGGATTTAATCTTTCGTGGAAACAAAGTATGTCTCCATTCCATCGATTGTCGTTTCGTTTCAGAGGTGTCATAAGCAACCCAAGTTTCATCCCCCGTAACTATCTGCGATAAAAACTTCTCCCTATCGTCAATGAAACCTTAAAAAAAATCAAGTGCGCTGCCCATCCGTTGTCGTTTGTGTTCTGTTCAATCATTTCATACTCGGTCCAGCCTGCACCACTCGCCATCTGCTACACTAGGAAGTCTTGGAAGACGTCAAAGTACCAGTTTAATCTGAAATTACTTGTTCTTAAACGGCTACTGCGTTTCTAATTGCCCTGTGTAAAATTTGAGTTACGTTGCATATGGCCTGTTTTATGTTTATCGGTGTTTAGATGATTACAGAAGAATCTCTTGTTCTGATCATATGCACGCCGATAATTCTGACTACGAAGTTCCTGTTATTTTGGCCAACATGAAATTTATTAGTCTTCGCAATTTTACTACGAAGTAAATTTACTTCCAACTTTCCTTTGGTGTGAAAGCCTAACATTAACTTTAGCTTATTTGGAAACTACGCGCGATTCTTTCCAAGTGTGCCTCACTGTATGTCACTACTGCATAGTTAATATCGCGAACACCACTTTTACAGTCAGTTGCTACTTCTCTTTTCTTTCAGATTTCTGAACATTTTCTTCACATTCTTTTTTTCGTACTCGTTGGTTCTTAGCACTTGCATGCTTAAGTTCGATTTTGTTACATACGTCAGTTTTTGCTCCGTAAAGTTTCACTTCGTCTCCTTCTCCCATTCTGACTGATTTTGTCAGCCATTGCATATAAAAGTCGGCTTCCGCAGCTGCGTGCTCAGCGTAGATGGCTGCCGCGGCGAGGACTTGGGTTCAACACCTAGTACTGCCAAAGATTTTTGTCTTGGTGGGAGAAATGATGCTGGTGCACTCAGCCTCTTGATTCCAATTGAGGAGCTACTTGAACGACAAGTAGCGGTTGCACGGTCTGGAAGGTCGACCAAAGGCACGGAAGAGCAGTGTTGTCACCATACGCCCCTCTATGACGCCGCAATGCAGAGGATGATACGGTGCTTGTCGACATCTCTTCGGCCTACAAAACCCGGACGTGGTGCTTGTTATCTCTGTAAATAAAAGGCAGTGTCCCGAACAGACAGACTACCTCACTGATTCGTCATCGCCCAGCCCAAACAGCTGAGGATAGAAATTTTAAATTTGGCGAGAGTGTCAATCTTGTATTGTAGGGGTCGTTTAAATAGGGATTTTCCGAAATTACTCCCCTAAGGAGGTGAAATATGGGGTGAAAGGTTTTTTAAAATTATGTTGCTGTCTCGGCATATTTGAAGCTGGACCTACGAAATTTGGTATTTAGTTCCTCGGTCAGAAACAAAGGATTATCAGAATACTTTGTAAATTTAACGTTTATGGGGGTAAAATAGTAACTGATTTCTTTTTAAATGAATCATTAATAATGAACTACTGAAGTATTTTCTAAGCTACATCTATAAAAATTGGTATTTGACTTCTCGGTCTGAAATTAAAAATGCGTGTTTCTCTATTTCTGAAAATTCAATATTCAATCACTATGGGGTGAAATGGGGGATGAAACATTTTATGGAAATATTTCATTATGAAGTCATTTTTAAAGCTAATGCATGAAAATTTGAATTTGGCTTCTCAGTTAGAAATTAAAAAAAAACCGTTTAACTGTTTTTGGAAATTCAACCCCTAAGTGGATGATACAGGGTATGAAAATTTTTAAGAAAATATTTTGTTATATTAAAATTTTTTGTAAAGAATGACCTGTGGAAACGGGTATTTCACTCCTCAGATATACAGAAATATGTGTCAGGGGATGAAAGTTTCTAATAAAATATCTCCACAAGAGCGTAAAAGGCACAGTTAACAAAAACTTTGGACTCCAGCTACCAGGATCGCATTTTGGTCTGAAGTACATTCAGAAAAGACCGTGCTTCCATTATCTTAATTAGCGTGAAAACTCTAGAAAATCCTGCAATTTGTGAACGGCATAAAAATTCGATTCAAGACGAAAAATCTGTGCAGACCACACAGTCTGCGCGAGAAAAACAGCGGGAGCCAAGCTGTTTGCATATACAAATAATATCATTCGTCAATTTGATAAAGGCTGCAGGACACCATGCATGCAAAATATTTAGTGAGTGAAATTCCGTGTGGCGGAATATTTTAACAAGCTTCGTAAAATGTGTGTGATTAATGCTCGTCTATGTGATTAATTCCCAATGAGTTTCGCGAGATCGTAGAGAGTACGTTTTGAAGACCGTTACTCTGCATTTGTGTCTCCCGTGCAGGTCCCTTGAATTTTAGTGATACGTATGTGCTGCTTTTATCGGAATATATTTTCTTTTCTTTCTTTCTTTCTTTCTTTCTTTCCCATTAGCAGTTTTCGGACTGGTTTAATGTGGTCTGTCGCTACTCCTTATCCTGTGCAATCAGCGTAATACTTACAACCAAAGACCTCAGTTGTCTGTTGAATGTACAGGGATTTTGTTTTATCTTGGAACAACTAAATATCTCGAAAAATACGTAAGAAAGAAACGTTCCATATGGAAAGTTAATATTATAAAAGGGGACATCGGTCTGTGCTAAAACTGGCCATTCCCTAAACTCCCACCTCTGTTTTGGGGGCCAACTTTTTATTATCAAATGAGGACCCCCTGTTGTTATTGCAGATTCGTGTTCTACGCCAGAAAATATGTTAGGTTTACCCAAACATTTTTCTTCAGTTCATGGTAGACGTTTCTGTAATCGACAAAATTAATTTTTTCCAGTTTTTGCGATGACATACCGACTCATTTGATTGTGCATTACATTCGCGATAAAAATGTACACTTTTTGTTCTAACCAGTTGATATTTGTGTTAAAAATTCAATTTCTTTTGGCAAATTTGATTGTATAGTAAAGCTATTATTGAGAGATTTAAAAGTGCGGAACGTAAGCTACTTTTAATGTAACGTAGTTTTACATAGTTTTCTGTTCCCTTTGGAGTTCATTTGGGTGAGTCCCCACATCATCGGGATGGTTAATTTTGGTAAGGCCCTCGTATTTCACCACCAGGAATTCGGGGTATTCCTCTCTTCACCCGCTGTAACTCTCGCTCTGGCCGCTGCGCGGTTACCGAAAACACTTGTCTTCGAAGCCTTTTCTGGCACATTTGAAGTACTGGACGCTTTACCTGTAGAAGAGAAAATCGAAATAATTTTAATTTATGGCGAGGCTGCAAGAAATTTGGACGCAACTGTTGCTCTTTATTCCGAACGTTTTGCTGGTAGGCCACGATCTTGTGCTTCTGTTTATTGTGTTTTAAAACAATTTCCTGACGAAGGAAGTGTGACATCTAGAAAAAGAACTCACTGAGCAAATGTTATGGGGAATAGCAGTGATCAAATTGCAGTACTAGCTGTAGTGGCTCAATAATCGATATGCGAGTACCTGAGCAATACCTCACCAGCCAGGTACTGCTCTACAGAGGGACCTAGCAAGGTATCCTCTATGTGAAGTCAAGATAGCTGTTGGCAATCCGTGAGCGTCTATGAAGCCAGTAAAACATTATTAGAGTTCAGTCATTTAATCTCAATGTTTACAAGTCGGCATCCTTCCACTTCGGCTATAGCTCATTCAGCTACGTGTTGGATTCTAGCTGACGTCTGTCCTGTCAACTCAACTGTTTCACATCCAGGAGAAGATATTAGATACCCTGGCGCCACAGTGGGCTCTGGACAGCAGGGGCAGTCATTACCCAGCATGAAGAGAGCTCACACTGGATGCCCGAGTGCCCTCTATCACGCACCAAATTTTATGATAACTCTTGATGACCGAGCCTCCATGTACTTGTGTCAGTAGTCATGTGGTCGGGTGATCTCCTCCCTACCGCCTGGTAGGTTTCAGCACTCGGAGGCGCCAAAGTGTTGAACTCGAACATGAAGATCAAGGGGCCGTGCTGCTGGCTTCAGCGTTGAAGTTCAGTGCTGGCAGCACCCTGCAACGGGGTGTTATCAGAAGGCAGTCAGTTCTTCCATCAGCAGCTGGAAGCAGTGAGCAGCATGAAGTTCACAAGGTGAAGACAACCATCCGGAGTACCTCTCTGCTAGTTCACAGACTGTGCTGGAGCATTTAGGACATAGATTCACTACAGCACCGTAGTTCTGAAAACGAGTGCTGTTACTCTGACTGTCATCGATCCCAGTGACCAACTCATGATGAGAGCTGGAACGCTGGAGTATTTAAATGGAGCTAGCATTAGGCTATGAGGTGAGGCTCGTTTCGTAATGACCGCACGTGTCATCCTTATTGTGCTATATTCATGTAACAGGTTGGTAACTGCTGTGTCAGTTCCTCGGACCATGTATTACGAGCTAACCAACTCGTTTGTCTCGCTTCCTTTGGTTTGCTGTCGCAGTCTTCTATCTGCTGAATGCGTATTCTCACTCGGTAGACAGTGTAGTAAGGTGTTGATGGCATGATCCACTTCGACACATCGGCTTGCTTCCTGCTTCCGTCTCTTTATCTCTGGCAAGAATTAATTTTGCATGTGGCAATGCTTGTGAGTTTCAACAAAAATTTCTAATTTTCTACGGCTTGCTATTCAATGCCACTACACCTCACAGAAGTGATTGGGTGATCCTAAAATGTCACAAATACCATCCCTACCATGCCTCATGCATCAAGAACGTTATGGGAATGGTTTCCAAAATCGAATGGTGTTTTGCAATTGGGCACTCATGCAAATACGAAGAGACCCACAGTTCTTTTGTCGTGCAATGTTGTCTGGTGATCATGATGAAATTAATCGTCATACCATGCATTGATGGAGTTCGGAAAACCCTTAATGGTTACGTGAAGGTGATCATCAGCGTCCTCGATCTGTTAAGGCTGGTGTCGTATCACAGGTGGCAAACTAACTGGTCTCTCGTTTTTGGAAGGTACATTGATCGGAGAACGATATCGTAAGTTATCGGAAGATCAGCTACCGATTCTGTTGGAAAACTTACCTCTCGTACTGCGACAGACCGTCTGGTTTCAACATGACGGTTCTGTGGTACATTACTCCGTAATAGTCCAAGAAGCATTAAATCGCGACATCAATGGTCGCTTGTTTGGTAGAACTGGTCCAGGAAAGTGACCCGCCGCATCAGCCCGCATCAGAAAAACTGTATGCAAAAGTACCAAATGCTCGACAGAACGTATCAGGAATGCTTGCGTAAAAATTACACCAGACATGCTTGTAAGTTGTGTACATTAACTCTAAGCACGAATTGAACATTTCTTGGGAATCACAATAATAGTGGAAGGCAAGGGGACTCACTGAAATCAAGCGCTCCAGTGGTAGGCGAAAGAGGACTCGCTGACATCAAGCATGCACATTGTGAGAGGCAAGGGGCTCAAAGAAATCAAGTAACCTGACTATGAGAGGCAAGGGAACTCACCAAACCCAAGAACCCCGACTGTGATTGGCAACGGGACTCATCGAAATCAAGCACTCCGATTGTGAGAGTCAAGGGGACTCAACGATATCAAGTAGTCCGATGTGAACAGCAAACTTATGCTCACATCGTTGTTCCTGGATTACTCCAGAAGTAGATGGTTGGCCAGAGAGTTAAATGTCTAAATGTCAAAGTTTTGCACAACTATGTTACACTTTTAAGAAAAATACCAACTGTTAAGAACAAAATAGTTTACATTTATACCGAAGATGACTTGTTGACTCAGGTAAGTCCGTCCGTAATTGCAAAAACCGTAAAAATTGAGTTTTGTCGATTACAGCGCGACTTGCCAACAACAGAAAAGTATGTAGAATCCGTATCTCCAATAAAAATGGGGGGCAGGGGGTTCCATTTGAAAATAAAAAGTTGATCTTCCCATAATGTACGTCGGTGATTAAAGGGTGGTGAGTTTTAACACTAACAAATGTACGCTTTGAAAATATTAACTTTTCATATTGTGAGCGTATTGTCATATCGCTGGCTTGGTTGCAGTGTATCTTTGCGGGTAGTGCGTTTGCAGAGTCGAGCACGGGACACGGAGCTGTTATATTGTGCTGTCGGTAGCTCTACATGTAAAAGGCATTGATATGGAGGTTCGAGTGTTCCTACAAGTGCTGTTGCAGTGAAGTAATGAGATATGGAGGTGAATTCAGTGGAAACGGTCGCAAAGAAGTAATTAAAAATGAGCGATACCGCCGATAACGTATTTGTGTCTGCTCGTTGCGTGTCGTACCGTACAGCACCAATCATCCGCGTCACGTTCGGTCTCCTGGAATGATTTAATGTGAATCAGTAAAAATTAGTTACCATGAAAGAGTGCAATCAAATGCCGGTGTCTTGTAGCGAGGGTGAGAACGTGCCTTCGGTCATTACGTTTCCGCATCATCATCAATCCACCGCACGGTGACAGTTACGCGCACACTCGGACAAGTGAGAATTGAGAACTGAAAATTTAACTTCATGAACAGCGTTATATTATTACTAGTGTCAAATCCGCCCAGTTAGCCATGCGATTTAACGCTCGGCTTTCCGGATTGGGAAGGACCGCCTGGTCCCCGGCACGAATCCACCTGCCGAACTTGTGTCGAGGTCCAGTGAGCCGGCCAGTCTGTGGATGGTTTTTAGGCTGTTTTCCATCTGCCTCGGCGAATACTGGATGGTTCCCCTTATTCCGCCTCACCTACACTATGTCGGCGATTGCTGCACAAACAAGTTCTCCACGTACGCGTACACCCCCATTACTCTACCACGCAAACATGGGAGTTACACTCGTCTCTTGTGAGACGTTCCCTGGGGGTGTCCACCGGAGGCCGAACCGTATAGTAACCCTGAAAGAGTGGTTCGGTGTGGGGCGGCGGAGGGGTGAAGTGGACTGCGGTAGTCGTCGTGGAGTTGTGGACCACTGCGGCGGGGACGGAGCCTCTCCGTCGTTTCTAGGCCCCCGGTTAAAACACAGCACAATACAATACTAGTGTCAAGGAGGACTGCTAGCAAATATCTGTGTATGCGTGACAAGCGTAAGAACTTTCGTTCGATCATTCGGCTTCCGTATCATCAACAATCACCCGCGTCGCGTCGGTTACGCGTACGCTCGTCCAGGTAATATTGTGGACAGATAATCATCAAGAATGTTAATTCGGATAAATACTTATGATTCAGAACGTAAACAGTGCAACCTGACATTTTTTCATCGTCTGAGAATATTGTTGTTTCTATCAGATGTAGGACAGTGTTGTGCTTAACGTTGAGTGGCTACTCTAAATCCGTTTGCATATTTAGATACATAATTTCAGGCAAGCCAGCAGCAGTGTGGAGCAGAATTATACGACTGCCGCAGGAACATCAGGTACGTAGTGAGGACAGCGCGCACGGTCAAGAAGCGAGATTCCAGTTTAAGGGACGCCCCCCCCCCCCCCCCTGAAGTACCGCCGGGCGTGTTACAATATGGAACATTGTTTTCGTGTGCGGCATTTTTCGAGATATTTAGTTCTTCCAAGTCAAAACAGACACTGTATTCCAATATACAGGGAGGTCCATTGATATATCTCACGAAATAAGCATCAAACGAAACAGAACGAAACTCGTCTAGCTTGAAGGTGGAAACCAGATGGCGCTATGGTTGGCCCGCTAGATAGCGCTGCCATAGGTCAAACGGATATCAACTGCGTTTTTTTAAATAGGAACCCCCATTTTTTATTACTTACTCGTGTAGTACATAAAGAAATATGAATGTTTTAGTTGGACCACTTTTTTCGCTTTGTGACAGATGGCGCTGTAGTAGTCACAAACGTATAAGTACATTGTATCACGTAACATTCCGCCAGTGCGGACGGTATTTGCTTCGTGATACATTACCCGTGTTAAAATGGACCGTTTACCAATTGCGGAAAAGGCCGATATCGTGTTGATGTATGGTTATTGTAATCAAAATGCCCAATGGGCGTGTATTATGTATGCTGCTCGGTATCCTGGACGACATCATCCAAGTGTCCGGACCGTTCGCCGGATAGTTACGTTATTTAATGAAACAGGAAGTGTTCAGCCACATGTGAAACGTCAACCACGACCTGCAACAAATTATGATGCCCAAGTAGGTGTTTAAGCTGCTGTTGCGGCTAATCCGCACATCAGTAGCAGACAAATTGCGTGAAAATCGGGAATCTCAAAAACGTCGGTGTTGAGAATGCTACATCAACATCAATCTCACCCGTACCATACTTCTATGCACGAGGAATTGCATGGCGACGACATTGAACGTCGTGTACAGTTCTGCCACTGGGCACAAGAGAAATTACGGGACGCTGACAGATTTTTTGCACGCGTTCTATTTAGCGACGAAGCATCATTCACCAACAGCGGTAACGTAAACCGGCATAATATGCACTATTGGGCAACGGAAAGACCACGATGGCAGCGACAAGAGGAACATCAACTACCTTGGCGGGTTAATGTATGATGCTTCATTATGGGAGAAAGGATAATTGGCCCCCATTTCATCAAATGGTTTAAATGGCTCTGAGCACTATGGGACTTAAATTCTAAGGTCACCAGTCCCCTAGAACTTAGAACTACTTAAACCTAACTAACCTAAGGACATCACACACATCCATGCTTGAGGCAGGATTCGAACCTGCGATCGTAGTGGTCACGCAGTTCCAGACTGTAGCACCTAGAACCGTTCGGCCACTCCGACCGGCCCATTTTATCGATGGCAATCTAAATGGTGCAATGTATGCTGATTACCTACGTTATGTTCTACCGATGTTACGACAAGATGTTTCACTGCATGACAGAATGGCTATGTACTTCCAACATGATGGATGTCCGGCACATAGCTTGCGTGCGGTTGAAGCGGTATTGAATAGCATATTTCATGACAGGTGGATTGGTCGTCAAAGCACCATACCATGGCCCGCACTTTCACCGGATCTGAGGTCCCCGGATGTCTTTCTGTGGAGAAAGTTGAAGGATATTTGATATCGTAATCCACCGACAACGCCTGACAACATGCGTCAGCGCATTGTCAATGCATGTGCGAACATTACGGAAGGCGAACTACTCGCTGTTGAGAGGCATGTCGTTACACGTATTGCCAAATGCATTCAAGTTGACGGACATCACTTTGAGAATTTTTCGCATTAATGTGGTATTTACAGGTAATCACGCTGTAACAACATACGTTCTAAGAAATGATAAGTTCACAAAGGTACATGTATCACATTGGAACAACCGAAATAAAATGTTCAAACGTACCTACGTTCTGTATTTTAATTTAAAAACCTACCTGTTACCAACTGTTCGTCTAAAGTTGTGAGCCATATGTTTGTGACTATTACAGCGCCATCTTTCACAAAGCGAAAAAAGGGGTCCACCCAGAACACTCATATTTCTTTACGTACTACACGAATATGTAATAAAAAATGGGGTTTCCTAGTTTAAAAAACGCATTTGATATCCGTTTGATCTACGGCAGCGCCATCTAGCGGGCCAACAAGAGCGCCATCTGGTTTCCCCCTTCAAGTTAGACAAATTTCGTTCTTTGTAGTTTTTTCGTTTGATGCTTATTTCGTGAGATATTTGGCCAGATCACGATCAATGGACCACCCTGTATATGTTTGCTTACAGATTTTACTCTCTAAAACTCTATCTGGTACTATAAAAGTTATTCCCTGATGACACAAGAAATGCTCTGTCATTTTGTCTTTTATTGTCAGTGTTCTCCAAGTGTTCCTTACCTCACCACTTCTGTAGTGGACTGTTAAGGCAGCCAGTCCACAGTGAAGTAGCCGAAAGGACACGCGTCAACTCACGCCGTCTGGCGGTAAGTCTGGAACAGGATTCGTAATGAATGTGATAAAGAAAAGAACGTAGCTACTAGAACACTTAACTTTTATATTGTCCTTTGGTATACAGCATTCTGATGATACAAGTGAGACTATCTTGAGATACATGCAATGGTACAAATGGCGCCTTGCTAGGTCGTAGCCATTAACTTAGCTGAAGGCTATTCTAACTGTCTCTCGGCAAATGAGAGAAAGGCTTCGTCAGTGTAGTCGCTAGCAACGTCGTCGTACAACTGGGGCGAGTGCTCGTACGTCTCTCTAGACCTGCCATGTGGTGGCGCTCGGTCTGCGATCACACAGTGGCGACACGCGGGTCCGACATGTACTAATGGACCGCGGCCGATTTAAAGCTACCACCTAGCAAGTGTGGTGTCTAGCGGTGACACCACAACTTCTACGGAAAATTTCCCCATTTCTTGCCTCATCAGTCCACATAATTTGCACATCTTTGTATAGCATCACATCTCAAAGGCTTCGATTCTCTTCTTTTCCAGTTATTCCACAGTCCTTGATTCATTACCATACAATGCTGTGCTCCAAAGATCCACTGTCATGAATTTTTTTCTCAAATTAAGGCTTATGTTTGATGCAAGTCGACCTCTCTTGGTGAGGAATAGTTATGTATACCAACATCATTGGAGGACACAATTCTCAGTAAAATTGTTTTATGGGGACGACTCTGGTATTTATTTACTGGACAACCAACATCTTTCCTGGCTTATTATTTAAATCAAAGAATCCAAAAGTGTCAGCAAAAGGAGTGCAAAGTCGGCGGGACTCGCGCAGCTAAATATAGGCAGTTGAGCCATGCAGATTACAGTGTCGCAGACCTCAGAGGCGCGTCTGAAACCATCGACACAAGGACCGTGCATTCGAACGTCAGTGTGAGTGTTCCAAGTTTCTGACGTTATAGCGTGGAATTTATCCGAGCATATAGAGAACTGTCAAGAATGACACTTATTCTGAACGCACTTTAGAGCGGAGGCTAGTGAGATGGAAGGACGTCATCCACGTGATATGCAAGCCATGTCTTTCCAGTGCAAGGTCTAGAGATGCCATGTTGGCTCTCAGTTGAAGCCTGTATTTGGTGGCTGTTGTACTGTAACTTACTTCCTATGAATATTAGCCATTTCAAAACACCAACAAATTGATGTCTCGAAAACCTGTCGTTTGTTGGTACTATTTGTCGGGATAAAATGACCGGGAACGTCATGTTGTTGGTCATATTATTTTCGATTTTCTAACTTGCGTGTTATGAAACTATGCCGCTTTAACGGAAAGGCACATTTAAGATCCACCAAAACATATTTTTCTTGGTACGATTCGTCCGTGAAATTATTCAGGTAGTGAAGGGAGACGGAAATTTAATAGTCATGGGTGACTCGAATTCGAGAGTAGGAAAAAGGGCAGAAGGAAACATAGTGGGTGAATATGGATTGGGAGTGACAAATGAAAGAGGAAGCCGTCTGGTAGAATTTTGCACAGAGCATAACGAAATCATAACTAACACTTGGTTCAAGAATCATAAAAGAAGGTTGTATACATGGAAGAATCCTGGAAATACTAGAAGGTATCAGATAGATTATATAATGGTAAGACAGAGATTTAGGAACCGGGTATTAAATTGTAAGACATTTCCAGGGGCACATGTTATGAACTGTAGATTAAAACTGAAGAAACTGCAAAAAGGTGGGAATTTAAGGAGATGAGACCTGGATAAACTGAAAGAACCAGAGGTTGTACAGAGTTTCAGGGGGAGCATAAGGGGACAATTGACAGGAATGGGGGAAAGAAATACAGTAGAAGGAGAATGGGTAGCTTTGAGGGATGAAATAGTGAAGGCAGCA
Source organism: Schistocerca nitens (assembly GCF_023898315.1). Classification (NCBI taxonomy): domain Eukaryota; kingdom Metazoa; phylum Arthropoda; class Insecta; order Orthoptera; family Acrididae; genus Schistocerca; species Schistocerca nitens. The sequence goes on from NC_064618.1 coordinate 140,320,735, forward strand.
GATGATCAAGTAGGTAAAAAGACGAGGACTAGTAGAAATCCTTGGGTAACAGAAGAAATATTGAATTTAATTGATGAAAGGAGAAAATACAAAAATGCAGTAAATGAAGCAGGCAAAAAGGAATACAAACGTCCCAAAACTGAGATCGACAGGAAGTGCTAAATGGCTAAGCAGGAATGGCTGGAGGACAAATGAAAGGATGTAGAGGCTTATCTCACTAGGGGTAAGATAGATACTGCCTACATGAAAATTAAAGAGACCTTTGGAGAAAAGAGAACCACTTGCATGAATATCAAGAACTCAGATGGAAACCCAGTTCTAAGCAAAGAAGGGAAGCAGAAAGGTGGAAGGAATATATAGAGGGTCTATTCAGGGGCCACGTCCTTGAGGACAATATTATGGAAATGGAAGAGGATGTAGATGAAGATGAAATTGGAGATACGATACTGCGTGAAGAGTTTGACGGAGCACTGAAAGACCTAAGTCGAAACAAGGCCCCGGGAGTAGACAACATTCCATTAGGACTACTGACAGCCTAGGGAGAGGCATCAAGGGATCACAAAGTTAGTATTGGAGGGCAGCGTGGAAATGAAAAATCGTAGAGGGAGACCAAGAGATGAATACACTAAGCAGATTCAGAAGGATGTAGGTTGCAGTAAGTACTGGGAGATGAAGAAGCTTGCACAGGATAGAGTAGCATGGAGAGCTGCATCAAACCAGTCTCAGGACTGAAGACCACAACAACAACAACATGATTTGTTATAATTAAATGTCGTTTAATGACAAATCTGTGATTAAATCGCTCAGGAGATAGTGACATACAAGACAAGGTCGCAGGTTCGCGTCTCATTACATCAAACTATTATGTAATCACCTTTGTGTTTTATAATGATTTTTGAGACTTTCTTATTATTTTAATACATGTGTATTCTATAATATTTTATGTTACGTAAATACAAGTCCACTCTCTTTCAGGAGTATGTGTGTCTATGTTCCATTAGCTTTATCAAAACGAGAGCTCGCACTACATTCGCAGTAAGATATTTTGTACTTTCTTGTTTAATCTTGTATTTCGCGTGTTCTACGGATTCTGCTACTGACTGGAAACAGCTGTCAAATAAGAATGGCATTTGAGTGTTACTAAAAAGTGAGTATGATGAAGCAGTTCTTATCTTATGCGGAATACTATCATAAACTTCCAGAATGAGATTTTCACTCCGCAGCGGAGTGTGCGCTGAAATGAAACTTCCTGGCAGATTAAAACTGTGTGCCCGACCGAGACTCGAACTCGGGACCTTTGCCTTTCGCGGGCAAGTGCTCTACCAACTGAGCTACCGAAGCACGACTCACGGCCGGTACTCACAGCTTTACTTCTGCCAGTACCTCGTCTCCTACCTTCCAAACTTTACAGAAGCTCTCCTGCGAAACCTTGCAGAACTAGCACTCCTGAAAGAAAGGATATTGCGGAGACGTGGCTTAGCCACAGCCTGGGGGATGTTTCCAGAATGAGATTTTCACTCTGCAGCGGAGTGTGCGCTGAAATGAAACTTCCTGGCAGATTAAAACTATGTGCCCGACCGAGACTCGAACTCGGGACCTTTGCCTTTCGCGGGCAAGTGCTCTACCACCGCAATATCCTTTCTTTCAGGAGTGCTAGTTCTTCAAGGTTTCGCAGGAGAGCTTCTGTAAAGTTTGGAAGGTAGGAGACGAGGTACTGGCAGAAGTAAAGCTGTGAGTACCGAGCGTGAGTCGTGCTTCGGTAGCTCAGTTGGTAGAGCACTTGCCCGCGAAAGGCAAAGGTCCCGAGTTCGAGTCTCGGTCGGGCACACAGTTTTAATCTGCCAGGAAGTTATCATAAATTTGATTCGCAGTATCTGTAATAGAAATTTTGCAATCTTATGTCCCTACTGACATTTTATGTGTCTTTCCTTTTTTCCTTACGACATGTTACACAAAAACTGAACAACATGACTAGAATGTGGACAAGGAAGGAAACATCCTTTTAAATAGAGCTGGGGTGGAAATTTTACGCCCGTCCATTTCGTAAACAACTTGCGTGGTTTACGAGCCAGATGTAGCAGAAAACTGCCGCCGGAGCGCTCTGCGATCGTGTATGTCATGTTGAGACACGCGTACTGTCTGCACACGCCGCATCGTTTCTGAGCCATCAGCGGCACTTTGAACGCGGCGCGCTCGACATTGTGGCTAGGATCCACGGTCCGTGTCAGATGGCGTAATAAAACAGATACCGGGTGATCAGAGAGTCAGTATAAGTTTGAAAACTTAATAAATCATGGAATAATGTAGATAGAGAGGTAAAAATTGACACACATGCTTGGAATGACATGGGGTTTCATTAGAACGAAAAAAAAACGAAGTTCACATAATGTCCGACAGATGACGCTGGACAGCAAAACGTCAGTGACTGCGCATGACAATCGTGTATAAAAGGAGCTGTAATAAGAGAGAGAATCAGATGCGCAAGCAGTCGCAGCATGCTGACGTTACCTGAAAAGGCGCCTTTAGTGAAGCTGTGTTATCAGAATGGGGAATGTGCTAGTTCAGCGTTACGATCCTATCGCCATAAGAAGGGGATTCGGACGGGTAAAGGTCCGCTGACAAATGCAGCTGTGGCAAGAATGATTTCGAAGTTTGAAGCCACGGCTTGTTTAGACGATAGACCCCGTAGTGGCCGACCGAGCACAAGGCGTAATGCTGCTGAGACGGTTCAGGAAGAAATGGACACTGTAGCGGATTCGTCTATGCACGTGAAAGTCAGCGCTCGTACAGTCGCACGTCGCACCGGCATTCCACACGCTACTGTCTGGTTGGCACTGAGGCGTACCCTCCGATGCTATCCGTCAAAATCCATCGGCATCATGAACTGTTACCTGGCGATTTAGTGAAGCGGAGGGCATTTGCAGTGTGGGCGTTTCAAAGATGGCGGAAGATGACGATTGGTTGGTTGGTTGGTTGGTTTTGGGGAAGGAGACCAGACAGCGAGGTCATCGGTCTCATCGGATTAGGGAAGGACGGTGAAGGAAGTCGGCCGTGCCCTTTGAAAGGAACCATCCCGGCATTTGCCTGGAGCGATTTAGGGAAATCACGGAAAACCTAAATCAGGATGGCCGGACGCGGGATTGAACCGTCGTCCTCCCGAATGCGAGTCCAGTGTCTAACCACTGCGCCACCTCGCGATGACGATTGGATGAGTAACGTGTTGTAGACCGACGAAGCTCACTTCACGCTCCGAGGGTCTGTCAACGCCCACAACTGCAGAATTTAGTCTACCGAAAATCCTAGATCTGTCGTGGAAACTCCATTGCACGACGAGAAAGTCACGGTATGGATTAAATGTACCACATCTACCGTTATCGGGCCTTTTTTCTGAAAGGAAATGCGTGATTCTGTTTTTGTAACTGGTACCGTGACGGGTGAGAGGTACGCTGATATGTTACATAATCGCATCATCCTCAGCCTGGCTGATAAACACCTGCTGGAACGTTCGATGTTTATGCAGGATGGCGCTCCACCCCATATTGCCAGTCGCGTGAAAGATCTCTTGCGCGCGTCGTTTGGTGATGATCGTGTGCTCAGCCGCCACTTTCGTCATGCTGAGCCTCCCAGGTCCCCAGACCTCAGTCCGTGCGATTATTGGCTTTGGGATTACCTGAAGTCGCAAGTGTATCGTGATCGACCGACATCTCTAGGGATGCTGAAAGACAACATCCGACGCCAATGTCTCACCATAGCTCCGGACATGCTTTACAGTGCTGTTCACAACATTATTCCTCGACTGCAGCTATTGTTGAGGAATGATGGTGGACATATTGAGCATTTCCTGTAAAGAACATCTTCTTTGCTTTGTCTTACTTTGTTATGCTAATCATTGCTATTCTGATCAGATGAAGCGCCATCTGACGGAAATTTTTTGAACTTTCGTAATTTCTTGGTTGTAATAAAACCCCATGTCATTCCAAGGGTCTATACAAGGGCGATGTACTTGAGGACAATATTATGGAAATGGAAGAGGATGTAGATGAAGATGAAATGGGAGATACGATACTGCGTGAAGAGTATGACAGAGCACTGAAAGACCTGAGTCGAAACAAGGCCCCCGGAGTAGACAACATTCCACTGGAACTACTGACGGCCTTGGGACAAAACTCTACCAGCTGGTGAGCAAGATGTATGAAACAGGCGAAATACCCTCAGACTTCAAGAAGAATATAATAATTCCAATCCCAAAGAAAGCAGGTGTTGACAGATGTGAGAATTACCGAACAATCAGTTTAATAAGCCACAGCCGCAAAATACTAACACGAATTCTTTACAGACGAATGGAAAAACTAGTAGAAGCCGACCTCGGGGAAGATCAGTTTGGATTCCATAGAAATGTTGGAACACGTGAGGCAATACTAACCTTACCACTTATCTTAGAAGAAAGATTAAGAAAAGGCAAACCTACGTTTCTAGCATTTGTAGACTTAGAGAAAGCTTTTGACAACGTTAACTGGAATACTCTCTTTCAAATTCTGAAGGTGGCAGGGGAAAAATACAGGGAGCGAAAGGCTATTTACAATTTGTACAGAAACCAGATGGCAGTTATAAGAGTCGAGGGGCATGAAAGGGAAGTAGTGGTTGGGAAAGGAGTGAGACAGGCTTGTAACATATCCCCGATGTTATTCAATCTGTATATTGAGCAAGCAGTAAAGGAAACAAAAGAAAAATTCGGAGTAGGTATTAAAATCCATGGAGAAGAAATAAAAACTTTGAGGTTCGCCGATGACATTGTAATTCTGTCAGAGACAGCAAAGGACTTGGAAGAGCAGTTGAACGGAATGGATGGTGTCTTGAAGGGAGGATATAAGATGAACATCAACAAAAGCAAAACGAGGATAATGGAATGTAGTCGAATTAAGTCGGGTGATGTTGAGGGTATTAGATTAGGAAATGAGACACTTAAAGTTGTAAAGGAGTTTTGCTATTTGGGGAGCAAAATAACTGATGATGGTCGAAGTAGAGAGGATATAAAATGTAGACTGGCAATGGCAAGGAAAGCGTTTCTGAAGAAGAGAAATTGGTTAACATCGAGTATAGATTTAAGTGTCAGGAAGTCATTTCTGAAAGTATTTGTATGGAGTGTAGCCATGTATGGAAGTGAAACATGGACGGTAAATACTTTGGACAAGAAGAGAATAGAAGCTTTCGAAATGTGGTGCTACAGAAGAATGCTGAAGATTAGATGGGTAGATCACATAACTAATGAGGAGGTACTGAATAGGATTGGGGAGAAGAGGAGTTTGTGGCACAATTTGACCAGAAGAAGGGATCGGTTGGTAGGACATGTTATGAGGCATCAAGGGATCACCAATTTAGTATTGGAGGGCAGCGTGGAGGGTAAAAATCGTAGGGGGAGACCAAGAGATGAATACACTAAGCAGATTCAGAAGGATGTAGGTTGCAGTAGGTACTGGGAGATGAAGAAGCTTTCACATGATAGAGTAGCATGGAGAGCTGCATCAAACCAGTCTCAGGACTGAAGACCACACCACAACAACAACAACAACTCCGGACATGCTTTACAGTGCTGTTCACAACATTATTCCTCGACTGCAGCTATTGTTGAGGAATGATGGTGGACATATTGAGCATTTCCTGTAAAGAACATCTTCTTTGCTTTGTCTTACTTTGTTATGCTAATCATTGCTATTCTGATCAGATGAAGCGCCATCTGACGGAAATTTCTTAAACTTTCGTAATTTTTTGGTTGTAATAAAACCCCATGTCATTCCAAGCACGTGTGTCAATTTGTACCTCTCTATCTACATTATTCCGTGATTTATTCAGTTTTCAAATGTATACTAACTTTTTGATCACCCGGTACTTGCGGGTCAGAGTTATTGTGTGTGACTGTGGCTTTGCTAGGGACGCTGCATTTGTACCTTTATGCAACTTGCTTCAAGATCGTTTGAAGGCTACATTCGGAGGATGCGATTTTACTACAGACAGTTGCCAATATGTCTGAACGAGATAAACGCTGAAGTAAGACGGACAGTATCGGAATACCGGTAAGACGGGAGGAAGAGCGAGGAAATGGACGAGGAGAACGTGGGTGCGCTGCCCTGCATGTCGTGGCGCGGCTGAGTGCGTGCGAGGGCAGGGCGAGTAGCCGGCGTCTGTTTGCTGGCGTCAATATTGACAGCGGCCTCGCTGCGTGGCGCAGCGCAGCCGACACAACCGGCCGCCCGTCTCTCCTCGAGGGCGCGCCCTACCGCTGGCCTCTGGCCGCTACGTGTGGGCCTCGACGCAGCAGCCGACCGAAACTTCCTTGCTTTCTCCGCTGCAGCCGCCACCATGCGGGGTGGACCTACACTACTGGCCATTAAAATTGCTACACCACGTAGATGACTTGCTACAGAAGCAAAATTTAATCGACAGGAAGAAGGTGCTGTGATATGCAAATGATTAGCTTTTCAGAGCATTCGCACAGGGTTGGCGCCGGTGGCGACACCTACAACGTGCTGACGCGAGGAAAGTTTCCAACCGATTTCTCATACACAAACACCAGTTGACCGGCGTTGCCTGGTGAAACGTTGTTGTGATGCCACGTGTAAGGAGGAGAAATGCGTACCATCACGTTTCCGACTTTGGTAAAGGTCGGATTGCCGCCTATCGTGATTGCGGTTTATCGTATCGCGACATTGCTGCTCACGTTGGTCGAGATCCAATGACTGTTAGCAGAATATGGAATCTGTGGGTTCAGGAGGTTAATACGGAACGCCGTGCTGGATCCCAACGGCCTCGTATCACTAGCAGTCGAGATGACAGGCATCTTATCTGCATGGCTCTAACGGATCGTGCAGCCAGGTCTCGATCCCTGAATCAACAGATGGGGACGTTTACAAGACGACAACCATCTGCACGAACAGTTCGACGACGTTTGCAGCAGCATGGACTATCAACTCGGACACCGTGGCTGCGGTTACCCTTGACGCTGCACCACAGACAGGAGCACCCGCGATGGTGTACTCAATGACGAACCTGGGTGCACGAATGGCAAAACGTCAGTTTTTTCGGATGAATCCAGGTTCTGTTTACAGCATCATGATAGTCGCATCCGTGTTTGGCGACATCGCGGTGAACTCACATCGGAAGCGTGTATTCGTCATCGCCATACTGGCGTATCACCCAGCGTGATGGTATGGGGTGCCATTGGTTACACGTCTCGGTCACCTCTTGTTCGCATTGACGGCACTTTGAACAGTGGACATTACATTTCAGATGTGCTACGACCCGTGGCTCTACCCTTCATTCGATCTCTCCGAAACCCTACATTTCAGCAGGATAATGCACGACCGTATGTTGCAGGTCCTGTACGGGCCTTTCTGGATACAGAAAATGTTCGACTGCTGCCCTGGCCAGCACATTCTCCAGATCTCTCAACAACAGAGAACGTCTGGTCAATGGTGGCCGAGCAACTGGCTCGCCACAATACGCCAGTCACTACTCTTGATGAACTGTGGTATCGTGTTGAAGCTGCGTGGACAGCTGTACCTGTACACGCCATCCAAGCTCTGTTTGACTCAATGTCCAGGCGTATCAAGGCCGTTATTACGGCCAGAGGTGGTTGTTATGGGTACTGATTTCGCAGGATCTATGCACCCCAACTGCGTGAAAATGTAATCACATGTCAGTTCTAGTATAACATATATACCCGTTTATCATCTGCATTTCTTATTGGTGTAGCAATTTTAATGGCCAGTAGTGTAGAAACTTTCCCATACTGATGTGGTTAAACTGAAATGACATTCACGATTATGATGTTCAGCTGAGCGGCCAGTGAGCAAAGTTGTCATCTGTTGCTGAGAAATAAGTGGGAGCACTATCGTAAAAGAAAGAAAAATTTCAAAAGCATTGGATGATACGATATTATGTATCAATAGCACCATTGAGGAATTTAAAACTGAACAGTCCTGTTTCCCCAGAAATGTTTTCGCTCAGTGTCGTGGGACTCACTGTGCTCTTGACTAAAAATAGCCCATATAGCATTCTTCAAGCAGCGAAGTAGCCTCCTACTGATAGTGAGTCACCAGCCCACAAATAACACATGTTTGGACAAGCCAGATAAGCGCTGGTGGTTATGGTTCTGGCTGAGAGATATTCCCCCCTTCCCCCAGGAGGCCCACAGTTTTTTGGGGGGTACATGCGTGGCGTGTATGGGGTCCCGAGCTATTGTATCGTCCCTCCCCCCCCCCCCCCCCCCAGGCTCCTTTCACTTCCCCATATCCACTCCTTCGCATCCTACATCCACCCTCTCCTGCCCCTCTTTATCACTTGGTGTTTACTTTTACAACGTCCCAGCTATTCCTCCGGTTCTGCTATTCCTTTACAGCCTTGTCTCGCTTTTCTATTCTCACCTTTTTTCACATTTTTCTGGCCCCCCTTGGTCTTTGACATCTCTTTCTAAATTGCTTCTCTAGTGGGAGCCATATTGGAAGAAGTCCAACATCTTGATGTGGGTTCCTGTCCCCTCCCCTCCGTCCCCCCTTCCTTCACACGGTAGATTCACCCCCCCCCCCCCCACTATGTCACCAGCATTGTGGTGTCACCGCCAGACACCACACTTGCTAGGTGGTAGCCTTTAAATCGGCCGCGGTCCGTTAGTATACGTCGGACCCGCGTGTCGCCACTGTCAGTAATTGCAGACCGAGCGCCACCACACGGCAGGTCTAGAGAGACGTCCTGGCACTCGCCCCAGTTGTACAGCCGACTTTGCTAGCGAAGCCACACTGACAAATACGCTCTCATTTGCCGAGACGATAGTTAGCATAGCCTTCAGCTAAGTCATTGGCTACGACCTAGCAAGGCGCCATAGCTTTGATAATTAATATTGTGAAGCATGTATCATCAAGAGCGATGTTCTACAAATGTTGATTAAAGTTAAGTATTACAGCAACTGCGTCCATTTTCTAAGTTCTCATTTCCTTTTAACTGTTCCAGACCTCATGCCTATCTGCGTGAGCTTAACGCGTGCCTTTCGGCTTTCTCTCGTTGTGACTTGGCTGTCTTGCTAAGTCACAACAAGCATGTTTGCCAGTCTGTCCTTTCAGTACTATTATGTCCATCTGTTTGAGACCTCTGACAACACAGGGATTGCACTTCTGGTACCTGAGCTGTCGCCACCTCGATTGCTCATCTTTTTTGGGGCTCGAAACTCCTGGCAATGACCGCTGTGCCAGGCAGTACCTCCTGAAGCTGGGTAGCTCCCAGAGGTGAGTCCCAGATCAGAGTGGGTGATACCAGGGCAGACACTCGACATATGAAGCATTCTAAGCTCCATACTTCTGGACACTCTTCTAGAACTATTTCTTCAGGTGGGAATGGTTATCTCTCGGTTCTTACTTTTGCTTCCACAGCCTTCCCCTCCCTGGCCACCCCTTGGAGGAGGCCAGTCCCACCAGCATGGGACGAAACACTTTCCCATTACTTGGTTTGTTCCAGGACAGACAGGGAGATTTTCATCGCTGTCAAAGTGCTCTTTTTTGTTGAACACATTGAATATAAGTTTAGTGAAGTTGACTCCCCTAGTAAGATGTGATATGGTTCCCTACCGATCAAAACCTCTTCTGCCAGTCAATTGGCTCTTCTTTGTGGTTGTGACCGTGTAGAACACATCCTGGTGAGCGTAACTCATCACGAGTCTTTAAATATGACTCAGGGAATTATTTTCTACACAGACTTTCTTCTTCAATGAGGAACGGCGCTGTGTTAATTTTGTTTGGTGAGTCAAGACAGGCCCTAAGGCCAATTGCGTTGATACCAGTACTTCCAACCTGGCTTTTGAGGGCGATACCCTTCTGGAAAAAGTCAAACTTATAGTTCACTGTTGCGACGTGAAGCTCGATATCGCACCTCCCACACACTGTTACCAATGATTCCGATTTGGTCACATGTTTCACTATGTGAAACGACTGTTATTTACTACAATTGTGACCGCCCTCTCAATGTGGAGAGCCCTTCCACCCCAACGCTGATGTGCATGAACTGTTCCAGTCCACATTGTACTCCCTCACCAAATTGCCTGATCTATAAAAAGGAATGGAAGGCCCGGCAGAAATTCGACAGCCTCCACCCAGAATCTCTAATACCTACCTATACTTCTGTTGCGACGTTTCCTCCTACTCCTTCTTTCTTACCTCGATCCTGTCCCCTTCTCTGTCCTCCTCTCTGGCAGTCCCCATTCCCTCCCTTCACGGAACCACCCCTTCTCCTTGGCCAGAGAAGAAACCCTCTTCTCTGGCACCTGCTGTAAATGAGGATCCCTCTAGGAGCCTCTCTCTATGGCGTCTCCAGGACAAGAAACTTGTTACTTCAAGTTGGATGCAGGGCCTTAAAACCACTCCTCCTCTCTCAGATCCTGATATTGCATGACATATTCTTTCCTGATCATACCTTCTCTTGCCTTCCAAAGGAGAACAAGAAGGTAAGTAATTCTTAGGATGAGGCGCCCCTGACATCTCAGGAGGTGTTGCCCCCTCCCTCTCAATCAGGACGTTGTCTTACATTCATGGATGTCACTCTGACCTTAGCATGACAGACACTGACTGAGTACAATGATCTATTCTACCATGTTCAATGTCCATCTGGACTCTTGTACCACTCTTCTCCAATTGAACTGTAATGGTTACTATCGCTGCCTTCCAGAACTGCAGTCTATACTATCTCTCTGCTCTGTATTATAGGAATCTCATTTCATGGATACTCGTTCACTGAATCTTCATTATATCCAAGCCTTCTGCATGATCACTGTCTGTCTTTTGTTGGCCTCCGGCGGTGTGTGTATATTGGTGTGCATGGACATTGTTATTCCTGTGTTCCGCTTCGAGTTACACTGGAAGGGGATCCATTTGCATTCTATGATAACAATATGCAATCTTTGACTCCCCTCAGACCTTTCTCCTATGCCTCCTGTTCTTCTTGCCCTCCTTCTACAGCTTTCTCCTCCGTTCCTCCTCCTTGGGGATTTTTACGCCCATAATCCTCTGTGGGATGGGACTGTGACCACTAGACAGGCCAAGAATGTTGAAGACTTGCTGGCACAGCTTGATCTCTGCTTCCTCAATACTGGAGCTCACACACTGTGTAGTGTGAAACATGGTACTTTCTTGTCCATTGATCTTTCCATCTCTAGCCCTGGATTCCTCCCCTCCATTCAATGGGGAGTTCACGATGATTTGTGCAAAAGCAATTACTTTATGACTGTCTTATCTGTCCTTCATAATCATTCCCCTGGACGCTCTTCCAGATGGATCATGACTAATGCAGATTGTTATTCCTTTCCCTCAGTTCCCATCCCAAACCCTCAACCACATGATTACACGTATGTGTCTGTACAGGGTTTGACTGACACCATAATTTTGGCAGCTACTGCAGTGATTTCCTCTTCCTTGGGTTCTCACCAATGGAAGACTGTCCCTCAGTGGACCCCCAAAATTACTGTAGCTATTGAAGACCGCCATTATGATGAGTGGGAATTTGTCAGTGTCCTTGCTCTCTTCCTGAAATGGCTCCTGGTCCAGACCAATTGCACAACCAAATGCTCAACACTTATCAGTGGCTCGCTAACGCCATATATTTGTCCTTTCTGTCTCTAGAGCAAGGGTGAATGAACCCCCCAGTTATGAGAAACTATCGTTATTACAATTCTGAAACCAGCTAACCTAGCTCTTCAGATGGACAGCAATCGTCCAATGAGTTTAACCAATGCCCTCTGCAAGTTACGTGAAATATGGTGAGTCAAAGACTGTACTGGATCCTTGAATCCTATGACCTTTTGACTTCAACTCAGGATGGTTTTCAACGATACCTTTCAATAGCTTATAATTTAGTCCACATAGAGTGTGCAATCCAAATGGCTTTTGCCTGGCGTCAGCACCTTGTTGCAGTCATCTTTGATGCCACATGGCACCACCACATCCTTGCCATCTTACATGAGTGGGTCTGCTGTGGCCCACTCCCAATTTTATCTGGAACTTCCTCTCGCACTTTTCACATACATGATGGCGCCTCCCATAGGACCTTCCATAAGCAGGAGAAGGGGTTTCACAGGGTTCTGTTTTGAGTACCCCTCCTTTTTCAGTGGCTATCAATGGTCTGGTGACAGCTGTGGGACCTGTGGTGTCTCCTATTTTGTATGCTGATGACATTGGATTTATTTTTGGTCATCCACTATGGCCCTTTCTGAACACAGACTGCTTGGAGAAATACACTGAGTGCAATCTTGGGCTCTCACTCATGGCTTCCAATTTTCGACTGGTAAGACCTGAATTAAGCATTTGCATCATCACTATACAGTGCCTTGATGGCCAGTTCCTCAGTGTCGTGGACTCTCATCTTTTTCTTTAGACTGAACTTTGGTGCTCAGTTGGCATGGCTTCCCCTTCTTTGTGTACTAAAGCAGAAATATTGGTCGCACCTCAACGCCCTTCGATAGTTCAGAAGAACCTACTGGGGCTCTACTCTGGTTTGACTTTACAAAGCCTTGGTCCAGGCCTGTCTAGGTTACCAGAGTCTTACATATGGCTCAGCATCACCTTCGACATATGTGATAGCAGGCTTTCTCAGAGTATTCTATTGGTGAAATGTTCTCAGGTGATCAGCTGAGTGATGGCGTCTTGTTGCAACGTTTCCATGAGTTTCATATCCATCATCTTCAAGAGAAGTTGGTATGAAACTCGGCTGATCACCCAAGAAAATTCATCATTACCTAAAATGTTACAGATGCTGGACCCAATACAACATTGTGGGGTATGGCTGGCATCTTTTGGACTAGCTCTGTTATTAGCCTCCTAGCAGAGGCGAGGGTTCCACTGTTGTGGGTTCTGCGTCGTGAACAACAGTTGATTGCTTATGCATGACATATCCATTACTCCCCAGAGCACACGAACTAGTGTGTCTCCTTTTCAGGTACAGAGGTCAACTTCCTGCAACAATTTCCCAGGTCTGGGCGCCATCAGCACCCATTCCCATTTTCCCGAATTGCATCTTTCCCCTGCAACACTTTTCCTCAAGGCCTGCTCAACTACACGTCCATGGTCAGCCCCCATCCATTACTCTGTCTTGACCCATCACAATATCTGAAAGGCTCAGCTCCGCCTGAGGCACTCCACCACCAATTCTTCTCCATTATTGGCGCTTTTTGGGGCTCAGCAGTAGTCTTTACTGATGGCTTGATGGCTTTGATCACATTCATGTGGTATGTAGTGAGCTCAGTTCCTTGTTGGATGGTTGCAGCTTGTTCACTGCAGAGCTGGTAGCCATCTCTCATGCTCCTGAGCATATCTGTTCCTGCAGTGATGAATACTTCCTCATCTGTAGCGACTCCTTCAGCGGTTTGCAAGCTGCTGACCTAGTTCCTCTTAAGCCTAAATGAGGCCATTTTACTGGCGATACAGTAACGACCTTTCATAAACTGACCAAATACCATTTTAGGAGGTACAGCATAATGCATCACTTTCTACACTACAAAACAAATTGATGTTACTGACTGGCTAGTATAGATAATATATACTTTTTATTACTTTGGATCTTGAACTGCTCTTGATTATGTTTCACTGGTGCACAAAAACAAACTTTCGAGAAACGATGTGACACTTACTGATTGCAATGATGGTGTCATGTTACATACTCTATACTCTATCTCCATAATCATCTCTTCTCTCTCTCTCTCTCTCTCTCTCTCTCTCTCTCTCTCTCTCTGTGTGTGTGTGTGTGTGTGTGTGTGTGTGTGTGTGTGTGTGTGTGTGTGTGTGTATGATTTTTATCCACAGCTAGCACATCAGCACATTTTCTGGTACTTAAACAAAAGAAATATTTTTCCTGTCCACTGCACCTGCAGCTTCCATTAGTGCAAACAACGACATGTTCTATTTTAAGTAGAAGTTTTTTGTTGCATTATTGATTTATTTACTCAGTATCATAATAGATACGGCAAAACTGTCAATATGTGAACAAAATGAGGTAACAATAAAAAATAGCAACACTTACAGAACAACAATACACATCCAGAATGAGATTTTCACTCTGCAGCGGAGTGTGCGCTGATATGAAACTTCCTGGCAGATTAAAACTGTGTGCTCGACCGAGACTCGAACTCGGGACCTTTGCCTTTCGTGGGCAAGTGCTCTACCAACTGAGCTACCGAAGCACGACTCACGCCCGGTCCTCACAGCTTTACTTCTGCCAGTATCTCGTCTCCTACCTTCCAAACTCTCTCTCCAAAGCTCTCCTGCGAGGAGAGCTTCTGTAAAGTTTGGAAGGTAGGAGACGAGATACTGGCAGAAGTAAAGCTGTGAGGACCGAGCGTGAGTCGTGCTTCGGTAGCTCAGTTGGTAGAGCACTTGCCCGCGAAAGGCAAAGGTCCCGAGTTCGAGTCTCGGTCGGGCACACAGTTTTAATCTGCCAGGAAGTTTCAACAATACACATGTTGAGAAAAACAAATATACACAATAAACTAGTACTGTAAAACACAATATCAGTAAAGACGGACGAGGGGAACAGTGTAGTTGCTATAAAACAAAACGATTATGTAGGAAAAGTACTAAATTTCTTTGAAGATAACAGTATCACACACATACAGTACAATCACACGAAGAAATTCAATGTGCATGCCAAAAAACAATTTAAAATTTTAATGTCATCTTTACAGAAAAAGATAAGAGATTGTGCCTCATCATGAATCCCTGAATCCCATCTTTACATCCACGCCCAAAAATACATAATGAACTGATTCCGATTTGTCCAACAAATAACTATGTAAATAGTCCAACATATCTCTAAGCAAAGAAACTCAGTAAGCTGATGACTGTAGTCTACACATATAAAAAAATGCATTATAATAAAGTCCAGAGTATTAGTCCAGAACATAAACACATACAAATCCCTCAAGTAGAAATATTCATTTTAATTGACATAACCAAATCACATATAAATATACCAATATCAGAAAGAATTAAGACCATAAAGAGAAATCTCCTTTTGAAATAATGAATCAATTACAACTTACTTTATCTCAAAACTCTTCTCAGTATGAAAATAGAATTTGCACACCATCATATGGAGTAGCTTTGAGAAATTGTATCACAGGCACCACAACAGCCATATTTATTAATACACTGGAAGAGACACTCTTCAATTCAGAGTGGCCAGTTTGAAACAAAATTATCTATTACCACTACTAGTAGACAGATATCACCAAGAGATACAAATGATTCATCAGCAACTAAACAACTTGTACTCTAACATAAAATTTGCAACAGAAATAGAACATAACAAATCGATACACTTTTTAGACCTAAAAATAAGCAACAACAAGGGCTACCACCAATTTTAAGTATATAGAAAAGGTACTCTGACTGACATTATAATAAACTAAAATGCTTGTTATCCAAATTCACATAAATATGTATATTTCAAAGAAATGATTAAAAGAATTTCAAATTTACGTCTAGATAATAATGGAATGGAAAGGGAAATAAAAACGCTACAACACATAGTGCATCAAAATTACTTTAACCTCAAAATGGTGATAAAATTATATGAATAGCATTCAAAATCAGAAACAGACTGTATACATAAAGAAATAACACTAAAAAGACAAAGTGTAACTTTTATTACTACGAGTAAATCAATAAATAGTGCAGCAAAGGACTTGTACTTGAAATGAAACAATCAATTATGGTAAAAATATTGAATTTTCTCTAAGTTTTCAATGCGTTTTATCATTAAAATTGCTATTTCCATTATGTGCAACTACAAAATGCAGCAAATGCGACATGGCAGCTTTGTGAACACTACTTTGTTTGTGTATGTCAAAGACAGTGATGGACTAGGTTCCATAAAGGTCTCTGATCATCAAGGAAAATTCAATCTTTGCACCAGAATAAAACCATCCGTATTATTTATCAGAATACAGGAAGAATTCTTCTATAACAGTAGAAAACATACATGGGTCGTTTACTAGTACTACTGATCTAACTCGTAGGTTGAAGTGCACTTGTCAAAGATAATACTTCGTTCTTTGTACCACACTTAAAGAAACCAGTTTTGTCTGTGTTATTTATCGAAGTATGTAAAGATTTGTTCTATAACATTACACAACACCTGTAGTACTGCAGATCTAACTTATGTTTAAAGTGTGCTGTTCAGTGAAAATAGTTCAATCTTTGTAACAAACTTTAAGGAAACCAAAAAGTGTCTGCATTACTTACAAAAACATGTAAAGATTTCTTCTATCAAAGTACAAAGAGAATGGCTCACTTATTGTGAACTAAATTACATGTTAAGGTACAATTGGTGATGATTGCCTTTTACTGTTACACAGTGGGAACTAAATGTCACTTTGATGAAACAGGATACTGAACAGAACTTTTAACATGTGAACTTAATACACATTTGTAAAGGTAAGAAATTGGGGTTACTTTACTTTCAGCTACAATCATCCAATTCCTTTTCTAAGTCACTCAAATGTTCAACGAATCCATGATCTTGTATGGTTTCTTTCCTTTCAACTGCCAGCACTATCTGGTTATAGTACACTCATACATTGTCAGCTGCTGGTATTAGAATACTATTTGAGTTTTGAATGGCTATTTGTTTCTTTGGAACTGTCAGCTACCATTGGCTTTCCTGTTTAGCATATTATTCAAACCTACATGTTTTTACACAGTTATGGGACGATAACAGAGACTACATCTTTATTTGAAACTGTCAACTATCACTGCCTTGCCTGATTTGCGTATTATTTTAACAAGTGTGTGTTTTGTACAACTGTAGAACAGTAACACAAATTGCTTAGATGTGGAAGTATTTTGTTTGGAGATTGATTGTGCCTTATACCAAGTTTAATAAATACATCTAGACATGGAAGTTTCACCATTATTGTCAATATCTTTATATAATTTTGAAAAATAATATTGACATTTTAGACATGGAAATAACAATGTAACACTTTTCAGCTGCAATGTGTGTGCATACGTGTGTGTGTGTGTGTGTGTGTGTGTGTGTGTGTGTGTGTGTGTGTGTGTGTGTGTGTGTTGCTGATGAAGCTTATGTATTTATGATAAGTAATTCAGACATTTAGATGTGCTAGTACACCAATTCCACCAATATCTTTAGGTATTTTTAATAAATAATATACATATTTTAGGTGAAAATACTGTAAGTTGGCATAGTAGAGTCAATATTGTTGTGTGTTGTTCTTAAATAATTCAGCTCATTTGAATGGCTTCAATTTAGGCACACTAGTCCTTCAGATGGTTTTAAGAAGTGCAGCAATTTATGCAATGCAAGTCATTAAGACACTACTGAACATGTGGGTAGTTTAAGCAATGTAGGTCATTTGGAACTCAGGAATTTGGCTCCATTAGGAGGGAAAGATAGCTGCCTAATGCAGCACTACCTAAAGGAGGCTTCCTCAACTCACTGCAGTCCCAAAGTTGTTCCTCTCATTCTTCAATAAAATGTTATCAATGTAACTTTTATTTGCACTTGGTTATTGTAATGTCCACTTTGTACTGGTTTTCTTCTGGAGGAATGTATTGAGGACAACCATGTTGTTGTATCATCTTTCAGGCATACATCCAGGACAGCAGTTTACCTTTATCTGATATTTCAGTGGATAACCACACACCTATCTTCATAGTGAATCAGTGTCTGAATTATAAATACTTGATGCAAAGCTATGCTGTTCTGTAAATATTTGTGCATCAGAGATGCAACATTTCATACAAAACTCAGCCAACAATAAAACTTTGTGTGTGTAAGAACAAAACATAGCAAGTGTTGATCCAACAAATCAATGGTTACTATGAATTATGTGGTTAATTATTAAAATGGAAAGCGTGTGTTGGAATGTCAGACAATGGAAAATTGTGGAGCTGAAATCCTCATCTCGGTCGAGCATGATGTCTACAAATTATATTTGTATTTCCACAGCTTCATTGACAAATAAAGCTTTATCTATTGACTGACATTCTTGTGCCTACTGTTTTAATGCTGATGCACAAGCATTTACTCTGCAGTATGTTATTGAGTCAAGTGGTTTTAATTCAGTCAGTGACTCACTTTGAATATGGCAGTTATCAGCCTAAATATTGGAATAAGGAATTTAGCTTCCTGGCTGTCTGCTCAAAAATGACAGAATGTTCTATCCACTAGCAAAAGGTCTGAACTAATTGTACTAATTTTGTAACATCTTATACTTTCTCACTTTAGACCCAATGTTATTCACTGAAGAATTTTTTTTTTAAATTTTTGCCTTGTCTTCGCACTTAAATCTCGCATTTGCTGTTATTTAACAGCTTGTGTAACTCTTTGCAGAGGCCTTCATTTCCTTGACAGAAAATAAGTACTTTGGCACATACCCATTCACAATTTCCATACACCTATCGTTTGCTTTTAAACAATTCTAGCTAATCTTTCTGAATCCATTCAGTATCCATAATCTTATTCATAAGTTTATTCTTCACAGTAAACCCAAGACCTGAATGTCCTCCATGCTCTGTTTTCCTACAGTAAAATGTATGTCCTGATTTTAATTATAGGTGGTCTTAATTTATTTCGTCACATTTGCAGGATTCCTTCTTTATATATTTGACCATATTTAATTACTCTTCCAGCTCTGCTGCCCTATCTTTGTATATAAGATTCTTTCATTTATTTGTTCCTAAACAAAAAAGGTAGGACATGCATTTCCACAGTCCATGTTATTATGTATTAATCAAGCTTTATGTAGCAGTTTGCAGGAATACAAGCAGCTGAGTGTTGCACATAGCCTGTAGCCATTACTGACTTCCCCCAGTCCACTACTCTCAATAGTTCTCGACAGTAGCCACCAGAACAGACATGTCCCAGGAATTCACAAATGGCACCAGGCCCACTGACAACCTTTGATGTAGTTGTCCTAATCAACTTTGTAAACTTGATAATTATTCCATGCTGATGAGTTGAATAACGTCAAATTCCGTTAGGTGTATCTAGAGAAGTAAAACTCCCTGAACTCACTGCAACCTTTATATTTAACTGTCTCAACTAAAGTTTTATAAATTACAAATACGAGTATCAAGGAAGAAAGTTAATAATTTCAATGTTTTTCAGCCAATTCCGTATTTCTGATGTAATATACACAATTAATATGTAAATGTTACAATATGATCCAATTTGTTGACCTTCATGCATTGTAAAATTAATTTGGAAAATTTCGACTGTTGAAAATATTTTGTACTTCTGAAGAAAAAAATTCATTTCTCAGTAGGAACATTTTTCTGGCAACCACACTGTTAAGAGGTATGGCAGTATTCATTGCCAGATGCAAGTAAAGCAAGTAGTAAGAGTGGTATGCTGATATGTAACCAGTTGTTATCTAGTGTCACTGAAATAGAGAAATAAATCATGCTTAAAAGAAATATTACAAAATAATATATAATTACTAAGAAATAACTAATAAAAAACGCACACTTACACAGAAACAACCCTGAGATGAAGAAGAAAAGGTATCCACAACAAACTGAAGTGATCTCAGTTTATGAACAAGATAATTAACAAAAAAAGTCATCTGTACTTCTCATTCCATCATACTTTTAAAACACATTCAAGAAAACTGTTGATAAACGAAATAATACACAAAATAGAATGAAAAACTTGAGCCTATTGGAGAATGTACAAAGTTCTAAACCCAGCCTATGATACGCTAGGATGCAATGACTACTCTGGTTTGGCTGGCCTCATGAAAACTGATGAACCTCAAACAAGCCTCACACAGACTTGCACATTTCTGCATGCCAGAGCCTGGCAGATAGTTTGGTTCAGTAATAGGAAGGAGTGACTGCTTCTTACTAGTGACAAGGGAACCTCCCCATCGCACCCCCCTCAGATTTAGTTATAAGTTGGCACAGTGGATAGGCCTTGAAAAACTGAACACAGATCAATCGAAAAAACAAGAAGAAGTTGTGTGGAACTATGAAAAAAGTAAGCAAAATATACAAACTTAGTAGTCCATGTGCAAGATAGGCAACATCAACGACTGCGGGAGCTTAAGAGTGCCGTGGTCCCGTGGTCAGCGTGACCCGCTGTGGGACTAGAGGTTCTTGGTTCAAGTCTTCCCTCGAGTGAAAATTTTACTTTCTTTATTTTCGCAAAGTTATGATCTGTCCGTTCGTTCACTGACGTCTCTGTTCACTGTAATAAGTTAAGCGCCTGTGTTTTGCGACCGCACCGCAAAACCGTGCGATGCGATTTCTATTGAAGGCCCGAGCTATATTTGCTGGATTCATATTGCCCACGGAATACATCTCACGTACTTAATGCACTCTCGTCCAAAGTAGTGAACAGTCATCCGCCAGCCAGGGAGCCTCGTTAGCAGGAATACTCTCTCTTCCGTGCACTGTAGTCGACTGACGTCGTGTGTTTCGCTGTTTGTTTAGGAGTGGCGTCCCCATACTACGGCGGAGTTACCATGCATCGGACGGACGGACGGACATATAATAATTGTCTGAAAATAAAAAAATAAACTTTTCACTCGATGGACGATTTGAACCAAGGACTTCTCGTTCCTCAGCCGCTCACGCTAAACACGGGACCACAGCGCTCTTGAGCTCTTATTCTCCTTGATGTTGCCAATGTTGCCCATTGACTACTCAGTTTGTATATTTTGCTTATTTTTTCATAGTTCCACACAACTTCTTCCTGTTTTCTCGATTGATCTGGATCCAGTTATTCAAGGCCTATCCACTGTGCCAACTTATAACTAAATCTGAGGGGGGTGCGATGGGGAGGTTCCCTTGTGAGCAGTGCATCCACCTTTGCTGCAACCTATCTATGTATGGAGCAGTTTTTTTACTGTAACATGCAACCTGTCGATGTATGAAGCAATTTTTTATAGTTTTACTGCAACATGCCCAAGTATGGAGAAATTTGGTACAATTTTACTGTGATATGTCGATGTATGGGATTTTGTTACATTTTTTGCTGTAATACAGGAAATTTTTACATTTTTGTTGCAACTCTGCGAAATTTGTCGCTATTGGCAGATTGTTACAGTTTTGGTGTAACATGATGATGTATGGGATAGTTTGTAAAAATTTTTTTTGTAACATTGTGACATATGGGACAATTTGTTACAATTTTGCTCTAACACAGTACTGTATGATAGGTGTTTGGAAGAAAATGTACAAAAGAACAATTTGGGTATAACTGATGGCTTTATTCAAATGTAATATGCAGAAGCCTGAGCACAACTAACTCGTGCTTTGATAAGCCAAAGAATTCCCTGTTCTCAGAATTTATGTAGCTGTGACAGAAGCCAGACCTCCAGTCCATTGTCCGAGATGAAGCACTTCTCTTTGAGATGGTTTTTAGTGGACCAAACACATGGAAGTCGTAGGAAGATATGTCAGGGTTGCTGGGCAGATGGTAAAGCTGCTGCTAACTTGAAGACATGTGGATACATGTTATCATGATGCAGAATCACTACCTCCATAAGCAGCCCAGGCCATTCTCTCTTGATGGACTCGCATAGGATACAGCATATATCACAGGAAAATCACTGCTATTGGTTTTTCCATGCTCAAGCAATTCTATGAGTATCGTATTTCAGACACTGAGAAAGATGATGAATATCACCTTGCCTGATGACGGCAGACCTTTGAATTTTTAGGGGCAGGTGACGACAAATAATTCCATTACATGGGTGTCTCACTATATTATTCCAAAATGGGCATATGCTAATGTCAATTGGTTTGGTTGTTACAACATTTTTGTCTTTTATCATTTGAACACTTCTTGCATTTGTTCAATGTCTGCAGTAACACAGCAATTTGTTACATTCTTGCTGTAACATTCGATGAATGGGCAATATCTTACAGTTTTGCTGCAGACTGGCCATGTGTGAGGTGAAGTGTTGTGTACTCTCCATTGTACAAAAGCAGAAAGTAACAGACATTTTGAACTGCAAGATGAAGTTATTACTTTAGCACGAGGTCATTGTAATGTTTGGCTGATTTTGATAAAGATTTTATCCCAAGTAATTGAATAATCTTATCCAAAGTAATACAGTTTCTTAGCAGAGAAATTCAGCTGCACGTACTAATATGGTAACTGAGTCTGATGTCTTCATTAGAGAAATAAAAAGGCTTACATAAATGATGATGAACTTAACTCCATTTGGCCAAATTCTTTCTAAATTGCTTATTGAACCCAGAGTGCGGAGGGTGTTTATACTAGGAAATACGATTTTTGTGGTGGACCATGGCTGCCTACAGTTCCAAATCCCCAGCTGTTTTTGTTACTACTATGGACAGTCTACATCCGATGTATCGAAAACATTTACTGGTGTTAGGGATTCTGATTACTTTGCTATTCTAAATGCATTTCAAGAGAAGATGTATGGATGACTGGTAAACTAGCTGAAGCTGTATTTTTGTGGGTAGAAAATGTTGTTAATGCCAACACTGTGGGAACAATATTGTTTAATTTGATAATTCTGTTCAACAAGTTCAACTGAAGCTGTAAGTTACATCAGCAGTAGTGTCCATGTGTGTTTTGTAGTGTTATAGAACATATATAAGCCCTCCCATCTCGACCCTCGCATCCCACCAGTGGGGATATTTAGTATGCAGTTCATGACACTGCCTCCTACCACTGCATAAAAATTCGCAACTACATGACTTTTCCCCTATTCGACCTTTTTTGGTCTTCGTTGACTACGCTATTTCTGCCACTCTTTTTGTCATTACATAACTTTCTTGAAATTTAACCATTTTCCTCATTTGGCATCTTTACTTCCCTATTCTTGTTTTCTTTTTCATTATCCCCTGTAATGCATTTATTCCTATGGACTGTCTTTTTAGATGCTGTCCTAAATAGTTCATTTCTCTTTTTAAAATCTCCTGCAATATGTATCTTTTTTCACCAACTATTCTTAGTACTTCTTTATTCCTTACTGTTTCTGTCCAGGTTATCTTCTTCATCCTGCTCAACGTCCATGTTTGAAGGGTATTCAACCTTTTTTTTAATTTTTTTTCCTTAGTGGCCACAGTTCTGTGCCATATAGAACCACGCTCCACATAAAACATTTCCCCAATGTTTTTATAGGTTGTCTGTTCAGTTTTCCACATAGTAAATGTCCTTCCTGTTGAATGCTTGCTCCCTCATTGCAACTACAGTTTTACTTTCTTGGGTGCAAGTCATGTATTTATTTATTCGAATGTGTTCTGTCCTAATTCTGTGGTTGTTCTTTTTCCCTCCATACAAATGATAATACTGTGGCGTTTCTTTTAAAAGTTCTTATCCTGTACTTCTGGTATGCCGCAATCAGGTTTTCTACCATTTTGTTCATTTTCAGCCGGAAAGCACCATGTCATCAGGGAATTTTATTCGTTCTACTCTTTTACCATAATATATATATCATTCATCTCTGCAAAACATTTCTTTTCAATTTTGTCCAAACATATAATGGACGAGGTTGGAGAAATAAAATTAACATATTACCAATATAATACCAGCAGATAATAACCTTAAGAAGCGGCAAGTATTCTCGAGAAGAGCAAGCTTCTGCTGGAGATTCATCATTAACGAAGCATCTGTATTTATAAATGGCTAGAACGATCACCCGGTTGCAATTGGAAGTTGCCTAACAGTTTACAGGGGAAACAAAAATTTGATTTTGATAATTTCATATAATTACTGATGTATTTAAAAAATTAAAGTGGCACAATAATCTACTCAATAAGAGGTATTATCTTACGTTAAAGGTCTAACACAATAAGACATGTATTTAAAGTCATAAAGTGTGTGTGTGTGTGTGTTCTTGAAGCATCGTAGCTCACTGCTTGCAGGTTACCCGGACTATGTTCATCCAGTATTTGAGTATGACAGCACTTAGCGACTTCCTACAAACTTTGTAAATACTTCCAACCTTCGAAATTTTTTCGGCTGACACCAGCTACAAAACAATGCATGCAAAAAGTTTATTTCTTGCTACATTTTCTCTGTTATTCCAGTACAATTTCAGAATCAGGCATGAAGCTTTAGTTTAGTACTTCTTCACTAATTAACTGCATTTGCAACTTATTTTGCAGACAGTGCCCACATCTACGACTAAAAGTACCTACAAAACTATATCCTTGTACGACCCATATTTCAGAGGATATGACGGAATGAACATTGAGAGGTGCAAAAAAAACTGCTTTTCTTAAAAAGAGCTGTTTTATTCATGAAAGTTTGATTCTTTAGAGAAGCAGGGACGATGGACGTTATGGCAAGTTTTATTGCGTTACACGTAAGTATGTAAAAAAGGGTTAAATTTGAAAATTCACGAGACTTTGATAGAGGTATTCATTCTTTAGAAGCCATCGTGCGTTCAGCGCACGGCATCTGGTGACCCTATATCAGATCACAGTAAAAGCAGTTGTAAGAGGATGGGGATTGGAGCACACGTTACGACCGCCCTGGACTCCTGCAAGCCGTGGGATTCGGCAGGTATCAGCAGGAGAACGACTGTTTTATGGCTGCCTGGTCTGGGGGTTAACGGGGAGGGCTTTATGGCTGCTATGCTGAAGATGTGGTTCTCATAAACGGCAGGCATCACAATACATCCCACCTCCCACACACAGGTGAGAATAACGAAACTGCCATATAATCCCAGTCAATGAAACAGGCCATTGGCGGTGGCTGTACTGAATCGTTAACAAGATGAAGTGAGCCGGAGTTACATTAAATACGAGGCGTTCGAAATGGCTATTCATGGGAGACCGAACTAAATGCATAACTCTTCGCTTAGGGCCAAACGTTCATACGGCGCCCTCAGGCTGTGGCGTCTTCCTACGCCATAGGACGTCGTTTCGATTACGTATGAAGGAGCATGGCATCAGCATATTGCTCTCCCAGCTGTTATCAGCATTCTGAAACTTGGAGCCGCTACGTCTTAGTTAAGTGGCTTCTCTATTGACCTCAGAAGCCACAGTACTGCCACCAGGGGAAATCCCTGCGAGTACTGAAAACTGAATTCGGCTCCTCTGCAGTCAGAGACGCTGATAAGGCAGCTCCTTTTCTTCCAAAGATATTTGCTTCAGGATCTACAGGGTGGCAATTATTGACCTGTATGAAATAAAATCCTCGTAACTTCTGACGGGTTTGAGTTAGGACATTCAAATTGCACGGTTGACCACGGAGCATGATGGGAATTAGTACGCGCGTGCGCACGCACCTTGTTGTTATCGGCTGTTTGCAGGTGGAAATGTCACGGTACAGCGTGCCTGAGCGTATAGCGGTTGTGACGGCAGCCCAACTGCGACTCAAAGGCAGGTTGCGGCCGAGTCCAAACAAAACACAACCCGCTCTAGTGTGCTGACAATCAAAAATTTTATTCGCAAGTTTGAGAAAACGGAGAGTGTTCGTGACGATAGTGTTGGCACTGTCGGTCGTCTAAAAAGGGTGAGAACACCTAAAAACATCGAGAAGACACTCGTTGTGTTTCAAACCAGCCCCGGGAAATCGATCAGACAGGCTGCGCAACAAATGGGGATCAACCAGGAGACACGGAACCAATTGTTGTTGCAGACCTGCATGTCTTCCCATACAGAATACAAACCCATCAGCCATTACGCCCCAGGGCCATGGAACAGCGCTTGCGTTTCGCCAACACTATTGTCCACAGAATTGACGACGTTTGGGTGGGTCCGTCAATAATCAGAACTGCCGCATTTTGGGGATTGAGACTCCGCATTTCGCGATCGAGAAGTCTCTTCACCCTCAACAGGTGACTGTGTGGTGAGCAATGTCCAGTCAGGGAATAATGGTTATGATATTCATTTTGGCAGATGATATCATCCCCATTATCCAAAGTGACCCTGATTTCGACAAGATGTGCTTCATGCAAGACGTTGCTCGACACCATCGAAGCAGGTGAGTGTTTGATGTCCTGGAGGGATTGGGTTGGGTTGTTTGGGGAAGGAGACCAGACAGAGAGGTCGTCGGTCTCATCGGATTAGGGAAGGAAGTCGGCCGTGCCCTTTCAAAGGAACCATCCCGACATTGGCCTGAAGCGATTTAGGGAAATTACGGAAAACCTAAATCAGGATGGCCGGACACGGGATTGAGATGTCCTGGAGGAGCACTTTGGAAACCGCATTCTGTCTCTAGGGTACCTAGAGGCCACCGGTACGGGCCTCGATCGGCCGCCATATTCTCCGGATCTGAACACATGCGACTCCTTTTTGTGGGGCTATATTAAAGACAAGGTGTAGGCCAATAACCCCAAAGCCACTGCTGAGTTGAAAACGGCCATTCATGAGGTCATCGACTGTATTGATGTTCCGACACTTCAGCCGGTCATGCAGAATTTTACTATTCGTCTGCACCACATCATCGTCATTGATAGCAGGCATATCGAACATCTCATAACCTAAATCCGAATACCTGTAGTGACGTTTACACGTAGAATAAAGTGTGTGCACGCTGTAGTTTGTAGCTAATTTACGTTTTTTCTTCAAATATTTCAATAATTGTCACCCAGTATTCTAATCACGATATGTCTGGAATCAACTGAAAGGAAGAACAGTTTGATGAGCATAGAACTCAGAGATTTTAAATTAATTTCATAAATGAAGTCTGACAAGTTATATTCCACTCATATCCTTCACGCAGGTGCCACGATTGAAATCTGTTTAGTGCTTTCTGACTCCCAACGAGATGTTCATAGTTTATTATCAGTGAAACTTGCTGAATTGAAGCACATGTCCACTGTTGGTCTAAACAAAAAAGTGGCTAATTCTACTGTCGATATTTTGTCTTAAAACCACTTTTTGCAATGGTTACGATGCTATATGAGAATAAATGTAACAATGAAAGTAAATGAAAACCTAATGCAAGACAATGCCTTTCTTCCAATGATCATTACTTCGTAATGTATAAAAAGATTTTTCACCCTCCAGTGTATGTGAGAAAGCAACCAGTGCCTTCATAATACCTGAATCTGTAAAAATGGATCTGAATAATGTTACACAGAATTAAAAAGTGGCATATAGCTATTATCTGTGTACAATGCATTAAGTTAAGGAAATTGCTTTGTATGTGCCATAGGAATCAACATTCAACATAGACAATAATAAAATTTGTACCCTGTCTTTTTACGTCACCTTACTTTGTACGAAAGTAGCCGAAGGTACAAAATAATTCAGTAGATTAAGTGGTTAACATCCAATAAGCAATGTGCTTGTTATGTCTTCTACTTGCAACACACTGAGAATTGACATTAGCTACAGACATGAAAAAATAAATAAATAAAAGCAGGAGAGAGTACAAATTCAGAAGTCATTCAAGAAATGTGGTCACTAGCTCATCAAGACAGAAAAAATGTACCGTAATATGTAGACAGTCTAAACATTCCAACAACTTCGAGATTGGACAAATATGAAGAACATTGAGACTCTGAGTCTTATTGAGGAAAAATGAAATTAAATCAGGAAGATCTGGTGCAGATAAACGAGGGAAAGAAGAGAGAAAAATTCTGTTCTCTAGAAGAGATGGTGAGATCTATATGCGAAGATCTAGGGATGAACTGTACCGGGCATAAGGACAATGCTTAATTTTTTTTTCTTATCCTCATGCCTCGGGCTTTAACCATTTTTATGGAAAGACCGCCTTATGGATGCTCTTTTCCTTTCATTGTTCCTCGAACAGCATTACACACCTCACCTGAGTTGAGAAATTACATTGTTTTCATTGTAAGCTTTCCCCATTCATCTCTTCAAATATATAAACATTCAGAGAGTTCTAGGAATGAGTAAATAATTGTCTGTCTGTTATTACTGTGCCTTTTGTCGTTTTCAGTGATGAAATGTGGTTTATGCCTAACATGAGGTTTACGTTTGTAATACCTCTTTTCTAAAACACTATTTTAGTGTAAAAATTTATGTAAAGATTTCGACCAAAGAGTAGATGTTCATATTTCAATTATCTGTATAATAAAACAAGATGGGGCTTCAAATTTTTAGAGAGTAGCTAGAAGAAGCCTGGCTGTTCACCTTTGTCTTTCTGTTTTCAACCCCCATAATGTAAGCATCGTGGGCAGTAGTTGTAGTGATACTGCAATTTACTATCTTATCTTGAGTTACTTCAGTGTTGTTTCATTATTAATTCTCCAGTACGCATGTTTGATTTTATTATTCATTGTACTACGGATTGTATTTTTTAGAATTTCTAGCTGGGAAGACGTAACACTTCGATGTGGCACCGATCCGCAGCTGGTGTGATTTCATT
Source organism: Schistocerca nitens (assembly GCF_023898315.1). NCBI lineage: Eukaryota > Metazoa > Arthropoda > Insecta > Orthoptera > Acrididae > Schistocerca > Schistocerca nitens. The sequence continues at coordinate 140,349,052 of NC_064618.1, forward strand.
ACTATTTTTTTTTTGTCCTGGTGGTGGAAGGATTCGCCGCTAGAATTCTTCCTCACGTTCAAAGCCCACTGTGAAGAAACGAGCCTCAAAGTAAAAGCGCAGAACAACATCATCCGCAAACTTACAGGAACCACCTGGAGTGCCTAGCCAAAAGTGCTTAGAACATCTGCCTTGGCACTATGTTTCTCCGTCGCAGAATACGCAGCACCCGTCTGACAAAACTCTGCACATGCTAAACATGTAGATACAGTCCTGAACGAGACAGGACGCATTGTTACAGGCTGCTTACGACCTACTCCTGTCAATAACCTGCTCCACCACGCATTCGAAGGCAAGCTGCAACAGAAGTGCAGAAGAAAAGACAAGAAATCGACCTTTGTTCGGACATGACCCTTAACAGCCAAGACTGAGGTCAAGGAAAAGCTTCCTACAGAAAACTATGGCAATTCGTTCATATCCCAGAACTCGCAGAGAGGAGCTTTGGCGAGACTCCCTATCTGAAGACAATCACATAACGGTCGAAGAGGGAATAGCCGAAGGTTCACACCTGTCATACTTGACCTGGAAGACTTTGACCAGACTGCGAGTTGGGGTGTCAAGGTGCAAAGCCAACTCAGGAAGTGGGGCTTCAATAATGAGGAGGAAACTTGTCAGTGTGGTGACGTACAGGACGAGCAACATCTGCTAGTCTGCAGGAAACTACCGGCTACATGCACTATCTGTGATCTTGCTGCAGCCAGCGAAACTGCTGTGATAACTGCCGAATACTGGGCCCGTCAAAAAATATAATCATCTTACTGCTTGTTTATCTGCTGCTTGTTTGTATACATTATTGAATCTGTGTCATAAATACTACTGTACACATTTAATTTTGCAAATTTGTTACGTGATTCAATATTTATTAGTTTTTGTAATTATTTTATGTTCTGGACTCGAAAAATAAAAATAAAAAATTGCTAATTTGCAATATCCGGTCTTACCTGTTGTACGTGCTGTACCGGCAGTCATTCAGAAAAGAAGTAAGTGTTTTTAACTTAATCGGACAGCATAGAACGACTACCAAATCGCGGTATGCGAATTACATTTACTAAAATTCAATCGGTGGACATCCTTTGTTGCACCACTTGTAGCACCAATCTGCAATCATAATCTTCATTCCAGTAACGATCGTTTAAAATATTTAAGTTGCAGAGGTGGAAGCCAACTCACTGTGTTGGTTGGTTGGTTGGTTTGGGGAAGGAGACCAGACAGCGAGGTCATCGGTCTCATCGGATTAGGGAAGGATGGGGAAGGAAGTCGGCCGTGCCCTTTGAAAGGAACCATCCCGGCATTTGCCTGGAGCGATTTAGGGAAATCACGGAAAACCTAAATCAGGATGGCCGGACGCGGGATTGAACCGTCGTCCTCCCGAATGCGAGTCCAGTGTCTAACCACTGCGCCACCTCGCTCGGTCAACTCACTGTGTCTTACGTTTTTCATACAAGGGAAATGAAGGTGTAAACAATACTGTAAAAAGAGGGGAAGCTGTAGATTAGATGAGGTAAGAGATGTGATACGCCGAGAAGAAAATGACGCTGGCCTGAAAGACCTAAGTGGAAAAAACGCGAACGCAAACTTTCTCTGTAAAAGCATCTATCCTGTTATTTCATGGCCTCAACCGAATGGGAGGTTTGCTTGGATAGAGACTTTATAAACATTAAACACAGAGTGTGGTATTGCTGCAAATGTGGTGTAATTTCTTATTACTGAGACAACCGCAAGGGATTTACTGACTTGAGCGTGGAAAAAATATCCAGTCCACTCTAAAGTAGAGGGCATCCGTTTCAATGGCATGCCATTAGCACATTGAAGAACTTCTTTAATTCATGTGAAAGATAGCAGCACTCGCAGACAAGCGTTCATAGACTTCCGTGAAAGCCAGAGGCTTTTCCACAACGTGAGTGGAAACTTTTCTGAAAGACAGAATGTAATGAGAGCTTCTGTTACGAAACATCGCCAAGTCCATAATCACTTAATTAAATTTTCACTCTGCAGGGGAGTGTGAGCTGATATGAAACTTCTTGGCAGATTAACACTGTGTGCCAGACCGAGACTCGAACTCGGTACCTTTGCCTTTCACTGGCAAATGTTCTATAAACCGAGCTACCCAAGCACGACTCACGACCTGTACCCACAGCTTCAATTCCGCCAGCACCTCGTCTCCTACCTTCCAAACTTGACAGAAACTCTCCTGCGAGCCTTGCAGAACTAGCACTCCTGGAAGACACTGGAGCACTGTTTTAATCTACCAGGAAGTTTCATATCAGCGCGCACTCCACTACAGAGTGCGAATTTCACTCTGGAAACTTCCCTCACGCTGTGGCTAAGCCATGTCTCCACAATATCCTTCTCGTCCAGGAGTGCTAGTTCTGCAATGTTCGCAGGAGAGTTTCTGTGGAGTTTGGAAGGGAGGAGACGAGATACTGGCGGAATTTGTAGCTGTGGGGACCGGTCGTGAATGGCGCCTAGCTAGCTCAATTGGTACAGCACTTTCCCTCAAAAGACGAAGGTCCCGAGTTTGAGTCTCGATCTGGTACACAGTTTTAATCTGCCAGGAAGTTCCATAATTACAGTTAGTAGACGAACCACTTTTTAAAAGTGTGTTTGGGTTTGCAACAGTAGCCTTCTGTTCAGCTATAGGAGTAATAACCAACTAAAAATCAAAAGAATTTATCTAGTAAATCACAGAGTTTGTTGCGGTGGCATCCATGCACAGGGTGTTCCCATTTTGATACGCGAATGTACAGAAAATTACCTAGGGCAGACATTCACACTGTGTCCAAGCACTATAGTGTACCCCGCGGTCACATTCAGTCAAGAAATGGGAATTACGATCACATTAAGTCAAGAAACCTAGAGAAGTCAGTGTTAACAGAACATAGTCTTATGGAAAGATTTAAGATCTCCTTTGACGACACTGCTGCAGTACGCAGCATTGCCTTATAATTATTGAGATCCCTGGGGGAGCCAGCCTAGACGAAACTATTGCAAGTGGTGCGTACGTTGTATGAGGTAAGCGAATTATCCTCAGACATCAAAAAGAATCTAACAGTTCCAGCTTCCAAGAAAGCAGGCGCAGGCAATTATGACAGTTTCAGAATAAACAGTTTAATAAAACATGGTTGCAAAATACTGACACTTATTACTTACAAAACACTGATAAAACTGGCACAAGCCAACGTCGGGGAAGATCACTTTGGGTTCCGCAAAAATAAAGTCGAAAATAAACTGATGCGTACTGTGTAATATGCAACCGAGACTGAAGCTGAACAAATTCGTGACCCAAGTAGCTACCTAGAACATAACAAAATAATAAAAGACATGAAAATCTAATAGAAAAAAGACAGCTGATTATTTTAATTATATGTAATTTGCAGCTGCCGTTATAGTGGACTAACCAATTTCAAAGGCTAATACCAGATATAACACTTACGTTACAAAGTGTTTGTTGTAGTTTTTTGCATGAAGTTTTGAACCTAAATACGTTACATTTATATTAATTACACTGTAGTGGAAATATACATCTGAAAGTAGAGGGACATAGTCAGTTCAAGAGAAAAATTCTTTACTGATAATACTTTGGATGACAAGACAAGACTTCTGAGGTAATACGCTACATCTGAGGCAACTGAGTTATTATCTGCAAGGTTAACGGTCCCGCACTCCCGCCGACGGGAACCCCCACCAACTTCCCTCAGCCACCGCCCTGCTCACACTCCAGAGGCAATTGTATTTGGTCAAGGCCACCCCCTCTCTCGTCCACCTTTCTCTCTATGCTAACAGGAATGAAGTTCCCCTCCCCCTTTTATTTTAAAGAACTCAAGAAAGACAGGTTGCTGGTGCTGAGGGTGTTGCCCAACTGGGTGGTCTTAGAAGGAACCTCCACTGTTTTATTCATGCATGCACCAGTGTCGCATCCGCCCATGGTCATGTCACAAGGGACGAAAAAGGAGGAGTAAAAGCAGCATAAGCACCATTTGCTGCTCCAGACCGCGTTCAGATTTCGTCCAAGGATTTTGAACTGTCCCCAGTGGTTCCACCCTGTACATGAGAGTAAATATTGCTGTCGGACTGCACTCCAGAGGAGTGCGATCACATTCAATCTCGTTGTTCTTCTTCAGTGTCTTTAGAGAAGAGTTCAGGCGTCTGGGGCTGTCAGTGGTGTCAAAGGTTGTGAAGAATGTTGTCCTGGTGCTCACCATACTACGAACTGTCAAGTGGCTAGTGTTGCAGTCTCTGGATCACAGTGCCTCGGCTTCGATTCGGTGACGGGTTAGGGATTTTCTCTATGTATATTGTAATCATCATCATCCATCATCATCATCATCATCATCATCATCATCATCATTCGTGACTGTGGCAATATTGGACTGTGTAAAAATTAGGACTTTGTAAGGGCGCTGATGACCGCACAGTTAAGCGCCCCACAAACCAAGCATCATCATCATCATCATCATACTACGAACTGTCGTTCTTGACAGCGAAATTTGTGGACCTCAACTCCACAAGAAAACAGGTGGTTCCATTGAGACCCTTTATGATACCATCTGGGGCCTTTTCTCGTCTATTCTGAGCGGTGGAGAGAGTGAAGTGTTTTCCTCTGCCATTCATAAGAAAACTGCTTGATTTCAACGCTGCACGTCGCAATTTTGACCTCCATCATAAAGGGTCAAAAGAATGGGTGAAATATGGGTAAGAGGGGAGTGTGACGCCCTTCTCATCTTGTGACACATCCACGGTGGCGTTGGGCAGAATTGTGGTGAGCTTTTTAGTGCCAATGTGACACCATTAACCCACATTACAACTCCTGAGCTCTGGCCTTTTTTTTTCGCATGTGCTTAAATTTTGCTGTCTGCAATGTCGACGAGCCCGAGGGTGACGTCGCAGGGTGCCACGCTTTTGCATCATTACAGAGGAAAATTACAGGCACCTTTAACCCAAATTTCGAACTTCTACGTCGCAATGGGTAACAGTTACCGCGTTTCGATAAAGTGGTCCTTTAATTGCGTTGAGCAGTGTACTTTCTCGCGGTTAATAACACAGAATGCAGTCCACTTACTGCTGGGAAAGCTTTGTGTATGTACCTTAGTTACAAGATTTGATGTTACAGATGGAAACAACAATAATATTCCATGAACAAACTTTGTACTGTTATAATCAAACATGGCTCAATTACGCTATTTAGTGTGTCGGTTGCCCGTGAGGGTATTGGGAGGGGAGATGGTGCCAGTGTCCTGGATGCATGCACTGATTCGGCTGGTATAGGTATTAGATGTGTCCTCTGCTTAGGTAAGCTATCCCACCACTGTTGCAACTGGTCGTTGATGTCCTGGGAGGGAGTTGACGTCCGATGTGCTCCCTCATGTTCTGCCGCAGACAGTTCTGGAGATCTTGCTGGCCCAGGCAGTGCCTCAATACCACGCAGGCAGTTCATAGAGACACACACCGTGTGTGGTCAGGCACTTTCCACTTGAAAAATGTCACCGTGCTTCTGTCACGTGAAAGGTAAAGTGTCCATGACGTACTGTTGTGCCATCACGGTTCCCTCAATCACTACGAACCATGATGTGAAGTCTTACATGATGGCTCTTCACAAAGTGATGCCAGGAGTAACACCGATGTACCTCTCCGAAACAATGGAGAACGGGACCTCTTCCTGGATTACCTCCATATTCGCCGACGAACGTCATCTGGGTTATGCAGAAATGCGATTGTTCGCTGAACACAGCTCATAAGCATTTTGTGCTTCGAGGTCATGCACAACTCCAAACGCAAGCGTTGGAGTTGTGGAGTTAATGGCAGCCTACAAGTGGAACGTTAATTCCCCAGCCAGGCTGCTCCTATTCTTAGACCAACAGTGGAATACGACTCAGAATTCTGGATAGAATCTTTTGCTTTTTCTCCTATAGAGGGCGCAGGTGTGAAGGGATTACGATGTGCTTGGTCTTCAATACGGTGTTCCGCCCTTGTGGTGGTGAGATGTGGTCGACAGGAAGCTTGGGGACGAGTATGACTGCCCTAACCTTACCATGCTATCCAACATTTCGCTCTGTCACATCCGAATGTCCCACAAATCTGTGTATTGCACTATTCGACCATCTGGACAAATGGACACCCCGTCCCTCCCCCCAATGAGGGCTTTTGTACTCTATCAGGTGCTGTTAATACTGCCTCAATCGAGTACGCGCCATCTCCGCGTCCTTCACTATGACCTAACAACTTCTGGCGCTATTTACATCCCTTGTATCCTACCAGACCTGCTAACAACTGTAAACAAGAACAGCACTAATACAGTGTGATGGCCGTACCACCTGTCACAGAGAAGCGCAAGTCCGATCGTATACATACCCACCGATGTGCGTGTACAAAGTTATGTTGGCATCTGGCCAACTCTTCTGCGTGCTTCCCTTTTTGTCAAGCAGTTTGACAGAAATAAACATAATTTATATCCCAATAATCAAGGAAAGTTTTTCCTTATGCAGCACGAAAGTGTACGACAGCACAATGGGCGTTCACTGTCTTGTATCAGATGAGCCCCTCCTCCATTTGCTCGTAGCCGCCTGCGACTGTACCAGAAGTGCTCGTTCGGAGCCGCAGTGGTCGGTAACTCCGCATCTCCCGGCCGGCTCTGCTACCGAATGAACGCCAGCCCCGTTTCCTCTGTCTGGCCTCTGAGTTGCTCATCACCTCCTCCTTTAGTACCTGAGGCAACCGTGGGAAGCTCTTCAGTCGGGAACGCCGACGCCTCGCCAGTTAGCCAGATCTGCTGTCTGCTTTATGATCGCTTCTTCCAGAACCCACACCGTTTGGTGCAAAAAAATCGTCCGGTCTTCAGAAAATTAATTACATACTGATGTGTTGTTGCCACTTCTCCTGCCCACGGCAACTGCTAACAAATGGAATAAAGTGAAGGCAATATCTTACCTGTGGCCTTGAAAGTATCTGATTTGTGCTGATAGGTTCAGCGGTAAAAAACATTTTTTTTTGTAGTATCCCACTGAGGTGAACGCCACTTTCTGTATTTTTCACAGCGTATTTGCGGGGAAACCCAGTCACCCCTAAAAATGCTCTTAACTGCCTTTGATTCCGGGATGAAGGGAAGTTTTTGATTCATCTAATGTTCCCCTGCTGTGACTCCAGTAGGACTGAGTATGTGGCCTAGGAGACACACCTCCCGACGGGCAAATTTGCGTTTCCCTAGCCGACGACGTTACTCGCCCTCAAAACGTTTCGGAAAACATTCCAGTGCTGTACGGGAGGTACTGAAATCTGTGTCACGAGCCACATGGTTTGTCATCACCTTCACTCGGTTCCGTCTGTTTGCGGAAGCGGTCGGTAGGCGAGGTGTGACACCATACAGGGACAAAAGAGGAACTCACGGTCGCGCCTTAATCGACTTATCTAAAAAACTTCTACAGATCTGTGTGATGTGAGACTAAATTACTCGTATAATCAGTTTCGACATTATAGTGCTTAATTAATACTTGTTGATACAAGACGTACCAATGCTGCTTTCTATCTTGCAACGAAGGTATGTGGATCGCATCAGGTTTGGGTACTCTGTCTTTATCAACAACTTTGATAGCTTCGCAACGTATTTTTGCTGATTCTCAATTCAAACTGTTCTCTTTGCTGCTATACCGGACGTGGTTTCGTAAAACTGACGTGTCACCTAAACGAAAAGTCTCTCTTTTCCTTTCCAATATTAAAGTTACCATTTCTTCCGTTTGAATGAAGAGGTTACTTCTAAAGGACAACAGCTCCTACCATTTAGCCGGCCGCTGTGGGAGAGCGGTTCTAGGTGCTTCAGTCAGGAACCGCGCTGCTGCTACGATCGCAGGTTCGAATCCTGCCTCGGGCATGGATCTGTGTGATATCCTTCATTTCGTTAGGTTTAAGTAGTTCTAAGTCTAGGGAACTCATGACCTCAGATGTTAAGTCCCATAGTGCTTAGAGCCATTTGAATTATTTGAACCTGCCAATTACTTCCTCTATTGAGTACGCAAGTAACACAATCCTGATAATGGCTAAACGCAAGTAACGCACATAACAACTGGTAGCTCAGTTCCACTTTCACACTGAAGTATGTCACTGATGTATTGCTTTTCCAAATCAAATTATCACGTTATAAAATCCCTCTGAGGCACATATGGTGGCGCTCGACTCGGAAGCAAGCCAGTTCGAATCCTGGTGGTGGATGACACTTTCACTGCCAGTATTTGTCCGACAAGGGGAGGAAAGGTGGAGGCGTAAAGTTGCTGAGCAGCAGTATTTCCACCAACGCCCTGGATTAAACTCCAAACATCTCCACAGTGTCTCGTGAAGTGAGGCTCTGTGACACTGTTGACAGCGATCCATTCGTCAGATGATGACGTTAAGCTCGGCGGCTTCCTTGGTACTATTCCAGAGGAATTGGTTTCACCCTCTCTCCTCTCTCATCATCGTCGAAGAACGGTACCATCCATTACAATCACCTACGTTCTACAGATGCACACTCACATACCTGCAAGGTAAATGACGATGATACAGGTTTGAGGACGCACGACAGTAAGGTCTTTAGCGCCCGTAATTAAACGTTATGGTACGAGAGTGGAGGAATATCATGAAGTCTTTAGAATTAGAACTGTGAATTAAAACTGAAAGAAAGTCCGGAAACTCTTGAACACACACGCGCGCACGCGAAGCTACGAAAATCACACTGGCGAATATAAAACAAGGTAAAAAAGAGAAAAAAATAGTAGAAGTAAAACAAGGCTGTAACAAGTGCGGCTGGCTGATCGCTGGAAGGAAAGGATGTGGACCAGCCAGTTTGCAACACAATAAAACCTCAAGCCTGTAAGCATAGGCCAGAGCTCAGACATAACACCAAATTTTAACAGTTTCGCGACACTCGTCTCGACATCAGATAAAATAGAGGGCAGATTTCGACCTAAATTTGATTCTTCCCACTTGTCAAGAAATAAAATGCACTCAGCTAAAACGTGGCATATACTGACTGGCATGCGCCCGAATGACCGGCACGTGGATCTCTTCCCACTTGTCACGAAATAAAATGCACTCAGTTAAAGCGGCCGCGTGACCGGCACGAGGATCTCTATGGTCAGACAGCTGGCTTCACTAACCACAGCCAACGGTCCGTCGCCGCCAGACACTTCTTCTGTCAGGACTGCGTGGCTCTGTGACGTAACAGCGAAATGACTGCCTACAAGGGTAAGTTCCCTGCAGGCCTCCTTCGCGGCTTTATCCGTCTGTGTATTTCCCCAAATTCCCGCGTGCCCTGGTACCGACCAGAATGACATCCTCTTCCCCCGCCGCTGTAGAAGATATAGTTGGTCGTGTATGGGCTGCACATATTTCTCCACTGCTTACATGTGCCGCAACGATTGTAGGGCCCTAAAGGAATCGGAGAAAATGACAAACTGTTTGCCCTTAAGACGCCTCATCTCCCCCAATGCCTTCAGGATCGCATGGAGCTCTACAGAAAATACAGTATGGTTCTAGGGAAGACGAATCCTGAAGACATGGTCGGGGAAGACGACAAATAGCCATGGGAGTCCCCATGTTGAGAGCCATCTGTATACACAATTGTAAAATCGTAATGCCTATCTAAAATCTTGAAAAACAGAGATTGAAACGTAAAATTGTGAGTGTAACTGTTCTTAAAATGTGTCAAAATTTTGAGCTTCTCTAAGAGCCTAGGGGGGAAACCTGCTCCAACCTTGGTGTAAAACGTTAAAACCAGCCACAACTATCTCTAACAGGCAATCTTTCACAACCAATCCCAAAAGGCCTCGTCGCTTGTTGCCGACTACGAAAAAGCCTTTTCATTGGAAACCGAGGAAGGGTTTGGTATACAGGGGAACAAGGAGGAGGACCAACGTGTGTGGCGGAAGAATACCGTATCTCACAGGTTGGTGAACCCACCCTGGGATGTTCTAGCCACCAATGGCATAATACTTCTGCACTTCTTTAGCATGAAAAAATTATACAAAATTAAAACAAAATGAAACACTCTGTCGTGCTATGTAGTCCTTTCTCCATGCACTTTCACCCCCCAAACGAAACTACTGCTTCGTGTCAGGTCGTTACGGGGTTTGTACCCTTGAATGCTAGCCAATCAGCGTCCAGGAAAGGTAACGTTTCTTTACAAGGGTGTGCTGTGGGCAGGTAATGGGAGACGAGGAAACATATTTCTCAGTCGTGATCATGACGACCAGCTGAGTTTGTCCACTAATGCACAACAATGTAGTTTCCATATACTACTTTATTTGACAGGAATAACTGTTTCCTAGTAAACTAACATCATGTCAGACATATGTCAGGCCTCACAATAGAGCCAGTTAGCCATTAGTACTACAATCACGTATCTAAAATATGTGAACTTTACAAACGGATTTACGTTCCAAATCGTGTCGCGGACGAAACAAATAAAATAACACAGGAACGACAACATAGAATTTATTGGTCGACACCGGGCAAGCGATATTCAAGTCAGATTTCTCCCCTATACGGGAATATAGACAACGAATGTTTTAGACACGTGGTTGAAGACATACGGAAGTTCGGATCTGGCCTTGTGGCGAGCTCGGATAGCCAAATGGTAACTCAGCGTGTTCTGTCAGAGAGTTATCTGCCCTCTGTAATAAAAAATCTGAGTTAATGGATGAACGATGAACTTTAACAAGTGTCATAGGACGTCCGCCGCGAGCAAATTCAGCGATCAATTACGAACAAAATGAGATAAAAAAAAGGAAATAGCAAGGAGACCGCTCGCGATAAGCCGGAAATCCGTGTTCGATTCCGGCCCGGCACAAATTTTCACTGTCGTCATTCCATTGTACAGTTCAAGGTTGTCCACATTCCCAACTGCGAATACATTTCATACAAATTAAATAAATTTCAACTGAAAGTGACTACACGAAATGTTTTCATGTTAAAAACGTTGGGACTGGTGGTCTAGTGATAAACTGCTGGCTTAGAAACTGAAAGATCGCTGGATCGAAACCCGTTTGGACCACTGAACGTTTCAGTATGTCTTCGAAATAGCCTTCACCACTGACTGATATGGTGATTCGCTACGAACGACAAGTGGCACGGATTTCACGTTAAACTAAACGTCCCCTTTCATTGGTAGGAATAGCAGAGTAGGCTAGGGATACGCAAGTAGTCGAAGCGGCGTCCAATTAAAAGACTTACACCAGACCGTGGAGCAAGTCGGAATTATTATTATTACGCTAAGAACGAACCCACTAATAAACAGTCTTCAAATAGTGTGTGTGTGTGTGGAATCTGCAACGAATCTGCGCTGGTGCTCACAGTCAGAGCACGAGCGCGCTACTGGGGGTGCAGCAATTCGCTGATAGGTCTTAAAGGGCGCCTGGGGGAAGGCCGTCAAGTTGGCGGCGTGGGCGGAATGAGAGCTGCCGCAATCACGTGATTGGTTATCGGCGGAGGACACACTACACGTCCCCCCCCCCGCCCCCTCCCCCTCCACCCTCGCCACACTGTGTCGCTTGACGCCCACACGTTCTCTTTTTTCCGCTGTCGTCCTCACTTGCTTTGTTTTCGTCCTGTTGACTCTTCCCCGTATCTTAGCGAGCAGCTCGGTTGAAACGTACCTACAACATACTTCGACTGAGTGGGGAGCTCTGCATCCCTTGTAATACCAACTAATACCCCTCTATAATGACTCAGATGAACTTATAAAGTCAGAGGAAGCATAGAATTACTTTTTCCCGTATCGTTATTTGAGTCCCTCGTCCGTCAGGGTGAGGCTGGCATGGCAGCGGTACATTTCTGTTCTTCAGCCGAGAGCTTTAATAATTTATATACAGGGTGATTATAATTAAAGTTAAACTTTCAAAACACTGTAAAAATAACGCCACTGGTCAGAATGATGTCAAACTGCAGCGGAATGTTATCGGAGAAGGGGAAAACGTATGGCAGAAGAAAAGAAATAGTGTGAAAATTGATCAAGAGGTGGTGGCGCTGTGTGTGTCAGAATACGTAAGTGGAAACACCTGTCATGCGCACGACCCATTGAAGTTGGTACAAACACGCCGGGTACACGGCTTTTCCCCATTTCGCTTCTGCGGCGTTCGCCATGACTGTTTCAATACAGGATCGTGTTCCGCTTGTAAAGCTGTATTACAGGAATGATGACTGTGCACACGTCACTCTGCAGAAGTTCCGGTCACTGAAGGGTTTGAAAAAAGGCGTTGGTGCGATGACTGCCATACGTCTGGAGAAAATGATTCGTAAATTCGAAAACACGGGTTCCTTTGGTGTGCAGTCTGGTAGAGGGAGGAAAGGAATTGATTCGATGTCAGTGGAAGCAGTGGCCACAGCAAATCAAGAGGAGACGAGTGGTGGTGTACAAACTTGTAGTGAACGGACAATCGCCCGAACATCGGACATAACCGTGAGTACGGTGCATAAAATCCTAAAAAAACATCCTTCTTTGTTATCCATTCGAATCTGGCCATGTGCAAGAGTTGTTTCTGTTGACCTGCCAGCAAGAGAGATCTCTCCTTTAGAATTCCTTGCTCGCATGGAAGTGGACAATGATCGGCCATGTAAGATTTTGTGGAGAGACAGACCACTTCCATCTGGCAGGATACGCCAATACACAGAATTGTCGGATATGGGCAACGAAAAATCCACACGGAAATCAACCAGTACCACTTCATCCTGGAAAGGTTACTGTATTGTGCGGGTTTACGGCATCATTTATCACAGGGCCATATTTTTTCGAAGAGACAGCTTCCGGTCCTGTTACCTGTACCGTCACTGGAAAGCGCTATGAGTGTCTTTTGCGCAACCACGTCATTCTAGCTCTCCAATAGCGTGAAAGTGTGGATGGGATCATTTTTATGCAAGACGGTGCACCTCCGATCATTGCAAATCTAGTTAAGCAGCTACTGAAGTGCCATTTCTGAAATGCTAGAATTATCAACTGCCATTTCCCTACCGCCTAGCCGGCCGGTGTGGCCGAGCGGTTCTAGGCGCTTTAGTCTGGAACCGCGCGACCGCTACGGTCGCAGGTTCAAATCCTGGCCTCGGGCAGGATGTGTGTGATGTCCTTAGGTAAGTGAGGTTTAAGTATTTCTAAGCTGTAGTGCTCAGAGCCATCTGAACCTACAGCCTAGTCGTCCCGATCACCTGATCTTAATCTGTGTGACTTCTTGATGTGGGGTTATCTGAAAGATGTTGTGTTCAGTGTTCCGATTGCAAACATAGCTGCATTGAAGGCACGCATTGCGCAACACATTCAGAACATGATCCTGAAGATATTTAGATCAGTTGTGGAACATGCTGTTTCTCGATTTCAACTTGTTGCAGAAAACGGTGGACAGCATATTGAACATGTTTTGCGCCAGTCACACGGAAATTAATAATCCGATATAATTTTGATTGATGCTTTTCATGCGGTTTTTGGCCCCAGGACATTTAGAAACTGCTGTGATTGATGCTTTTTATTCGGTTTTTGGCCTCAGAAGAATTAAAGACCGATGTTATTGATGTGTTTATACGGCTTTTGGCCTCAGGACATTTAAAAAGCGATGTGAGTGATGCTTTTTGTACGGTTTTTGGCCTCAGGACAACTAAAAATCTATTTTTCCCATCCGATGTGATATGACCTTGCCGTGGTGGATGGGCTTACGTAACTAACATTATCACACCTGTACACCCATGCACGCTGAGTAGTACAATTTATTTAAGTGTAACGTACACCTTAGGTAGTTGTATGATTCATTTGTCATTTGAAGTTGATCACTATTAAGTGATGGCGCTTACGTAAGCGCCACCTATTGCTACATTTTGTAACTATTTATTTTTCTACGTTTTTCCCCTTCTCCAATAATATTCCGTTGTAATTTGACGTCATTCTGACCTCTGGTGTTATTTCTACAGTGGTTTAAGAGTTTAATTTTAATTATAATCACCATGTGAATAGATTTTAGAAAATAAATCGTGAAAACAGGCAGCTACATTGAAATTTTTTACTAAAATATTGTTGTCTTCTTGGTCGAATGTTTTAGTGGAATGATAGCAAGACTCTATGGAAATTACGCAACGGATTTTTATCTGAATTTTCATAACCAAACAAAGAGTGGGAGACGGACAGTTTGGATATCAAATTGACCAACGTGAGGTCTCTTTTGGCAAAAATGGTTTAATTGCTTACAAGGGAACCTCCCCATCGCACCCCCCTCAGATTTAGTTATAAATTGACACAGTGGATAGGCCTTGAAAAACTGATCACAGATCAATCGAGAAAACAGGAAGAAGTTGTGTGGAACTATGAAAAAATAAACAAAATATACAAACTGAGTAGTCCATGTGCAAGATAGGCAACATAAAGGACAATGGTAGCTGACGAGCGCTGTGGTCTCGTGGTTAGCGTGAGCAACTGGTGGACGAAAGGTACTTGGTTCGAGTCCTCCCTCGAGTGAAAATTTTACTTTCTTTATTTTCGCAAAGTTACGATCTGTCTGTTCATTCATTGACGTCTCTGGTCACTGTAATAAGTTTAATGTCTGTGCTTTGCGACCGCACCGCAAAACCGTGCGATTAGTAGACGAAAGGACGTGCCTCTCCAATAGGAACAGAAAACATTTGATCGCAAGGTCATAGGTCAACCGATTCCTCCACAGGAAAACACGTCTGATATATTCTTTACGACACTGGTGACGGCATGTGCGTCACATGACAGGAATATGTTGTCGACCCACCTAACTTGCACACTTGGCGAATGGGTAAAAAGATTCTTCTGCCTTGCCCGATTTAGGTTTTCTTGTGGATGTGATAATCACTCCGAAAAAAGTGATGAAAACATAAGAGTTTGTCACAAACTGCATAAAATGAAAGCAACAGTTTCAGAGTCGCACAGTTTTCCCTGTGCTCTGTCAAAACATATGTTTTTTACGTTTTCAAATGTTTCCGTGGGTAGACCGTCAAATTCTGTATATGTACAAGCAAATCTGAACATGTCCTGGAATTTTGGAGTGCCTGAACTTTGATAATTATCTGAAAATAAAAATTTTCACCCTAGAGATGATTAGAACTAAGGACCTGTCGTTCCACAGTTGCTCACGCTAACCACGGGACCACGGCGCTCGTAAGCTAACACTCTCCTCGATGTTGCCTACCTTGCGCATGGACTACTCAGTTTGTATATTTTGCTTATTTTTTTCATAGTTCCACACAACTTCTTCCTGTTTTCTCGATTGATCTGTGTTCAGTTTTTCAAGGCCTATCCCTATGCCAACTTATAACTAAATCTGAGGGGGGTGCGATGGGGAGGTTCCCTTGTTAGAAGTGATATTTGTACTTAAGAAAATCTTAATTAGTAATTACAGGGAAGATTCAGATATTTGACGAACAGCTGCTACTACCTATGGAAATGTGTCAAAAAATATCAACTCGTAGCATAACATGAACTTCTCTGCTTTCGCTAGACATATACATTCTTCATAATAATAAGATATCGATCAATATTTAAATATTGAGACAGATCTGGCATATTCCTCTTATATCTTTTTGCTTTTCTAAACTGTCGATCGCCTTTTGTCACATGATTGCGAATATAACGAACCTCTCGGGACGAAGTGTGGCATCAATTTCTTTAAGTTTGTGTGTTTGTTAAATGATAATCTGGGTCCGCACCCCTCATTTCCCTCCTAATCTATCTAATGTGACAATCCATTCTCAAAACAGTTGACAAAGAGGTAGGCTAATAAAAGCAGTACTGAAGATGCTGGCGAATATCTCATTACACGAACTGAGACGGAGACATTCGTCTGATGTGATTATGAGACAGTTAAGATTAGTTTTCCCCATAAATTTCAGTGTTGAAAGAGCAGAAACAATTGTAGCCACCCTAGTAATCAGACCATTTTAATAAAATTTAAATAGACAATTTGATACTCCTCTTAACAGATATAGGAACAAGCAAGTCAGAAATTATTGAAATAATAGTTTTTCGTTTCTTAAAGGTCATGTTTAGATGGCTGAGTTTCAAACACAAGTCGTGTGCTTCTCAAGGCAGGATGCTCTCTTACACACGTAAGCGCGTTAAGAAGAGAGGCCGCCCAGGACGATCGCTTTACAGGTACGGCAGGGATTCGTCGAGGTATGTTCTCTCCGCCATGCACCGAAGTGAACACTTAACTGATTAACGGGGAGACACGCCTATTGCAGACTGAATGGTTCCAGTCCAGAAATGACAGCTCAGAAACTAATGGCCTTTTAGCCCTCAAGCGGCATACTGCCGCCAGTCGAAGGCTGATAGCTTGCTGATTAAATAGGAAGTTACGCTCCTGGAAGATGTACTCGTGTCAAAGGTGTTTAGAAAACTGTGGAAAGAGGTAAGACGCTTTCAGTAAATATTCAGGATGATAGGAGAGAAATAAGCATTTCGCTCATGTCTAATAGGCTAACGCCAAGACCACAGCCGTCATTGACCATTAATATCTGGCGTGGGTCTTTCTGAGCAGACAGCCGTTTTCAGCGTAGTCACTGCCCCGCTGACAAACAGAAATTATGCGAAATGAAAGCGGTTGTGAGAAGGTCAATGAGAGATTCTTTTAACGAATTTGAAATCAATATTTTATCTGCAGATTCTAAAAATTACGCCAAAAAAATTTGGTCGTACGTAAAATCTAAGAACGCTACAAGTAATTCAATATCTTCTCTCGCTGACAGTATGGGTAATGTAACGGATGATGATAAACTGAAGGCCAAAATTCTAAACATAGCTTTCAAAACTCGTTTACGGTAGAGAACTGCAGCACCATTCCACCATTCAGTTATCGAACAAACGCAAGGATGGCTGACATAGTGTTTAGTGTATCTGGGATTGTAAAACAGTTAAGATTCTTAGGCGCCAGGAAGGCATCTGGCCCAGACGGTATCCCCGTAAGATTATATATTAACTATGCTACAAATATAGCATCATTCTTATCCGTCATCTATCAGATATCACTGGAACAGCGGAAGGTTGCACGGGACTGCAAGAAGGCCCAGATCTATAAAAAGGGTAGAAAATCGGATGCACATAATTACCGGCCAATATCACTGACATCGATTTGTTGTAGAATCATGGAACATATTCTGTGTTCAAACATCATGACTTTTCTACACTCTGAGAAGCTCATCTGCAGAAATCAACATGGTTTTAGGAAACAGTGGTCATGCGAGACACTGTTGGCCCTCTTTGTCCATGATATAAAACAAGCTCTATATACCGGCTTCCAGGTTGATGCCATATTTCTCGATCTTCGAAAGGCGTTCCGCACTGTCGTTTGCTACAAAAAGTGCGCGCTTACGGTCTATATATATGCGGTAGGATAGAAAGTTTTGTAACAGTCAGAGAGCAGTATGTCGTCCTGAACGGGGTGACTTCAACAGGAACAAGCGTAAGTTCAGGTGTGCCCCATGGCAGCATAATAGGTCCGCTGCTTTTTACGATTTACATAAACGATCTGGCTGATGGTATTGACAGCGGCATTAGACTGTTTGCTGATGATGCTGTAGTCTACAGGAAAGTAGTATCACACGAAAGCTGCGAACAGTTCGATGACGATTTGCAGAAAATAAATGTGTGGTCTAATGACTGGCAGTTATCTCTCAATATTAGTAAGTGTAACCTACCGCGTATAACAAGGCGACAATCCCCATTGATGTACGAGTACAAAATAAATGCCCAGTCTTTGGAAGCGCTAACATCCGTCAAGTATCTGGGTGTGACTACTCGAAAGGATCTCAAATGGAATGATCTCATTACACAAGTAACGGGCAAGGCGAACTCTATATTGCGGTTTATTGGTAGAATCCTGAAGCGATGCAGTCCTTCAACAAAGAAAATTGCTTACAATACTTTATTTCGTCCAGTGTTAGAGTATTGTTCGTCTATGTGGGACCGCTACCAGTTGGGTCTGATTCAAGAGATTGAGAAGGCCCAAAGAAGAGCACCAAGATTCGTGACTGGTACATTTGTTCATCGCGAGAGCATTACAAATCTCATTGAAAGTTTGAAGTGGGACAGACTTGCAGATAGACGACGTGCTAAACGGAAGGGGCTGCTCACTAAATTCCGAAATCCGATCTTCGAGGAGGACGTAGAGCATAAATTACTGCCACCAACTTTCAAATCGCGCAATGATCACCATTCAAAGATAAGGGAAATTAAAGCTCATACTGAGGTGTCCAGACAGTCGACTTTCCCTCGCGCGATCCGCGAGTGGAACAGACGGGGGAAAATATGACTTCGGCGCGAATTGTGCCCTCCGCCACACACCCCTTGGTGGCTAGCGGAGTATATATGTAGATGAGACTCTTAAGATCAGAGAAGGGTAGTCGTGTGGAAAATGTTCCCTCTTCTGAAAGGTGAAACAAATAAGCACGAGCTCTGGTTGTCTGACGCAGAATTTTGGCGTAGTTAGTTTTGTGGAGATGCGAGATTTATAGAAACGAAAGAGTACAAAGAACACTCGGTTTCGGAGAGTTGTGCAGAGAACATTTTGTTCCGGAAGGAGGTAGGAAGAAGATTTCGAATCGGATAGCGGTGTAGAACAGCGGCTTCCTGTTTCTGAGATCGACAGAGAGGAATTGGTCTCTGCTCGAGATCCGAGGCAGCAGCCAGAAAGGTAGTATTCTCGTTGCTGTGCTGGGATTTAACTGGGGAAAGCATGATTTGAAGCTTAGGAACCATGCGATCAAGTTAGAATGGTTTCATAGCCGTAGTGACGTTTCGTAATTTTACATTTTAGTTCTTCCGCGATTCGGAACGCAAAGTATATTATAGGGAATCTTCTAGTTACCACTGACTTTCTCGTTAACTTGTCTTGAGCACATATGGATTCTGTTGCATGTCTAATCTTCCCTTAACATCATGTGTAACGAAGTTATTTCTGCCATATCATTTAAAGTGGAGTCACAGTCAGTCACGATCTTTGGAAGTATCGCCTTTTTTCCCAGTAGTTAGCAGACCCACCACATTTGCATTAGATGTGTAGCTGACACTGTTTAATAATTCGCGTACTTCTTGTTATTTTTCAATGAAGACGTTCACCGTGTTTAGTTTTTTTGTCATGTGTAAATGTTAGTAAAATCGAATTCCTCTGGATACCATTTCGCGAATTAGTTAACCCCTTGTAACTTGAACATAGTTCAAACAAGGCGATCAGTTACATTTATATGTGAGGAATGCTGTTTCTCGTGACAGTTCCGTGGTGCAAATCTTTTAAATCAGACAGTTTCCAGTTATCCTATAAGCCACAGGATATCTTCCTTCAATTTTTGGTTTTCAGGGATCTGGCGACCATTATATTTAATCATTAGTAAACTAAATACTAACACCTTAATTTCAATTAGTTCCTTCCCGCATATTCTTTAGTAATAAGCATCATTTATTTAACACACGCAGCCAGGATACTTAGTTCTGCTCATAGTCTCCCCTCTTTTATATCAGCTTTCAATTAATTTATTTTCATGATTACTGAATGAAACTTTGAAAAAAAGGAACAAAAGGCGGTGATATGTTTTGTGAAATAATTTGTCTAAACGTAAGAAATAATAGAATCATTTGATACATCTTTGAATAATGTTCGAAATCATGTATTGCAAGAGAAGTGACGCTTGAGAATTTGAAGTGCAGTTTTTAACTTAGACTTTGTTGGAGGATTGGCGTATGGCACACGGATGCGGGTGGCAATACAGGTGTGTCTGAGTGGTGTTAGAGGATTTGGGGGGAGTGGAACATTTGTGTGGAGCATCAGTGCAAACACATTGGCATACAAGAATATTGATGTGTTGAAGTGCTTCACCCTGATATAGATGACAAGGAATACTGTTTTATTATGAATATGACATGAAATATATAAGTATGATTGACTCGACGACAATTTGCTCCGAAGATGAATGAATGTGCATTGACACTCTTCAGAGTGAACTATTGCTTGAGAATGATTCAGTGCCTGAACTCGTGATCGTAAATAAATTTAGTTAGAGCCAAGTTGGAAAGTACTGTGCTATATTTTCTAAAACATTGCATCTAAAAATGTAGTTAAGATTACCGGGCGATTGGGGATACATCACACCAGCAGCGCTCTCCTTTGTGTGACAACGAAGGGCCGTGTTCAGCGTTATATAGACCACATTTACTAAATAGATATCACAAAAAGAGGTAATTTGAAAGCAGTTTCCAGCTTGCCTCTTGGACATCAACTATTACAGTACAGGAATGTTGAATAATACAAATAAACAGCATCACAGGGTGCTCCTAATGTTTGTCCCAAGTATTTCGAGCGGCATTTCCTAAAAAAAGAAAGCCTTAGTACTTAATGCGTGACGTCACAACATGGCGGCGTGCGTGGGCAACAGAGGAATATTCGCGTTGCACACCACTTATCGTAACTGAGCTCGTTCGTGACTTTTATTGCTACGTGATTGAATGTGAAGTGCGCTAGGATGGACGATCAATCTATGAGCGTCATTTTACTGCCAAATATCGTTTCGTTGATCCGTGCCTACATATAGAAGAAATTACGAGAGACGCTAAAAATTTACTGATATCAATTTCTGGAGGATGAGACGATGAGAAAGAAATGATTATCAAAGATTCGCGAAAGACCTCTATTCTTTTTTCAAGTTCAAGTGTGAGTTTTTGTTTTGTTTAATCTTAAAAGATATTAATTTTAATGACGAAGAGTATAGTTTCATGTGATTTTAACCGAATGTCATGCAAATGTTTCTTCGGTTAGTTTTCGTGAATTCACATGAAACTACATTTCCTCTTTAGTATTTGTTGATAATGTTACAAATAGCTCTGGCAGAAGTTTACAGTTGTGTATTCTGCTTCAAAAACTTTCAATAAGCTGCTTGTGGAAAAACTACAAGACATTTCGTGTAGTTCTATCCAGTAAGCAAATTAAATTAAGAGTAAATAGTGTATCAGCACATCTTCCATACATTAGGCTATCTGTAGCAACCCATTGTTCAAAATCCGTATCAGTATTTCAGTGCATAACAGTCTGAACGAAGAATGCTTCTGTCTTCTAATGCACAAATAGGCTACCTATTTTTCTTTAAAATTATCGACGGAGTTCCACAAACTGAAAAAAGCATGAGTGGGTGAATAAATCAAATGGAAAGAGAGGATTTTTTTATTTTCGAGTGTTTGTAGTCAATCAGCAGATACAAATGTAAAAAATTTGTTAACACAGGCGCAAAATGTGAAAAGTATATCTTATTAGCTCTTTGCGCAAACTGTCTTAACTCCTGGTTCAGAATTTTATGCACATGTAAGGGCTATACACTTCCTTCCTCAAATATACAACTAAACTCTCTGAAAATAACTGTCTAGATGTATTTCTGTTGTTATGCAGCGTTTAAGTGGCAGTGCCTCAGCTTTCTTCACGCTTTCAGTTTTTGTAGCTGAATTAAGACTCTGACTTTGAAATAATAAACTGCCTATTGGCTTCTGTCTCGGGTTCTTCGGCCGACGTTCATCTAATGATTTTTCTGAAGTTTCGCCAGCACGAGTGGCTGGCATTGTCAAAGCTTCACCCTCCATTGCCGGTGGTGAACTGGAGGCGGGCTCGCGGCCGCAGACTGTATGTACCTGGCGCGCCAACGTCCGAGGGCTTCTCCGCGGTCATTTCCGGTGCGGTTCTCCTCTTGCTACCTGCGACGGTCGTTCGCTGCAGTACGGGAAGCCAGGATCCGTTGACCTTAAGGCTTTCCTCTTTCTTGTTCAAACTGTTCGCGTGTTTTTGTATTTCTACAGCTTCTCTGAACAAGCGCGTGTGATAGTGCTTCTCTACAGCCACAACTTCCGTGTCGGCGAATTTTATAACGTGGTCGGTCTCATTCAGTGCGTGTTCTGCCACGGCCGATTTCTCCACCTGCCCCAACCTGCAATGTCGCTTATGCTCTTTGATCCTGGTGTTAATGGATCGTCCAGTCATTCCGACATAAACTTTTCCGCATGTGCAAGGTATACGGTATATTCCCGACATTGCAAGTGGGTCTCTTTTCTCCTTCGCCGGTCTAAGACACTCTTTGATCTTCCTTGTCGGTTTGAAAATCGTCTTTACGCCGTGTTTGCGCAATATACGGCCGATTCTGTCCGTCACTCTGGGAATGTATGGCAGAAAGGCCGTACCCGACATTTCTTTTTCTGGTTCCAATAGTTGAAACACAGTCGCAAAAAGGCCTCACAGATATTCCATAAAACGCTATCGTTTACAATAGTTCGCCGGCCGGAGTGGCCGTGCGGTTCTAGGCGCTACAGTCTGAAGCCGAGCGACTGGAACAGCGGAAGGTTGCACGGGACTGCAAGAAGGCCCAGATCTATAAAAAGGGTAGAAAATCGGATGCACATAATTACCGGCCAATATCACTGACATCGATTTGTTGTAGAATCATGGAACATATTCTGTGTTCAAACATCATGACTTTTCTACACTCTGAGAAGCTCATCTGCAGAAATCAACATGGTTTTAGGAAACAGTGGTCATGCGAGACACTGTTGGCCCTCTTTGTCCATGATATAAAACAAGCTCTATATACCGGCTTCCAGGTTGATGCCATATTTCTCGATCTTCGAAAGGCGTTCCGCACTGTCGTTTGCTACAAAAAGTGCGCGCTTACGGTCTATATATATGCGGTAGGATAGAAAGTTTTGTAACAGTCAGAGAGCAGTATGTCGTCCTGAACGGGGTGACTTCAACAGGAACAAGCGTAAGTTCAGGTGTGCCCCATGGCAGCATAATAGGTCCGCTGCTTTTTACGATTTACATAAACGATCTGGCTGATGGTATTGACAGCGGCATTAGACTGTTTGCTGATGATGCTGTAGTCTACAGGAAAGTAGTATCACACGAAAGCTGCGAACAGTTCGATGACGATTTGCAGAAAATAAATGTGTGGTCTAATGACTGGCAGTTATCTCTCAATATTAGTAAGTGTAACCTACCGCGTATAACAAGGCGACAATCCCCATTGATGTACGAGTACAAAATAAATGCCCAGTCTTTGGAAGCGCTAACATCCGTCAAGTATCTGGGTGTGACTGTTCGAAAGGATCTCAAATGGAATGATCCCATTACACAAGTAACGGGCAAGGCGAACTCTATATTGCGGTTTATTGGTAGAATCCTGAAGCGATGCAGTCCTTCAACAAAGAAAATTGCTTACAATACTTTATTTCGTCCAGTGTTAGAGTATTGTTCGTCTATGTGGGACCGCTACCAGTTGGGTCTGATTCAAGAGATTGAGAAGGCCCAAAGAAGAGCACCAAGATTCGTGACTGGTACATTTGTTCATCGCGAGAGCATTACAAATCTCATTGAAAGTTTGAAGTGGGACAGACTTGCAGATAGACGACGTGCTAAACGGAAGGGGCTGCTCACTAAATTCCGAAATCCGATCTTCGAGGAGGACGTAGAGCATAAATTACTGCCACCAACTTTCAAATCGCGCAATGATCACCATTCAAAGATAAGGGAAATTAAAGCTCATACTGAGGTGTCCAGACAGTCGACTTTCCCTCGCGCGATCCGCGAGTGGAACAGACGGGGGAAAATATGACTTCGGCGCGAATTGTGCCCTCCGCCACACACCCCTTGGTGGCTAGCGGAGTATATATGTAGATGAGACTCTTAAGATCAGAGAAGGGTAGTCGTGTGGAAAATGTTCCCTCTTCTGAAAGGTGAAACAAATAAGCACGAGCTCTGGTTGTCTGACGCAGAATTTTGGCGTAGTTAGTTTTGTGGAGATGCGAGATTTATAGAAACGAAAGAGTACAAAGAACACTCGGTTTCGGAGAGTTGTGCAGAGAACATTTTGTTCCGGAAGGAGGTAGGAAGAAGATTTCGAATCGGATAGCGGTGTAGAACAGCGGCTTCCTGTTTCTGAGATCGACAGAGAGGAATTGGTCTCTGCTCGAGATCCGAGGCAGCAGCCAGAAAGGTAGTATTCTCGTTGCTGTGCTGGGATTTAACTGGGGAAAGCATGATTTGAAGCTTAGGAACCATGCGATCAAGTTAGAATGGTTTCATAGCCGTAGTGACGTTTCGTAATTTTACATTTTAGTTCTTCCGCGATTCGGAACGCAAAGTATATTATAGGGAATCTTCTAGTTACCACTGACTTTCTCGTTAACTTGTCTTGAGCACATATGGATTCTGTTGCATGTCTAATCTTCCCTTAACATCATGTGTAACGAAGTTATTTCTGCCATATCATTTAAAGTGGAGTCACAGTCAGTCACGATCTTTGGAAGTATCGCCTTTTTTCCCAGTAGTTAGCAGACCCACCACATTTGCATTAGATGTGTAGCTGACACTGTTTAATAATTCGCGTACTTCTTGTTATTTTTCAATGAAGACGTTCACCGTGTTTAGTTTTTTTGTCATGTGTAAATGTTAGTAAAATCGAATTCCTCTGGATACCATTTCGCGAATTAGTTAACCCCTTGTAACTTGAACATAGTTCAAACAAGGCGATCAGTTACATTTATATGTGAGGAATGCTGTTTCTCGTGACAGTTCCGTGGTGCAAATCTTTTAAATCAGACAGTTTCCAGTTATCCTATAAGCCACAGGATATCTTCCTTCAATTTTTGGTTTTCAGGGATATGGCGACCATTATATTTAATCATTAGTAAACTAAATACTAACACCTTAATTTCAATTAGTTCCTTCCCGCATATTCTTTAGTAATAAGCATCATTTATTTAACACACGCAGCCAGGATACTTAGTTCTGCTCATAGTCTCCCCTCTTTTATATCAGCTTTCAATTAATTTATTTTCATGATTACTGAATGAAACTTTGAAAAAAAGGAACAAAAGGCGGTGATATGTTTTGTGAAATAATTTGTCTAAACGTAAGAAATAATAGAATCATTTGATACATCTTTGAATAATGTTCGAAATCATGTATTGCAAGAGAAGTGACGCTTGAGAATTTGAAGTGCAGTTTTTAACTTAGACTTTGTTGGAGGATTGGCGTATGGCACACGGATGCGGGTGGCAATACAGGTGTGTCTGAGTGGTGTTAGAGGATTTGGGGGGAGTGGAACATTTGTGTGGAGCATCAGTGCAAACACATTGGCATACAAGAATATTGATGTGTTGAAGTGCTTCACCCTGATATAGATGACAAGGAATACTGTTTTATTATGAATATGACATGAAATATATAAGTATGATTGACTCGACGAAATTTGCTCCGAAGATGAATGAATGTGCATTGACACTCTTCAGAGTGAACTATTGCTTGAGAATGATTCAGTGCCTGAACTCGTGATCGTAAATAAATTTAGTTAGAGCCAAGTTGGAAAGTACTGTGCTATATTTTCTAAAACATTGCATCTAAAAATGTAGTTAAGATTACCGGGCGATTGGGGATACATCACACCAGCAGCGCTCTCCTTTGTGTGACAACGAAGGGCCGTGTTCAGCGTTATATAGACCACATTTACTAAATAGATATCACAAAAAGAGGTAATTTGAAAGCAGTTTCCAGCTTGCCTCTTGGACATCAACTATTACAGTACAGGAATGTTGAATAATACAAATAAACAGCATCACAGGGTGCTCCTAATGTTTGTCCCAAGTATTTCGAGCGGCATTTCCTAAAAAAAGAAAGCCTTAGTACTTAATGCGTGACGTCACAACATGGCGGCGTGCGTGGGCAACAGAGGAATATTCGCGTTGCACACCACTTATCGTAACTGAGCTCGTTCGTGACTTTTATTGCTACGTGATTGAATGTGAAGTGCGCTAGGATGGACGATCAATCTATGAGCGTCATTTTACTGCCAAATATCGTTTCGTTGATCCGTGCCTACATATAGAAGAAATTACGAGAGACGCTAAAAATTTACTGATATCAATTTCTGGAGGATGAGACGATGAGAAAGAAATGATTATCAAAGATTCGCGAAAGACCTCTATTCTTTTTTCAAGTTCAAGTGTGAGTTTTTGTTTTGTTTAATCTTAAAAGATATTAATTTTAATGACGAAGAGTATAGTTTCATGTGATTTTAACCGAATGTCATGCAAATGTTTCTTCGGTTAGTTTTCGTGAATTCACATGAAACTACATTTCCTCTTTAGTATTTGTTGATAATGTTACAAATAGCTCTGGCAGAAGTTTACAGTTGTGTATTCTGCTTCAAAAACTTTCAATAAGCTGCTTGTGGAAAAACTACAAGACATTTCGTGTAGTTCTATCCAGTAAGCAAATTAAATTAAGAGTAAATAGTGTATCAGCACATCTTCCATACATTAGGCTATCTGTAGCAACCCATTGTTCAAAATCCGTATCAGTATTTCAGTGCATAACAGTCTGAACGAAGAATGCTTCTGTCTTCTAATGCACAAATAGGCTACCTATTTTTCTTTAAAATTATCGACGGAGTTCCACAAACTGAAAAAAGCATGAGTGGGTGAATAAATCAAATGGAAAGAGAGGATTTTTTTATTTTCGAGTGTTTGTAGTCAATCAGCAGATACAAATGTAAAAAATTTGTTAACACAGGCGCAAAATGTGAAAAGTATATCTTATTAGCTCTTTGCGCAAACTGTCTTAACTCCTGGTTCAGAATTTTATGCACATGTAAGGGCTATACACTTCCTTCCTCAAATATACAACTAAACTCTCTGAAAATAACTGTCTAGATGTATTTCTGTTGTTATGCAGCGTTTAAGTGGCAGTGCCTCAGCTTTCTTCACGCTTTCAGTTTTTGTAGCTGAATTAAGACTCTGACTTTGAAATAATAAACTGCCTATTGGCTTCTGTCTCGGGTTCTTCGGCCGACGTTCATCTAATGATTTTTCTGAAGTTTCGCCAGCACGAGTGGCTGGCATTGTCAAAGCTTCACCCTCCATTGCCGGTGGTGAACTGGAGGCGGGCTCGCGGCCGCAGACTGTATGTACCTGGCGCGCCAACGTCCGAGGGCTTCTCCGCGGTCATTTCCGGTGCGGTTCTCCTCTTGCTACCTGCGACGGTCGTTCGCTGCAGTACGGGAAGCCAGGATCCGTTGACCTTAAGGCTTTCCTCTTTCTTGTTCAAACTGTTCGCGTGTTTTTGTATTTCTACAGCTTCTCTGAACAAGCGCGTGTGATAGTGCTTCTCTACAGCCACAACTTCCGTGTCGGCGAATTTTATAACGTGGTCGGTCTCATTCAGTGCGTGTTCTGCCACGGCCGATTTCTCCACCTGCCCCAACCTGCAATGTCGCTTATGCTCTTTGATCCTGGTGTTAATGGATCGTCCAGTCATTCCGACATAAACTTTTCCGCATGTGCAAGGTATACGGTATATTCCCGACATTGCAAGTGGGTCTCTTTTCTCCTTCGCCGGTCTAAGACACTCTTTGATCTTCCTTGTCGGTTTGAAAATCGTCTTTACGCCGTGTTTGCGCAATATACGGCCGATTCTGTCCGTCACTCTGGGAATGTATGGCAGAAAGGCCGTACCCGACATTTCTTTTTCTGGTTCCAATAGTTGAAACACAGTCGCAAAAAGGCCTCACAGATATTCCATAAAACGCTATCGTTTACAATAGTTCGCCGGCCGGAGTGGCCGTGCGGTTCTAGGCGCTACAATCTGAAGCCGAGCGACCGCTACGGTCGCAGGTTCGAATCCTGCCTCGGGCAGGGATGTGTGTGATGTCCTTAGGTTAGTTAGGTTTAATTAGTTCTAAGTTCTAGGTGACTGATGACCTCAGAAGTTAAGTCGCATAGTGCTCAGAGCCATTTGAACCATTTTTACAATAGTTCGTAGTTAAACAAAATACACAAACGTTCTTGATAGCTACATAAACTCACGACTTGTGCCAATTACACTACTTTCTTTCACAATAGCTTCTATGGAACGTTTCTCTGTGTGTCTACTGTCACGGTTTCTGTGTGTATGTCTAAGTGATGCGTGGGTAGTGTATGTGTGTGTGCGCGCGCGCGAGCCTTCCATGTGTTTCACATTTGAGTAGTTCTCTGCAGGACAAGAACTTTAAATGCATAGAACAATTACACAGTTATAATCTTGACAGGACAAGAAAAGGACCTCGTGATCACTGAGTATTGTGGTGAATTGAAGAAGTACAAAAACCTTGCTTGAAATATCAGGTTGCGCAATTTCCATTACATATTCATTTTTACTTATAGATATGCCATATCTACTTTCAGAAGGATGATTTTCTTTGTGAAACACAAATTTAGTATGAAATGATAGTACAGTTATTAATTGCCTCCCGCTCTAAAAATCACATTTGACGCCAGCTGCAGTTCTATTGCGATTCTCAGACTGCCCTTCCTACTTCTCAAAAGTATAGAGCAGACATGAAGGGCCATAAGAGAAGAACCGGAGGCTTGAAAATGATCAGCTAAAGCACCGTTAGAGTATAACCTACCTACTCAAAAAAGACTTTGGTGATGCTTTCAGCTTCACTTCTGTAGCAATGAAACAAATTCTGTTTCAAGTTATTTCGTGTATGTAATTAGTACAGACTGATAAACAAACCATTAATTTAGAACTATGATGTTTCTTGTGTACACACCTTTCTACAAACAGGATTTCATTTTGCATGGTTTATAGAAATTGCAAGGAGTCCACCGAAAGAAGCATTCCCATCTGAAATATCTGCACATGGTGCTTTATTTTAAGTTTCATTTTACTGGTGTGTACATACATTGTGTCACAGTTTTTAACAGCTTTGAATGATATTTTTCAACATAAAGATATTTACACATTCTTTTACTTTACCCTACAGTTTTAAATAACTATGTGTAGATGGCTACGATATAAATTACATTTTGACATAAGTACATATCCAAAAAAATGAAATATTTAGCTTTCATATTTATTGAGAAAAGTTGCTTAAACACAGAAAAGCAAATGCAATGAAAATGAATCTCACTGTTTTTACTACATGTTTTATGTAATCCTGTTCCACGAGATAGGTTTTTAGAGTCACATTTCTTCCCCAGTTTCATTTTTACTTCTTTCATGATATGTCTGCCTTGCCTCTTACATTTCATTACTTGCACTTTCATTTTAATGCAATGTTTAACGATAGAGGCACCTCTGTTAAGGAGCTCTATCAGACAGATCTCTGAAAACCAGCTTTATAAAGTCCATAGCAGCATCTAGCAGCCTATGCTGTCGTTTATGTACCTTCTTCAAATCGATACGATTATTCCACAGACTGTATATTTTTATCCCCAAAACAAAGCTACAGAAAAATTCCATGACTGTGTGCATAGCCATTTCCAAGAAAAACATCTTCAGTTTTTCCATTACCGTGCAATTAGGTGAGGTAAGTGACGGGATACCCCCAAATATCGTGTTGGATCTACTTTTGCCCAGCGTAGTGCAGAATCTCGACGTGAAATGGACTCAACAAGTCGCTGGAAGTCTTCTGCAGAAATATTGAGTCATTCTGCCTCTATAGGCGTCAACAATTGCCAAAGTGTTGTCATTGCAGGATTTTGGGCATGAACTGATCAGTGGATCATGTCCCATAAATGTTCTATGGGTTTATTGTCGGGCGATCTGGATGGTCAAACTATTTGCTCGAACTGTCGAGAATGTTCTTTAAACCAGTCGTGAATAATAGGGCTCAGAGACATGGCGCATTGCCATTCATAAAAATTCCGTTGTTTGGGAACTTGAAGTCCATAAATAACTGCAAATGGTCTCCAAGTAGCAAACACAAGCGGCTAAAGACACTGCTAGCTAGGGCACAACCACCTATGGTAAACTAACATACGCAAACAGCGACAAACGTCGGTAAGCCCCTGCATATCAGCAACACTGACTGGCAACTACCAGCTGCTATTAGAGCCGACCAACAGGCCACAGCAGGGACACCGACGAGCTCGCCCACAGACGCACGAACAATCTGCCAACACTCCCTCACACTGTGCCTCCGGTATATGATCTATCGGACACAAGACCGATAACAAACCTAACTGTTGCAGGTTGCAGGACGCTGAACGAGGACTCTGTACCAGCACCCAGCGCCAGCCGCCGAGCAACACAAACGCACAACGTCAAGGTATCGACATGCATGATACCCACTACTAACAAAGCCTATCCTTGCACAACCTATCGCAGGCAGCAAGACAACCGCTACTGCTCTTGCCGCCCGACCTAACTTTCGCAGAGGTTTTTTTCCCTTGGCTCTTGCTTTGGCACTTTTTTTCCTCTGCCCTTCAAACCGCTACCCTTCGTCAGATTTCGATCAATCTATCTCCAGATGAGCGTGTATTAATGGTTAATCCTAACCAGACGTACGCAAACATCGCAGTACCCACATCCTGCGACACCTCACTTTAGTGAATACTAACCCTTATGCAGAGATGGCAGTAGACCTTTTGTGTTGGCCATCATGCCGGTGTGGGCGTGGAGCGGCCCCACCTCTATATCCAAGTAGCCGAACATAACCATTTCCAATGAATTATCGGTTCCCTTAGACCCGAGGACCCCGTCCATCCCATGTCAACACAGCCCGCGCCATTACGGAGCCACCACCAGCTCGCACAGTGCCTTGTTGACAGCATGGTCCACTGCTTCGTGGGACTTGCGCCACACTCGAACCCCACCATCAGTTCTTAAAACTGAAATTGTGAGTCATCTGACCAGGCCACGGTTTTTCAGTCGTGTAGGGTCCAGCCGATATGGTCGCGAGCCCAGTAGAGGCGCAGCAGGCGCGGTAGTGTTATCAAAGGCACTCGCGTCGGACGTCTGCTGCCATAGCCCATTAACGCGAAATTTCGCCGCATTGTCATAGCGGACACGTTCGTCGCAAGTCCTACATTGATTTCGGCGGTTATTTCACGCAGTGTTGGTTGTCTGGTAGCACTGACAACTCTACGCAAACGCCTCTGCTCTCTGTCGTTAAGTGAAGGCCGCCAGCCGCTGTGTTGTCCGTGGTGAGAAGTAATGCCGGACATTTTGTATTCTCAGCACACTCTTAACACCCTGAATCTCTGGATATTGAATTCTCTTATGATTTCCGAAATCAAATGTCCCACGCGTCTGCCTCTAACTACCATTCCGTTCAAAGCCTGTTAATTCCCGTCGCGCGTCCTTTATCATGTCGGAAACATTTTAACATGAATCACCTGAGCACATACGGCAGCCCCTTTTATACCTTCTGTAAGCGATACTACCGCCATTTGTGTAAGTGTTTATCGTTATCCCATCACCTACGTCACTTTAGTATATATGTTGTTGTTGTTGTTGTGGTATTCAGTCCTGAGACTGGTTTGATGCAGCTCTCCATGCTACTCTATCCTGTGCAAGCTTCTTCATCTCCCAGTACCTACTGCAACCTACATCCTTCTGAATCTGCTTAGTGTATTCATCTCTTGGTCTCCCTCTACGATTTTTACCCTCCACGCTGCCCTCCAATGCTAAATTTGTGATCCCTTGATGCCTCAAAACATGTCCTACCAACCGATCCCTTCTTCTAGTCAAGTTGTGCCACAAACTTCTCTTCTCCCCAATCCTATTCAATACCTCCTCTTTAGTTACGTGATATACCCACCTTATCTTCAGCATTCTTCTGTAGCACCACATTTCGAAAGCTTCTATTCTCTTCTTGTCCAAACTGGTTATCGTCCATGTTTCACTTCCATACATGGCTACACTCCATACAAATACTTCCAGAAACGACTTCCTGACACTAAAATCTATACTCGATGTTAACAAATTTCTCTTCTTCAGAAACGATTTCCTTGCCATTGCCAGTCTACATTTTATACCCTCTCTACTTCGACCATCATCAGTTATTTTACTCCCTAAATAACAAAACTCCTTTACTACTTTAAGTGTCTCATTTCCTAATCTAATCCCCTCAGCATCACCCGATTTATTTTGACTACATTCCATTATCCTCGTTTTGCTTTTGTTGATGTTCATCTTATATCCTCCTTTCAAGACACTGTCCATTCCGTTCAACTGCTCTTCCAAGTCCTTTGCTGTCTCTGACAGAATTACAATGTCATCGGCGAACCTCAAAGTTTTTAATTCTTCTCCATGAATTTTAATACCTACTCCGAATTTTTCTTTTGTTTCCTTTACTGCTTGCTCAATATACAGATTGAATAACATCGGGGAGAGGCTACAACCCTGTCTCACTCCTTTCCCAACCACTGCTTCCTTTTCATGCCCCTCGACTCTTATAACTGCCATCTGGTTTCTGTACAAATTGTAAATAGCCTTTCGCTCCCTGTATTTTACCCCTGCCACCTTCAGAATTTGAAAGAGAGTATTCCAGATAACGTTGTCAAAAGCTTTCTCTACGTCTACAAATGCTAGAAACGTAGGTTTGCCTTTTCTTAATCTTTCTTCTAAGATAAGTCGTAAGGTTAGTATTGACTCACGTGTTCCAGCATTTCTACGGAATCCAAACTGATCTTCCCCGAGGTCCGTTTCTACCGGTTTTTCCATTCGTCTGTAAAGAATTCGCGTTAGTATTTTGCAGCTGTGACTTATTAAACTGATAGTTCGGTAATTTTCACATCTGTCAACACCTGCTTTCTTTGGGATTGGAATTATTATATTCTTCTTGAAGTCTGTGGGTATTTCGCCTGTCTCATACATCTTGCTCACCAGATGGTAGAGTTTTGTCATGACTGGTTCTCCCAAGGCCATCAGTAGCTCTAATGGAATGTTGTCTACTCCCGGGGCCTTGTTTCGATTTAGGTCTTTCAGTGCTCTGTCAAACTCTTCACGCAGTATCTTATCTCCCATTTCATCTTCATCTACATCCTCTTCCATTTCCATAATATTGTCCTCAAGTACATCGCCCTTGTATAAACCCTCTATATACTCCTTCCACCTTTCTGCCTTCCCTTCTTTGCTTAGAACTGGGTTGCCATCTGAGCTCTTGATATTCATACAAGTGGTTCTCTTCTCTCCAAAGGTCTCTTTAATTTTCCTGTAGGCAGTATCTATCTTACCCCTAGTGAGACAAGCCTCTACATTCTTACATTTGTCCTCTAGCCATCTCTGCTTAGCCATTTTGCACTTCCTGTCGATCTCATTTTTGAGACGTTTGTATTCCTTTTTGCCTGCTTCATTTACTGCATTTTTATATTTTCTCCTTTCATCAATTAAATTCAATATTTCTTCTGTTACCCAAGGATTTCTATTAGCCCTCGTCTTTTTACCTACTTGATCGTCTGCTGCCTTCACTACTTCATCCCTCAGAGCTACCCGTTCTTCTTCTACTGTATTTCTTTCCCCCATTCCTGTCAATTGTTCCCTTATGCTCTCCCTGAAACTCTCTACAACCTCTGGTTCTTTCAGTTTATCCAGGTCCCATCTCCTTAAATTCCCACCTTTTTGCAGTTTCTTCAGTTTCAATCTGCAGTTCATAACCAATAGATTGTGGTCAGAATCCACATCTGCCCCTGGAAATGTCTTACAATTTAAAACCTGGTTCCTAAATCTCTGTCTTACCATTATATAATCTATCTGATACCTTTTAGTATCTCCAGGATTCTTCCAGGTATACAACCTTCTTTTATGATTCTTGAACCAAGTGTTAGCTATGATTAAGTTATGCCCTGTGCAAAATTCTACCAGGCGGCTTCCTCTTTCATTTCTTCCCCCCAATCCATATTCACCTACTATGTTTCCTTCTCTCCCTTTTCCTATTGACGAATTCCAGTCACCCATGACTATTAAATTTTCGTCTCCCTTCACTACCTAAATAATTTCTTTTATCTCGTCATACATTTCATCAATTTCTTCATCATCTGCAGAGCTAGTTGGCATATAAACTTGTACTACTGTAGTAGGCGTGGGCTTCGTGTCTATCTTGGCCACAATAATGCGTTCACTATGCTGTTTGTAGTAGCTAACCCGCACTCCTATTTGTTTATGCATTATTAAACCTACTCCTGCATTACCCCTATTTGATTTTGTATTTATAACCCTGTAATCACCTGACCAAAAGTCTTGTTCCTCCTGCCACCGAACTTCACTAATTCTCAATATATCTAACTTTAACCTATCCATTTCCCTTTTTAAATTTTCTAACCTACCTGCCCGATTAAGGGATTGACATTCCACGCTCCGATCCGTAGGACGCCAGTTTTATTTCTCCTTATAACGACGTCCTCTTGAGTAGTCCCCGCCCGGAGATCCGAATGGGGGACTATTTTACCTCCGGAATATTTTACCCAAGAGGACGCCATCATCATTTAATCATACAGTAAAGCTGCATGTCCTCGGGAAAATTTACGGCTGTAGTTTCCCCTTGCTTTCAGCCGTTCGCAGTACCAGCACAGCAAGGCCGTTTTGGTTAATGTTACAAGGCCAGATAAGTCAATCATCCAGACTGTTGCCCCTGCAACTACTGAAAAGGCTGCTGCCCCTCTTCAGGAACCACATGTTTGTCTGGCCTCTCAACAGATACCCCTCAATTGTGGTTGCACCTACGGTACGGCCATCTCTATCGCTGAGGCACGCAGGCCTCCCCACCAACGGCAAGGTCCATGGTTCATGGGGGGGTATATACAGGGCATAAATTTTAAGTTGACAAACCAGAATAACTCGAAAAATAACCATCACACGAAAAAATGTGTAGAATCCAAAGTTGATAATTTTCGAGGGGGACATCTGCTGGTGCTAAAATTAGCCCACCACCCCAGCCCCCTGGAAGTGGGGCGGGAGGGAATATTAAAATTTCAAATGGGAACCCCAATTTTTTATTGGAAAATCAGATTCCTCATAAAAGAAACTACGAATATTTTGTCTTAAACATTTGTTTTGATTCTTGGTGGTTGGCGCTGTAATTCAAGAAAGTCCGTGTTCTCATTTTTGCGTGGAAAACGGTTATGGATAAATAAAAAATACTTATTTACTTTGTAAATTTTGATTCGCTAAAACTATAACACTCCCTGTCTCCCCTTAGGGTGGGGTTTGAGAGAGAGGAATTAAGAGTTTTACAAATGTTGACCACTTATTAATTTTTTGTGCGGATTCGGATAAGTTTTGTTTGTCAACATTTTTAAATTCTAATTTCCCTCTCTCAAACCCCACCCTAAGGAGAGACAGGGAGTGTTATAGTTTTAGCGAATCAAAATTTACAAAGTAAATAAGTATTTCTTATTCATCCGTAACCATTTTCCACGCAAAAATGAGAACATGGCTTTTCTTGAATTACAGCGCCAACTACGAAGAATCAATACAAACGTTTAAGACAAAATGTACGTAGTTTTTTTATGAGGAATCTGATTTTCCAATAAAAAATTGGGGTTCCCATTTGAAATTTTAATATTCCCTCCCGCCCCACTTCCAGGGGGCTGGGGTGGTGGGCTAATTTTAGCACTAGCAGATGACCCGCTCGAAAATAATCAACTTTGGATTCTACACATTTTTTCGTGTGATGGTTATTTTTCGAGTTATTTCGGTTTGTCAACTTAAAATTTACACCCTGTATTTCGACAGTAACTGCGGTAAATCAGGAATTAAATAACACAGTCAACAATTACAATTTGCATTAAATTTTTTTTTAAAAACAACTCATTTACAGGCCTGTAAGATTCTCTTCAAGTTTTGGGTAGGTTTACACCTTGGTTTAATTTTTGCTCAGTGCAGTCCAAATGACATGCCAAATGTATGTGAGTATTCGTTTTTCACCACCATTTTGGTAATCTTTCGTTATTATACTGGGGTATGAACGTTGATATGAAATGGCGCACAATTTGTACTTTAACACTTCTGCATTTTACTTTTACAAGCCGTACATGCCATTATTGTAGTTAATGTCAGTTTAGCTTTCTTTGTGGGGGAAGACAGAAGCGTTTCTCGTCTGTCCATTATCTAATACACGGTTTCTGAATTTATCTAGCAGTTTAAATATTTACGGTGTAAGGTGTTTTTGAATATGGTGCGAACATAAATATTGGCCTACACTACGGGACAGAGTGTGAGCACAACCTTTGTTTGGCATTCATATTCGTTGGCTTCACCAACTCTCAACCGAATTATCACATTTCAATCTAGTATGGATCTCGGGCTACGCTACACAAGCCAAGATTTCCCAGAAATGGGGAGGGGATCCAGTATCACACCTCTACACAGATACTCCGCAAGCCAAAGTACGGTGCGTGGCGGAGGGTAACCTGTATCACTACTTGCCATTTCCTTTCCTGTCTCACTTGCAAAGAGAACGAGGGAAAAACGACTGCCTGTATGCTTCCGTATGAACCCTAATTTCTCGTATCTTAGATGCATGGTCCTTAGGCGCAATGTATATTGGCAGCAGAAGAATTCTTAGGCAGTCCGCATTAAATGCCGGTTCTTTAAATTTTCTCAATTGGGTTTCTCGAAAAAACATCGCTTTTCCTTCACGGATTCACATTTGAGTTCCCGAAGCAGCTCTGTAACATCTACGTGTTGTTCGAACCTACCTTTAACAAATCTAGCAGCCCGCCTCTGAATTGCTGCGATGTCCTCCTTCAGTCCGACCTTGTACGGATTCCAAACACTGCAGCAATACTCAAGAACAGGTCTCACTAGCGTCATATATGTGGCATCCTTTACAGGTGAACCACTCTTTATAAAATTCTTCCAATAAAGAGAAGTCGACCATTCGCCTTGCCTACCACAGCTCTCACGTGTTCGTTCCATCTCATATCGCTTTTCAACGTTACGCGGAGATATTTAAACGACTTGACTGTGTCGAGCAGGAGACTAGTAATACTGTATTCGAACATTACAGGTTTGTTCTTCCTACTCATCCGCATTAACTTACAATGTTTCACATTTAGGGCTAGCTGGAAAATTTTGTCTAACTCGTCTTGTATCTTCCTACAATCATTCAACTTCGTCACCTTACTGTACACCACGTCGGACAACTGTAGATTGCTGCCCACTCTGTCAGCCATATCATTTGCGTATACAAAGAACAACAGCGGCCGGTCACACTCCACTGGGGCACTCCTAACGATACTCTTGTCACCGGCCGCTGTGGCCGAGCGGTTCTAGGCGCTTCAGTCCGCAACCGCCCTTCTCTTACGGTCGCAGGTTCGAATCCTGCCTCCTTGGGTTTGTTAGGTTTAAGTAGTTCTAAGTCTAGGGGACTGATGACCTCAGATGTTAAGTCCAATTGTGGTTCAGCTCAGATTCCACTTTATTTACGTTTTTCCTGCAATGGGGTAAGTCACAGTAAACAATATTCTCTTACGTTTTACTTATTCATACTGTAGAATCTCTGTTGTAATTAATTACGTTACGATGAAACTGCAGACGGCGCCGAAGTGTCACGAAAACAAATGCATATGCAACTATGAAACTGTTACAGTAAATACAGTAAGTGATTTGCATCTGCTTCTCCATTATTTTTGTCTATTTATTTTTTATTTACCCTTCTGATTTTTATAGACAAGTAAAATATCTACAACATTTTTTCATCGTCTCGCCAAAAAAGTAAAACCAATAACTGCGCAAAAAATATAAAAAATACAAGATCAATAATCGAATTTTGGATTAATAAAAAGATAGTCAACAATTTTTTTTTAAATTTTTAATGCTCTGATTCACATCGTAGAATCGTAGACACCACACTTGCTAGGTGGTAGCCTCTAAATCGGCCGCGGTCCGTTAGTATACGTCGGACCCGTGTGTCGCCACTATCAGTGATTGCAGACCGAGCGCCGCCACACGGCAGGTCTAGAGAGACTGCCTAGCACTCGTCCCAGTTGTACAGCCGACTTTGCTAGCGATGGTTCACTGACAAATTACGCTCTCATTTGCTGAGACGATAGTTAGCATAGCCTTCAGCTACGTCATTTGCTACGACCTAGTAAGGCGCCATTACCAGTTACTATTGATGCTGTAAAACATGTACCATCAAGAGCGATGTTCACCAATTATGGATTAAAGTTAAGTATTCCAGAAGATACGTACGTTTTTTGCTACTCTCAATTCCTTGTCCTGTTCCAGACCTCACGCCAGCCTGCGAGAGTTTAAACGCGTGCCTTTCGGCTTCCTTATAGTGGGTTGGCTGTCTTGCCAATCCACAACACCCACAGTGCTTAGAGACAGATGACCCATATTGATACTCTTGTCTCTGATGAAGGCTCGCCGTCGATGACTGGATTATATTATTTATGAAGTCTTTGAGCCACTCACATATCTGTGAATCTATTCCACATGCTCGTACCATCGTTAACAACCTGCAGTGGGGCACCGTGTCAAATGCTTTCTGGTAATCTAGAAATATGGAACCTCCATGTTGCCCTCCATCCATAGTTCTCAGTACCCCATGTGAGAAAAGAGCTAATCGAGTTTCACATGAGATATGCTTTCTAAAACGATGCTGATTCGTGCACATAAGTCTCTCAGTCTCAAGTAGGTTTATTGTATTCGAACTGAGAATATGTTGAAGGATTCTGCAGCAAACAGAAGTTAGCGATATTGGTCTGTAATTATGCGGGTCCGTTCTTTTATCTTTCTCATATAATGGAGTCACCTGCACTTTTTTCCAGTCGCTGGACTTCGCACTGGGCGAGAGATTCTCGATAAATGCAAGTTAGGCAAGGGGCCAATGCCGCGGAATACTCTTCCTAAAATCCAACTGTGATTCCTTCCGGATCTCGT
This sequence comes from Schistocerca nitens, assembly GCF_023898315.1. Taxonomy (NCBI): domain Eukaryota; kingdom Metazoa; phylum Arthropoda; class Insecta; order Orthoptera; family Acrididae; genus Schistocerca; species Schistocerca nitens. The sequence continues at coordinate 140,387,727 of NC_064618.1, forward strand.
GATTTATTTGCTTTCAAATCTTTCAGTTGTTTCTCTACGCCACGCATACTTATTACCATGTCGTTATGGAGTCTGACCGATGGTCAAATGACGGTATGTATGTACTGTTTCCCTGTGTGATCGATTTCTTGAACGTGAAATTTAAAACTTCAGCTTTCGTTTTGCTATCTTCAACTGGTCAACAAGGGACTTAACGGTGTCCTTAGACCTCATTAGCGATGTTACACACGACCACAATTTCCTCAGGTTCTCTGCCACATCTTTTGCTAAGATGTCACGGTGCTAGTTGTTGTATGCTTTGGGTATAGATCTTTTCACAGATTCACGAATCTCTACTAACCTTCGCTTGTCGTCATTTATGCGTTTCCTTTTGAACCGAGAGTGCAACAGCCTCTGCCTCCTCAGTATCTTCCAAATTTTGTTATCACACCACGATTGGTCTTTCACACCCTTTATCCACTTACTGAGCAAGTAACTCTCCAGACCACGATTTGCAATCTGCTTAAACTACGCCCATAACTCTTCCACATCTATTTCACTGTATAAGTGAGATGTTAAGAAATGCTTATCTGCTCTATCTAGCAGGAACACTCACCTAGCTTTCTTGATTGATTTATTAACTTTCGTAATCATAGTTGCAATTATGACATCATGATCGCTAATCTCCGTTTTTGTACTGACATTGTCGATAAGGTTCGGCCTACTTGTAGCTATAGGGTCTAAGATATTTCCAATGCGTGTGGGCTGCCGAGCTAGATGCTCAAGAAAATTTTCAGAAAACGGGTTCCAAAGTATTTTGTATGACTGTGTCTGTACCCCTCGCAATGAATTTATAGGCTTTCCAGTCTATACTCGACAGGTTAAAGTCGCCTCCAATCAATATTATATGATCTGGGAATTTACGCGCTACTGTCCATAGACTTTCTTTGAATGACTCTACAACTGTCACAGCAGAATCAGGTGGGCGGTAAAAATATCCATCAATGAACTTGGTTTCACCTACACCTGTTATAGGCTCCCACTGTCACACTCAACTTCGACCTCAATAGAGACGATATTTTTGTCAACTGCAATGAACACTCCCCCTCCTACGGTCTCTAATCTGTCTTTTCGATATACATTCCACGACTCGCAAAATATCTCAGAGCTTTTCTCTGCGGGTTTCAACCAGTTCTCGGTACCAAGAATAATTTGAGTGCGAGAACTTTCCTGGAAGCCAGTAAACTCGGGAACTTTGTTACGAGTACTTCGACAGTTTACTGAGAAAATTGTAACAGTCGAAGTGTCTTTATTCTGAACCCCGTTTGACTTTCCCTGCTGCACACTGGAGAGTGTTCATCAGAGCACCTCAAACTATTGTCTTGCCTAAAAAACCCTCAAGTGCACTCCACAAGTACACTGCTACCCGAGTAGCAGCTTCCTTTGTGTAGGGCACTCCTGATCTATCAAGGGGAGCCCTATAAATCCCTGTTCGATAACGCAGGTCTAGAGATCTGCAGCCAAGACCGTCACAGAGTCGACGAAGCCTTTGGTTGAGACCCTCCACTGGACTCCAAACCAAAAGACCCCGATCAACTCTGAGAACGATGCTGCAGATTGCGAGCTCTGCTTGCACCCCGTGCGCGATGCCAGCAGTCTTGACCATCTCCGCCAGCCGCCTGTACGAACTGAGGATCCCGTCGGAGACCATGCGACAGGCGTCGTTGGTACCGATGTGAGTCACAACTTGCAGACAACTGCACCCTGCACGCTCGATAGCCACAGGCAAGGCCGCCTCCACATTTCTGATGTGGTGCCCCGGCAGACATACCGCGTGCACATTGGCTTTCCTTCCAGCCCTAAACGCTGTCTCCCTAAGGGGCTCCATAGCGCGCCTAACATTGGAGCTCCCAATAACTAGTAAGCCCCTTCCTCCGCGTGCATGTTCGACCCTGCTGAAGGAGCGGCCACGTGTCCACTCACAGAGCGAATGGGCAACGCCAGACGCCCAGCCTCCACATTGGCCCTCCGCCTCGAACGATGCGAACTCATTACCACGCCCTCATACACCCTGCTGTGAGAACGGAGCCACCATGTCGGGTACACTAGGAGGTCCCTGTGCAGCAGAGCCAGTGGGCAAAACAAGTGACAGCTACGGTGTCTCACGAAACGCGCCAGATTCTCCGCCACCGCTACGCTCGGATGCAGCAGCCTGAAGGTGATTGACCGTAGCCCAAAGCACATTCAGCTGTTCGCGAACTGCTGCCAGCTCCTCCTGCGTCCGCACGCAGCATGCACACATCCTAGTCATCCTAGCAAGATTAATTGAAGAAGTGAACTGTAAAAGCAGACAACCCTAGATATGCAACTTACTAACCTCCTGATCCGACACGTAAGTCGCCGAAGTGGCGTCAAATCGAGAGTCTTGCACCCGACGAACGGTCTACCCGACGGGAGGCCCTAGTCACACGACATTTACATTACCTTCCTGATGCGTCATCTATGGACGTTGATACGTTAATGAGCTACGTAACTGGCTGTTTAGTGAGCAACTATTGCGCTACAGACTGAAAGAATTTACCCTTACAAAAACGGGAGATTAAACCTCTTAAACAAAGAAACACGCATGAAATTTAATATACTACATGGAAAACACGGAAAAAGTTAAACACTTAACTTCCCGCTCTGTAGACGCGCATCAGCAAAGAGACGGAGCCTTACACTTCACACTCTAGCCAAACATATCAATGCTGCTGCCAGGTAACGCACCAAGTGTAAAACTTATCTCAGAAGAAATTAGCTCCTTGATTGATTTCTTCTACTATAGGTAGATTTAAATTTGTTGCGTGAGGCACTATGTTCTTAGACGGAAGTACGATCGTCGTTCAACACATGGCACATGGCATTGAAAATTATAATACTTAAATGCTACTTCTAGTTGCTACTTTTGACCTAGTTGTGACTAAAATCGCAGGCAGTGCTGTAAAGCTGTTATTGTGAAAACTGCTACTTCTTAATCGCTGATTTAAACAAATACGTGAGTGCCTGCCACATCTAGTGTGAAAGGTGTTTCGATAGTGAAAAACATTTAATGAAGATTGTTTATTTCAAATATTACATGTAAGCAAATTATACACTACAATTATGACAACACAGTCCGCCTCCGTAGTGCAGCGGTAGCGTAGCACGCAAGGGGACCTGCGTTCGATTCCCGATAGAGGGCGGGGTGTTGTGTGTCCATCATTTTCATCATTAATGACACGCAAGTCGTCGAAGTGGCGTCAACTACAAAGACTTGCAATACGGCGGCCGAACCCCGAAGGGGATATCCCAGCCAATAAATGCCATACGATCGTTTCATTTTCAGGACGATACAAATTTACTCTTATTTCTCTTATTTTTCACAATGTCAGCATTAAAAAAAGAAAATATTCTCTCTTTCTAATTATTCGAGCAATACAGGTGAAATTTTTATTGATAAGCCATAATTAGATGCATGATAACAACTAAAGATATTGACTGAAATGCAGTTAGCTTACAGACGAAAGCTAATTCCATAAAATTTATGATGTGGGCCTGTTTTAACTCTTTGGCAACAACGGTCTTGCGCATCTTGACGAAGTGGGACATTTAAATGGAGGGTCTGTACGAACTCTGAAAAACCATAACTTCATCACTTGCAATTATTACTGCGTTTTACCGTCTTACACCTACTGCAATTTAAAAGAAGTTTTTCAGTAGACGCTTTTCAGAAGTATTCACAAAGCATCTTCTGTGTTCACTTGCAGCTCTTCCCCTTGCTTACATGTTTTTAAATCTCTTACGTTGTTAGCGGAAACTGAGGTCGAGAAAAACATCCTTGCAAATTTACCTTTCGCGATTCCTCTGCTTTTAGAAACTTGCAATTTCTTTTGTGGCATTCGCGAATTTTTGCTCTGTACTTCACTTTGTGAACTTCACAAAATTTGTTTTCCTAGAAATCGAAGTGCAGTTTCACCTGTTCACACTCAGCATTTGCGCAAACATGTTTTTTCCGACTCCAATCTCCGCTAGCAACGAAGGAAAAAACGGAGTACTTCAAAACATGTAAACGAGAGGAAGATACACCAATGTTCACAGAAGGTAATTTATAAATATATGCGAAACGCTTCTGGTGGAAAACGTCTTTCAAATTACAGCAAACTTAAGACGTGCAAAACAATCAATATAAATTTATAAATAAAAGCAAAACGCATATGGTGAGAACCTTTTCTTAAATTGGAGTGGACTTAAGACGAAAGAAGAAGATGATAATTGATACATAATATATACTGCGGAAGGTGACTATGCAAGTAAATATACTAAATCATTTTGTTTCGAAACCATTTAAAGGCAACCAGCAATAAGTACAAATAAAACAAGTTCGCCGTTTCAAAGGGGAAATTTTGCCGCTCCATAAAGCATCAGAGAGTTGAAATCAAACTCTTCACGAATCTTTTAACTTGCGGGTCCCGGTACGGAACGGGCAGCGCTGCGACCGACTCAGACTACGTGCGATGATGTCACAGGCTAACGGGCAGGCTATCTTTTTTTTTTTTTTTTTTTTCAAGAGCTGCTGTTAGACCCGGCACGAATATAAATAAAATCATCCAAATCATGACTTTCGTGAATATTTAGTCAGTTCACAAGAAACTGTACTCCATAATGTTAAATGTCATGTCAGCAGTGACATCTCTGGTAGAGGTCTCGTATATGTACTCAATACGCTTTTGCTCAGTGTATAGATAAACAGCTTGAGAGCTGAATGTTTGGTTTCGTCGTTTGCAGTGTTTACTATTTGCAGTTATTTATAGCCAATTTAAACGCTGAAAAAATATTCAATATTAATAAAAAAATGCCTTCTGAGGTCCGTTAAGAACCTATTTGGTTCGAACGAGGCAAACTGGGTGCTTCAAGAGAATAATCATCTGAAACATTGCAACCCTCTCTGTACAGCGTGGGAACAAGACAATGGGGTATCCACGATGGATTGGTCTGAAATGTCTCCGGATGCAAAACCGCTCGAAAATTTCTGGTCATATATTAAGATGAAGCTTAAAGGAAAGCCAATGTATACTATGAAGCACCTGGCATAAAAAATAAGGGCGTATGGAGATCGGTACCGAGAGAATATGCAGGAAGTATTGTGAAAAGCAACCCAAAAGGGTGCCAAGCTATTATAGATAATGGCGGCGACTGGATTAACTACTACGCAATTGTGCAATTAGTAATTACATATAAATATATGTTTATAATAGCGTCTTTTTTGTCATACAGATAACGACGTAGACTTTCTTGTGGAACTGACTGCACTTACCTTTTAAGCATGACAAAATTAATGAAAATCAATGTGCAATTTCACACATTCTAACGAACAGAGAGTAACAGTAACCAGATAAGAAAAATGAATGTGGCTTAGAAATATTTGGAAATTTGTGGTAAAGACTATGGGACCAATCACCTTGACTCAAGTCAAGATGGTGTACTTAGTAATGAAACAAAGCAGTAGGCTCTGCCAGATGTATCGACTCTCAGACAATGTGTGTATTAGTGTATTTTAATATGATAGTATGCCATCTTAGGCAATTTATAACACTGAAAATACTTAATAATGGCACTTTGAAGCCGAAATCATGATTATGTAACTGTAAATGTAACACTGTAAATAAACAACGTTCTAATGGCGGTAGTGATTTTAAAGAAATAATCGTAATGACTTTCAGAGCCGCCATTTATTTTCCACGAGATAAAATATTGTGTTGGGGGTCCAGTTTCTACCATTTAATCTCACCAAACCGGGTCAAAAGATCTTGATCGAACAGCTAGTTTCTCGTACAAGAGCATATTTTAATTGTCACGCATTAATTAAAATGGCAATCTGGAAAAATCTGTTACTTTACAACCACAATGCTTAGGCTAAATCTTATTCCACATTCGAAATTCCAAATCAAATGTTGTCGTCGGTCTAAATGTCTGTAAAATTACCATCAACTTTTATTTGTTAATATTGCGCTAATTTTTATTTTTTTTCGTTGTTTTTCAGATTACTGTTCTCCGTTTATCCTGGTTCAATTAATTTATTATGAACATGGTTTGCATACTTAGTAAACCAGCACCATGTGAATGAGTCCCATTTTTATGATCACTTTAGAGGCATCAGAAAACTATACTTCCTGTTAAAAACTGAACAACTGTGGAAGAAAATGTGAGAGTTCTGTCATTTGGAAAGTGCTGCTTTTTCCTTTTGTGGAATGACACAGGGTTCCACAGCGTTCTTTCATAGATAATATAGATGTGTGGACGAGAGATACAAGGTGAAATCTTTCACGATCGTTAGGCAGCTTCCACAGTTTCAAGACAGCAACAGCCTTTGCTCTCCTTCTGTCATTAGAGAGCTGGCCGGTCACTAGGAACGTGTTGAAGAGTTCTCGTAGCTTTCTTTCTGTTTTAACTCCAAAACTTTCATTTTGTTCTACCAGGATATAGCCTAAACCTACGAAATCCCTTGTTAATTTCCCTGTTTATCTCTTCTATGCCGAATGGGTAATGTGTAAGGCAAAGTGTGGGAATAGTGCGCACTGAAGCAAAAATTATTTTGACACATTCATAACGTAACCTTAAACCAGATGTTGGTAATAATCGCCACTTAAAGTAAATGTCAGTTTCTGTTAGAAAATTAGAATACTGACATGTCTAATCACATTCATTTTCACATTTCAACTATTTTTACAATTTTTATTTCCTTTCAGTGTTCGTCAAAGTTGTGATGATAGTCATTTATTTTTTGATGACTGGTTTCGGACTACCGTATCCATTTTCAAACCATGACCTTAGACCTAAGCGTAATCATTTCGTTCCCACCAATTTACACATGATTAACGTAATATTCATTATTCCTTATTAGTAACCATTACACAAACATAAAAAGATGAAATTAGTGTAAGTTTAGAATGCGATGTACGAGTATTTCCAATCGAACGCAATCAGCTTCAATTACCGAAGTCCGCCGTTAAATACTAACGCAGACAGATACTGTGTGTTAAACAGTTACAGTTAGAAAGTAAATCCGAAGTAATGAAACGATGAATTACAGATTTTAATAACACGTTCAGTAATAACTAAAAGCTTACCTTTTTATTTTACGTTTGCTAAAAATAACAAGAAACTGGCTTGTTTTACTGTGAGTCGCTAAAAAGAGTACGCTGCTACTGCCATTCGGCTGAAGTCAGTCTATTTGGTTGTGGTGACAGACGGATATGTAGCGTAGTCTGAGGTCTAGGTTAGGTTGGAAGGTGATAATTTGGTTGTGAGTTGGCGAAATCAGAAGCTAGCAGTAAAGTAAACTCTATTCTTCCGATATCAAGCAACTAGTAAGCTAGATAATGGACTTCAACAACGTATTTCCGTACAGTAACCACTGATAAAGGTTTAACCGACACTGTGCCAGAACCTGCGTATGGCGGTTGGCTGAATTTAAATTTAATGATCACCGTCGTCGATTGTTGTGTTATTACTTCCGGAGTAGAAAAAACTGTGCGCTTACTGTACTTAAAAAGAAGTATGCGGATGAGTTGATAAGCCCGAGGTTCGGATAAACGATGATGTGATGTGGGTTTGCAAGGTGCTCAACATCGTGGTCATCAGCGCCCTTACAAGCTCCAAATCTTTCCATTTCTGATCTCGGCACCTCCCGAATGATGACGAGGAGAACAGAAACACCCAGTCCCTTTTTTCAACTTATATAAACTTTTATTTACAGATTTTATCAATTACAGGTTGTACGTGAAACGTTCTGCTATATTCCTAAGTGAAAAATAGACATTTTATCGTTTTTCTTTTATTAATGTTCTTGAACTGTCTTTTGTTAAGTAAGAACACTTTTATTCGTTAAAAGTCCATCAGATGTTTTCTGCACAATGTGTTCACGGATTCGTTACAAAACTAGTGTTACTTGGGTTTGTTGTATATATATTTTTGTCAAAATATATATTTGAGTAATAATATGGAGGATACTAATATACTGCATTTAGATTGTCGCAAAAACAATTTTGCACAGGTATTAGTGAGTCAAAAGATATGTGACGTAAAATAAAAAAATCACAAGGAAATATGCTACATTTTGGCACATGTTGAATAGAATTTCACACATATATCACAAGAACAAAATACAATAAAAGAAACATGACTCATGACTTAAGCGGGGAGAGAGAGAGAGAGAGGGAACATTAATATATGAAGGACACTATTTAAATTACGTTGTTAAATTGATACACTTGTTGGATACCCATTTTCACTTTATTTATGGCCAATCATTTTCTTTTTGCCTGCTTTATGTGGCTACGATGAAAGGACACTGCAGCGATAGTGTTTGGACACGTGTCACACATTTTAGTGCTGCGACATTTGCACACTTTCACCTAGAACTTTGCACTAGTTTTAGCACACGCTTTCCACACTGCACCGCTCTTGACGCTGGGATTTTGGAGGCATAGGTGGGCGACGTCCTCCGCGGTGTGGGAGTGGGTGTTGTGGGAGAGTGCCGGTCACGGCGTGTCGAAGGCGTCTCGGAAGGCGGCGTCCAGCGGGACCTGCAGGAAGTTCTGGAAGGTCTCGCAGTACTCCTTGCGTCGTTTGGCCCTCTTCTGTTCCTCCCAAATGTCCGTGAGCAACTGCGCCTTGTCGGCCTGTCGTTTGTGGACGATGGCGTGTGCTGACGCGGCGAGAATCCACATCTTGCCCAGGCGTTTCGGGTTGGGGAATGGCTTTGCTTCAGGGACAGTGACAGATGTGGCGTGTATCGCCCTTTCGTCACTTCTGTTGATGTGGGCGATCATTCTTCTGGCTATCGTCCATATTTCAACGCTCCCCCTACAACTGAACCGGTGTTCGGTGGTGTCAGTCTGGTGGCAGAGTTCGCAGCTTGGTGATTCCCTCAGGCTGATGCCAGTCTTTCGTTCGTCGGCACTGTCTGGTGAATGATTTTGTACCAAGTGTCCCTGGCGTGTTCGGGCAGTGTCCGTTCAGAGATGTTCTTCCAGACCTGTGGCCAGTCGTGGTCTGGAAGTCTCGTCTCTATTTTGGTTTTGTTTGTCGTCCCCCTCAGATCGCCGTAGATATTCCTCGCCGTTCTTTGTTGTGGGTTGGCAACAACCGCGGTGATGTCGCTCTTGTCAATCGTGAGCTGTTGAAGGTGCCGCAAATCGAACGGAATGTGGGCGGTGTCTACCGGTGCCTCTTCAGATTCCGGTTTGTAGGCGCCGAGCAGGCTGGACGTTATCCTATTACCGTTCTGGTTCTCAATTTTCAGCGCTCGATGCAGGAGCAGCGCCGCGCATTTCATTTTGACGTCGCTTAGACCGAGCCCGCCTTCTTCCCTTGACAGGAAGCACGTCGCCTGGGAGACTTTGAAGATCTTACCCGCCTCCACAGCACGTAATACGCCGCACCTGCTATAGCTCGCACAATTTCTGCCGGTGCACATACGATTTGTGCCATGTAGCACGCTTTCGACACGATCGTTTCATTTATCAATTGAACTCTTTGGATCAGCGTCAGGTTTCTGTTCTCTTATGTCCTCAAGAGCCCTCTTGTATTTAAGACGCAGCGCCAATTTTGTGCTGCCATTTTCAGTGGGCACTGTTGAGTTTCTCCTCCGAATGCCCTACGCTTCTCTGTTACTCGTGAAACATCCCCTTAAAAAAATTATGAATGACTGGTAAACCTCTACGTTATTTGATTTTCAAACAGCTGAGCAAAACTGGACGTACTCGAACATTTCTCTATTCACTTGTTCTGATCAACACTAAACTGACACAGAATATTTTTAGCGCTACGCAATCTGACTTTCAATAATCCCTACAAAAGAATGGCCCTGACTAACAATAACCTATACCTTTCACGAATCACTTACCTCACAAAAATCTTCTTTACTCAGACTACTGCAATACAGCGAGCGCCAATACTGCCAGCTAAATGAAAGATTCTAACTACTGAAGGCACTAACTACTCATAGGCATTGTTAGCAAATGAAAGATTTTGATGGAGGACAAACAATGTATTTATCTTAATAGTGTTCAAGAGTTCATGACATTCAGTCTTACAAATTTCCTTTTTCTGGCGGACACACGTCCAGATCGTCCGCTCTCAAAACTCGACCATCTCTCTCCCCACATCCACCACTGCTGGCGGCTCACCTCCAACTGCGCAACGCTACGCGCTGTTCACATCCAACTGCCCAACACTACAATAGCGAATATTCCAACAATGCCAACCAGCCACAGACTGCACACAGCACAGTCAGTGATTTTCATACAGAGCGCTACGTGGCGTTACCAACATAAAAACCTAAATAGCCTACTTACACTCTGTACCACTGTCTCGCTGTTCGCAGTCTGCCGTTGCCTATCGTCAGTAGCACTGTCTTCATCGGATTCGTTTTGGCGCCCGAAGCTCTTTCAAAAGATTCCATAACTGGCTGAATTTTTCCTATTTCTCCTTCGTTTTGGATGAAAATGCCCATGTCGTCGGCATAGGACATGCATGTGATGTTTGATGTTCCTATTGTGTAGCTTCTGATGTCGGCTGTCCCCAGGCCGAGAAAATCACCAACCCGGCTGTGAATCGAACCCGAGACCCCATGATCCACATGCAGCAACGCTAACCATTTTTTTCCGTTATTGATCATTGTGTTTGGTCGTTGCGGGCGTCACATGACATCTGTTCAAGTTCATTTGTTGTTCCTTCCAATCAGTTTTGTTTTTTTATTACAGAGGTGAACCAGCTGTCTGACCGAACACGCTGAGCACCGTACCGACAGCACTAAAGTGCGCATCATTTACGACGGCGGCCAAGTTCAGGTTCGTTCTGCGCATCTGACGTCACAAAACATAGTCAGCCAATGAACAGAAATGGTTCAAATGGCTCTGAGCACTATGGGACTTAACATCTATGGTCATCAGTCCCCTAGAACTTAGAACTACTTAAACCTAACGAACCTAAGGACAGCACACAACACCCAGTCATCACGAGGCAATGAACAGAGAACGACGTTGCCAGAGCTCGACTGCAGTGCAGAGCACGGACAAGTGTCTTCAGTTTTAGAAACGTTCAGTCATAAATAATGTAATTGAAGAAAAGCAACGCCTTGATAGCAGACTTCATACAAAATAAAGCTTGGAAAAAGGATTCTTTATACCAACTGCTTCATATTCTATTAATTAATTAAACCAAACAAGCAAAAAGCCTCCTAATTCAGTCGATAGCAAGGAAATTCATTCTCACCAACCGCTTTTTTGCAATAAAGAACAGCAGTAATTGTTTATTTCCTATTGTACTTCGACAAAACATGAGTAATTCATAGTCATACCAACAGTGTTTATCGGTATTTTGTGTGAGTTTTCAAAGTTCTCAAGGAGTCTGTTTAACGACGAGCTGCGTTAGCGTAATGGTTAAAGTGTTGTCAGCTGGCACAGTAGCGCAGCGTGTTCGGTCAGAGGGGTAGCTGCCCTCTGTAATAAAAAAACTGAGTTAATCGATCAATAACGAACTTAAACGAATGTCTTACGACGTCCGCCCCGAGCAGATGCAACGAACAAAACGAGATGAAAAAAAAAAAAGTGTTTGGCCACAAAGCAAAAGGTTCCGAGTTCAAATTTTGTTCAGTGCTTAATATTTCCTTTATTTAAAAACAATATCGAAGTGTCTTACTTCATGAATTTTATTCGTTTGAATGTAATTTTTTGAAATTTCTAGTGGCAACTAAAATCGACCATACGGAAAGTATATGCTGTGGACTTTTACCTCTGCAAACTCTTCAAAATTTCGTGCAATGGTTTACTACATTTAACGCTGCACAATAACTGAGTTGAACATCGAAACAAAATTAAGTCATTTATGGGGGGAAGGTATCAGTCAAGAAGATGTGTAAAAAGCAAATTTTTGGGCCAAATAGTTTTTGTGAAAACGAATGATAAGTGTGTCAAAGCAATCGGAACACCATGTGTCTGCACAGGCGAGCAGTGCAGTGATGACAAAATCGCGCACAGCGCGGAATGCGGGGAGCACGTCTCTGAAGCAGCGAAAGGGCTAATGCGGCTTTACTTCATAAACTGCGCGCTCCCCCTAAATGTAAGTTTGTGAACTATACTACTCTATGGCGCTGCTTCTCTTGGCGCGTACAACTTGGCAACGCAGCAATCTCCCGCGTCTGGGCGGACATGCGCGACCCGCCAGGACAAAAGAATTGGCTCCTATTGGCCGTCTGGACGTCGAAGTGGACTGTTGAGCCAGACAGACTGGGCAGACGGGTGTCGGCTGGGCGGTTGCTGCGTCCGTGCCAAGAGTGGACAGCGACAGGCGCGGACGTCGCCGGCTTCTGAATTATTCCCCGCCGCGAACTGGCCGGCGCGGCCGGGCTGTTTGCCGTTTTGCTCTCCGCAGAGGGCGGTTTAATAAACCAGCCGCCATAAGGAGAGGCGCCTAATTAAAGATGCACAGTGCAGGCCGTAAAAAGCTCCGCCGGAGACCAGCACGCTCGCCCTGCACGCCGTTACCTCGCGGTCTGACCGCCAGAGGGCACACGCTCTGCCCCGCAAGGACCTGCCAGCTAGCACCAGCTGCCGCTCTGCCGCCAGTCGGGCGCAATGTTATGCCACCGTATACGGCTGTGGATATACGCCATTGCTGCGCCTTATCGCTTCATCACACACTGAACTAAAATATCGTTACGTCCCCTTCTCACACGAAGGGATAAGAACGTTCCACGTAGTTCATTCATGTGACGTGCGATGCAAACGAGTTCATTACGCGACGTAATTACGCCACAATCACGAAAGAAAACACGGCTTACTACAGGTGACACATGACTCCATCACGTAACGTAATTATGCCACAGACACGAAAAAACGACAAAAAAAGAGAAAAACCAACAAAAAACACCACACCAGGAAGGATTTATCCGAATTGCACAGAAATTGGTAGATGTGATGTACTTGTACAGACAAACAAATGAATACAATTTTAGAAAAATTGGATGCAAAATTGGATGATTTATTCAGGAGAAAGAACATCACAAGCTGAACAAGCCAATAACGCGTTGGTCCAACTCTGGTCCTTATAGAAGTACTTATTCGGCTTGGCGTGGATTGACTGAGTTCTTGGATGTTCTCCTGATGGATATCGTGTCAACTTCTGTGCAACTGACGCTTCAGGTCGTCAAAACCCCGAGATGATTGGAGGACCCTGCCAATAATTCTCCACACGTTTTGAATTGGTGAGAGATCCGGTGACCTTGCCAGCCAAAGTAGGTTTGGCAAGCACGAAATCAAGCAGTAGGAACTCTCGCTCTGTGGCTTATCTTGCTGAAATGTAAGCCCAGATTGGCTCGCCCTGAAGGGTAACAAAACGGGGCGCAGAATGTCGTCGACGTACGGCTGTGTCGTAATGGCGCCGCGTATGACAACCAAAGGGGTCACGCTACGAGAAGAGATGGCGTTCCAGACTCCTGGATGTCTGGCGAAAGTCAGGTTGTTATGCCACCGCTGTCCGGGGTATCTCCATACATAAATATCTTCAACATTTCGCGGCCCTGTCAGCAACTGTAGAAAATATTAACTTTAATAATGAACAGCCTCAGTTGCACCGTTTACCTAGAAATTTACCTAGGTTTCAGTCGGGATAACCCAGCCTTCTTCAGTATCAATCGTTTGTCTATAGTGGACATCGTCAAGCTAAAACTACAAAGCCATAAATTATCGTCAGACTGTGAACCTTATCTGGAACTGCCTCGGCCCCACTTCACGACAGCGATGCGGCAGCCACGAGTGCTGCGGTCGCGAAGCGGGGCCGAGGCAGTTCCAGATAAGTTTTACATTCTGACGATAACTTTTAACTTGACGATGTCCACTATAGACAAACGATAGATACTGTTATTCTGAAGAAGGTTGGGTTATCCCGACTGAAACCTAGGTAAATTACTAGGTAAACTGTGCAACTGAGGCTGTTCATAATTAAAATTAATCTCAATACATGTCTTCGCTGCTCATCGGGGCTCAGTTCGAAGCGGAACTCATCACTGTTGGCAATTCTACTCCAGTCAATATGATTCCAGGTCGATGTGTCCGACAAAACTCCTTGTTGGTAGTCAATGGTAGTCGGCGCCGTGAGCTCAGCCCCCATTCTGCTGGGCACCTATTAATGGTCCTCGTGGTTACTGAAGCACCAGATGCACGTCGGATCGCTGATAATGATGACTCCGGGGCTCTGATGGCCTCTCTGACGACTGCCCGCTTCTCACGTTCTTTAATCTCTATAGGTCGACCACTTCATTCTTGACGCTGTGTTCTGCAATGGTTCATCCAATCCTGCCAACATCATCAAATAGTGGAATCCCTCCTATTCGAATGTATGGCGATTCGCAGATTTCTGCAAACGGATTCTTTGAGCCCAACTACACGTCCTCTCTCACGCCTCTTATTCGCGCGCCTGTCTGTGAGGCATAGTTACTGTCCAACCAAGTTCACGGAATGTAAATTGGAAAAGACTTTATGCCCTGGTATCATGATGACCTCTGTTTACTATCCTTGCCAGCTGCGTGGTGAAATTGCACTTCAGCGCCACATATTCATTCATCGGCCGTCAAAGTTTACAATGTAACATATAGCGTCGATACATTTTTGAATATCAATTCGTGACCAATTTGCTTAATTCAAATGGTTCAAATTGCTCTAAGCACTATGGGACTTAACATCTGAGGTTGTCAGTCCCCTAGACTTAGAACTACTTACACCTAACTAATCTAAGGACATCATACACACCCATGCCAGAGGTAGGATTCGAACCTGCGACCGTAGCAGCAGCGCGGTTCCGGACTGAATTTCTTTGTAGTGGGAGTGTATTACTTCTACCAGAAATTACCATGTTCACATAAAAAATTTATTAATAAATATAACTGATCTGTCAAACTGAAGGTCAATTTGACCGAACAATTTTAAAATTGAAGAAATTATGATACATTTCTAATGAATTAAGGTCACTAGCATTAAATCTGGAATTGAGTAAAAGCATAAAATTCGATGAATATTACACACACTGGGACTGATATAATTATTGGTATTCACCAAACAGATAAGCAAGGTCCAGAAATGGGTCTTGGGATATTGTAGTACGATGAGTTCTGCGATGCAAATAAACGCCAGCCAATGTGTATTTGTCAGATTGAAAGTTTTCATGAGATATAAATGCTTCGCCATTAAAAATCGACCTACTCATTCCACAATGGTTTTAACGAAGTGGCTTACTGTTGCGTGCTGTACGAAATGCGTATTTTACTAGTACACTGCGTAAAACAACACGTAATTCGACATGCAATATGGAGAAAAATACAAAAGAAAGGAGTAACGCCGGCCGCTGGTGGCCGAGCGGTTCTAGGCGCTTCAGTCCGGAACCGCACGACTGCTACGGTGGTAGGTTCGAATCCTGCCTTGGGCATGGATGTGTGTGATGTCGTTAGGTTAGTTAGGTTTAAGTAGTTCTAATTCTAGGGGACTGATGACCTCAGATGTTAAGTCCCATAGTGCTCAGAGCCATTTGAACCATTTTGAAAGGAGTAACGCTCACCAACACTGCAAGTACACATATAAGCAGTAAAAGATGAAGAAAACATAAAATGAAACGGATTTATGTCACTTCAGATCAATGTATATGAATCGTAAATGCTACAAGAAGGAAAGCAACGTCAAAAGAGGAAATATTCTCAAATATGTGAGTACAATACTTCGCTACAAAAAAGGACTCAGTAAAAGAAATCAATTTTTTTAATCTTTTCAAGTTACTAAGTGTGATTTGAAGTGCCTAGAATTTGTGTTAGGTGAGATAGGTAACAACAAAGAGAAATCGTGAATGTAGGAATAGGAGTCCTTTTGAAACGAATTTACGAGAGTTGAGCTTCATAATAGTCAAAGTCTGCTGAAGGAACACTTAGCTGGAGGAAATAGTGTCTGGTCATTTCACGTTGCCACCCCATAAACCTTAAATGCAATCCTTACTAAGAATTACTTGTTCTCTTGCAAATAGCCAATTGTATAGCAAAGCAGTAGAAAATTCTTTCTTTACAGTCTTCTTGTTGATTGAAGAATCTGTAGCCTGCCGTGTAGACCTAACATGCTGTACATTTATAGCCTTATGTCACAGCAAATGCTGTTGAAAACAGACCGCTTCATTTAAAATTTAATCCACAGTCCGAAAATTGTTGTTTTTTAATCATTCTGTGACCCGTTAGTCCATGACAATAGGCCTACTAACACTTCCAATTCACGGTCAACGCTACGCATCGAAAACAGTCCTCTTGCGAAACTGTCTCTTCACTGTTCCGCTTTTGCAGTTTTCACATTATTATTTCCAGTTTCAGTACTTTGCAAAGAGAATCGCTTTGACCTACTCGTCCGTTAAGTACACAGTCAGCGCTACACACCGAAAATAACCCACTCAGTAAACACGGCATCCCACTCTCCGCACGCCGTAATTTTCAAGTTCTTTTGTGAGATGACAATCCGCGACAGGAAGCGCTTAAATACATTTATATTTTAACTTCATAGTCTGCGATATGCATCGAAAACAGTCCGTGTTACGCACCGAAAACACAGTCTAAAACTGTTGCTACAAACACGCCATACTCTCACTCACGCACGACCGTAATGAGTCTCCCCACTTATCTCCGGACTCTTTTGTTCCCACTACACATATCGATCTATCAATATATTCGATACCTTGTCCCTCTAGTAAAATATTATATTAATTACAATTTTACGTTAATATATAATTTTATGCACGGAGAAATACAGGGAGATTATAATTAAAGTTCCAGTCTCAAAACGGAAAGAACGGAATACTATCGAAGAAGGAGGGAATCTAAGGGGAAATTTTAAAAAAAATGCGACAGTTTTACCACTCGATGGTGCTGTAAACGGCAGAATATGCAAAATAAAAGGCGTGAGGTACACGGCTGTCCTTCAGTTTGCGTCTGAGGTGATCGACATGACCGTCTCAATGCAGGATCGCGCGCTGCTGGTAAAACTCTTTCACAAGAGCGATGACTTTGCGCTAGTAGCTCTGCAGAAGTTCAGGCGTATGAAAATAGGTGTTGGTCCTATGTCTGACAAGGGTCTCGAGAGAATGATTGTGAAATTCGGGAAAACAGTTTCTTTCGAGGCGTTGTGTGACAGAAAAAGGAAAGCGATTGATCTGATGTCAATAGAAGAAGCGGCCACAGCATTGCAGGAGGTGTCTGGTGCACGGGGAACTATCAGAACTTTGGACATGCCTGTGAACACGGCACACAAAATTCTACGAAACATCTTGCTTTGATATCCATACAATATTATTTATGTTCAATAGTGACTTCATGCTGACCTGTCAGTAAGACAAACGTTTCCTCGAGAATTTCTTGCTCGCGTGGAAGTGGACAATGAATGGCCATGGAACAGTCTGTGGACAGACGAAGCACATTTTCATCTCTAAGGATATGTCAATAAGCTGAATTTCAGAATATGGTACAACGGTAAATCCACTCGCACATCAACGGGTGCCGCTTCTTGCTGCAAAGGTAACTGTGTGGTGCTGACTGACGGATTCGTTTATCTTACCGATTTCACTGTTGATTTTTAAGCGGGTTTTGGTCTCAGATCAGTTAAAATACTTAAGTGATTGTTGCATTTTATGCGGTTTATGGTCCCAGGACAGCTAAAAACCAATTTTTCCTATCCGCTGTGGTACGACCTTATCCTGATGACGGACAAGAAGACAGAGAGAAAAGAAGTAATTAGCAATTAACAATTTTCGACTGTTTTGCTTTACTTCTACTGTAAAACCTTGGTTGTTATCGAATTCCAGGATAAGATGAACGGGACGTACCCTGTAAGTCTTATGAGTGGATTTGCGAGTACCGGAATATGTGACATAAATGACCGAATTAATTGATTGCACCTACTTAGAAGTTTACATGTTTCACACCCCCAAGTGATTGTAGGCTTTAGTATAACATAATTTTCAAGTTGATAGCTTTACCAGTTCCTGAGAAAAAGGGGTTTTAACAATCAGACCTACCGCCAAACGGACAACAAAGTGATCCTATTACGGTTCCGTTTTTACAGACTGAGGTACGAAAACCTAAAAAGAATAAAATAAAATTGTCAGATTATAGTAGCATCTCCACAGGTCCCAGCTCATTCTCCCAGACTTTTATACTATGAGTGAGTCCCACACCAGGTTTTCTTTAATGTAGTCAACTTTTTGC
Organism: Schistocerca nitens; assembly: GCF_023898315.1. Classification (NCBI taxonomy): domain Eukaryota; kingdom Metazoa; phylum Arthropoda; class Insecta; order Orthoptera; family Acrididae; genus Schistocerca; species Schistocerca nitens. The sequence goes on from NC_064618.1 coordinate 140,406,013, forward strand.
GTGTCCTACTGACCTGAAATAAAGAAAGAGCGTCAGATACGAGTAAGAAATGAAGTTCGCGCAATTTACTTTCACACATACGCAATAATGTTTCCAGCACCTGTTCTAAATATTTTGAAGAGGAGGAGATCTTTTGAAGGCAGAGTTTGTGCGTCCTATAACTTGTAGGTGGCGTTCAGCTCAGCCTACATCTAGTCGGCTTTCATATTAGAAACTTGTGGAAAATGAATTGCTTTGTAGAACGGATGCCATTTGTAAGCAATCTTGGGTTTTTTCCCTTTAGAACAGTAAATCGATCATGGGGTAAATTTGTCGGCTTTGCCAGTCTGTGTGTGAATGGGACCTCATGGCCCTTCACAGATCCTGGCGGCTTTAAGACTTTATAAGGTAACAGAAAAAAAATCGCAACACCAAAAAGTAACTAATGTAAAGTAATGAAATTTCGGGAATACATTTGTCTCGGCAACATACACTCCTGGAAATGGAAAAAAGAACACATTGACACCGGTGTGTCAGACCCACCATACTTGCTCCGGACACTGCGAGAGGGCTGTACAAGCAACGATCACACGCACGGCACAGCGGACACACCAGGAACCGCGGCGTTGGCCGTCGAATGGCGCTAGCTGCGCAGCATTTGTGCACCGCCGCCGTCAGTGTCAGCAAGTTTGCCGTGGCATACGGAGCTCCATCGCAGTCTTTAACACTGGTAGCATGCCGCGACAGCGTGGACGTGAACCGTATGTGCAGTTGACGGACTTTGAGCGAGGGCGTATAGTGGGCATGCGGGAGGCCGGGTGGACGTACCGCCGAATTGCTCAACACGTGGGGCGTGAGGTCTCCACAGTACATCGATGTTGTCGCCAGTGGTCGGCGGAAGGTGCACGTGCCCGTCGACCTGGGACCGGACCGCAGCGACGCACGGATGCACGCCAAGACCGTAGGATCCTACGCAGTGCCGTAGGGGACCGCACCGCCACTTCCCAGCAAATTAGGGACACTGTTGCTCCTGGGGTATCGGCGAGGACCATTCGCAACCGTCTCCATGAAGCTGGCCTACGGTCCCGCACACCGTTAGGCCGTCTTCCGCTCACGCCCCAACATCGTGCAGCCCGCCTCCAGTGGTGTCGCGACAGGCGTGAATGGAGGGACGAATGGAGACGTGTCGTCTTCAGCGATGAGAGTCGCTTCTGCCTTGGTGCCAATGATGGTCGTATGCGTGTTTGGCGCCGTGCAGGTGAGCGCCACAATCAGGACTGCATACGACCGAGGCACACAGGGCCAACACCCGGCATCATGGTGTGGGGAGCGATCTCCTACACTGGCCGTACACCACTGGTGATCGTCGAGGGGACACTGAATAGTGCACGGTACATCCAAACCGTCATCGAACCCATCGTTCTACCATTCCTAGACCGGCAAGGGAACTTGCTGTTCCAACAAGACAATGCACGTCCGCATGTATCCCGTGCCACCCAACGTGCTCTAGAAGGTGTAAGTCAACTACCCTGGCCAGCAAGATCTCCGGATCTGTCCCCCATTGAGCATGTTTGGGACTGGATGAAGCGTCGTCTCACGCGGTCTGCACGTCCAGCACGAACGCTGGTCCAACTGAGGCGCCAGGTGGAAATGGCATGGCAAGCCGTTCCTCAGGACTACATCCAGCATCTCTACGATCGTCTCCATGGGAGAATAGCAGCCTGCATTGCTGCGAAAGGTGGATATACACTGTACTAGTGCCGACATTGTGCATGCTCTGTTGCCTGTGTCTATGTGCCTGTGGTTCTGTCAGTGTGATCATGTGATGTATCTGACCCCAGGAATGTGTCAATAAAGTTTCCCCTTCCTGGGACAATGAATTCACGGTGTTCTTATTTCAATTTCCAGGAGTGTATTTAAGTGATAAACATTGCAGAATCACACGTTATCCGATGGAGTTTCTAACAATACCACCACTTGCAAAGTATGTTAGAAATCAAATTAATAATGCTGCTCACGCAGCATTTGTTCGCTTTATCGGGCAACAACAAAGTTATTGACTTTGGATGGTATCGTCAGAATGGAAATAATGAAATCACTGTAAATAGTTCATTAATTCTGGCACTTATCTTGAATGGATTCCAACGCAGATTTCGTCGAAGTTGTTATGACTCATCTTGTTGATTCTAGGCTGATTCCACTTTGACGGCTAGAAGGTCCAGATCTGTATTTTAGCAATATTTGAAGACATAAAAATGCGTTTTTCAGGAAATGCTTAATGATCAAACAATCCAGATCAGAACAATGGTATGGTAGAAATAATTTTTGACTTGCTGTTCACGATTCACATTTTTATTAAACATCTTGTAAATTCACTTATACTACTTCTTAATTGTCACATCATCAAGACAACAGTTTTGTATCAATCTTCATATATTTAATTTCCACTTTAACCAAACACAAGACTTGACTGTTGTGTTACAAAGCGAAATAACAACTTAACTTCTGCAAAGTGAAACAAAGACTGCTCTGTGTGCATTCGCGCCAAAACGGTTACAAGTAAGTCAAAGATGATGACAGTCTCACAGAAATGAATACACACAAGAACCATATCACTGTAATATATCGATACTTCGGAGTACCTATACATTAATAAAACCAAATGTGAATATTGTCACAAAAATATGTCTGTTACTTCGCAGAAAAGTAGTACGATACTACTGGTATCGAGAACTGGGGTTGGATGCCGTAACGGTTACGTAAATAAAGAACAATTACAAGTTCCATTCCTGTTGCACTTGGTCGGCCAAATGTAGGGAGTACTGGCTGTGGACGAAGCTAGAGTTGTCGTCCGATGGTGTCCCATATGTGTTCGACTGGAGACAGATCTGGAGATGGAACAACCAGGCCAAGTGGACATGGTGACTCTCTGTAGAGCATGTTGGGTTACAACAGCGGTATGTGGGTGAGAGTTATCCTGTTGGAAAACACCCCCTGGAATGCTGTTCATGAATGGCAGCACAGCAGGTCGAACCACCAGACTGACGTACAATTTTGCAGTCCCGGTGCGTGGGATAACCACGAGAGTACTCCTGCCGTCATACGACATCGCATCCAAGACCGAAACGGCAGGTGTAGGTGCAGTGTGTCTAGTACGCAGAAACATTGGTTGCAGGCTCTCAACTAGCCTTCTTCTAACACACACACGACCATCACTGACAACGAGACAAAACAGCTTGCATCATAAAACACAGCAGACCTCCACCCTGGCCTCCAACGAGCTATCGCCTGACACCACTGAAGTCACAAATGGCGGTGGTTTAGGATCAGCGGAATGCACGCTGCACGGTGTCTGGCTCCGAGCTGTCCTTGAAGTAACCGATTTTCAACAGTTCGCTGTGTCGTCACTGTGGTGCCTATTGCAGCTCAGGTTGCTGCTGCAGATGCTGTACCACGCGTTGGAGCCACCGAACGCACCGGTCTTCCCTCTCGGTAGTGCCCCACGGCCGTCCAGAGCGCGGTCTTCTTGCGCCTGTAATTTCACGTGACCACCGTTGCCAGCAGTCACGCAAAGTGGCTGCTTTCCCGCCAAGTCTTTCTACAATATCGTATAAGGAACATCCAGCTTCTTGTAGCTCTATTACACGACCTCGTTCAAACTCAGTGAGGTGTTGATAATGACGTCTTTGTCACCTTAAAGCCATTCTTGATTAACATCAATTCACCACGTCCAAACTAAAAAGGTAACTAACGCTCACTACCCTCACAGCGTGTATTTAAAGCAAACCTAATTAGCATCTTCATAGTGGTGCAACTAGATTCACTCTTGTCGACTGGCACGAAATTTGAATAGACGTCACCTTTCAGATGATGCCGACCAACCTTCGTTTACATCGCACAGCTCCTTCCCGGTGTTGACTTTTTTTTTCTCTGACTGAAGTTAACCTACCTGTGTACGTGTACCCCTTGCACTGGTTTTCAATAATAAACTCACATTCAGAAAAAAAAAGAAAAACGGAACACCTTGAACGACTGGAGATAGGACGGTCCCATTCACAGGACATGTACTTTAGTATGTTCTCCAGAAATGATTAGCATTTCAGTCATCTCGGTTCAGCATGTGTCCTGTTACCTAGTGAGCATAGGCTCCGCCTTGCACCCTGGTAACTTTTTCCATGCATAATGGCATTGAAGCGTATGAGGCGCGAATGGCGTCCTGTGGTATAGCCGTCCATGCTGCATCACCTGTTTTCAAAGTTCATCTGTGGTGGTCACAGCGCTGTTCTCGTCTTTTCGCCATATACGACACATTATCGATTGCCGACAAGTCTGGTGATCTGGCGGTCCAGCGCAAAAGGTTGACATCCTGTGACACGTGTTCGTGCAGCAACATGTGGTCGTGCATTCTCATGCTGAAAAATTGCATCTGTGGTGTTGTGGAGCAAAAGTGGCAGATGTCATTCACGTAGATCATACTGGTCGCAGTGCCCTGGGTACGCAGCAGCTGTGATTTGTGATTGCATCCAATGGCAGACCGCAGCGTGAGGCCTTGAGCTGGCACTGTCTGTATTGTGTGAATGCAGTCACTGTGATGCCGCTCCCCCTGTTTGCGGCGAACCAAAATGGGCCTTCATTTTCAAACAAAACAAACAGAACCTAGATCCGTCCGAAAACACTACCTGATGCCATTCCTGCCCCCAGCGACGTCGTACCACACACAGTTACGTCTAGCATGTATCCGCACATTCGTTAAAGGTAGAGCAGCGATAAACGGCGACGGACAGTCTCTCCTGACAGTGTGCGATATGTTACACTGTTAAACTGTTGCGCCAGAGCCAAGGAGGACACAGATCTATCCTGCAATGTCATTCGGATGAGGTGTCGATCTTCTCACGAAGTGGTCTGGGTCGTGCGACCTGACCCATCTCGTCGTATTCTACGGTCTTTCGTGAGCCATTCGCCACACACCCGTTGCACAGCCGACACACTTCGTCCCACACTAGCAGCAATTCCCCGGATGGATGCACCACATTCTCTCATGCAAATAGTTCGCCTTCTTTCAAATTCTCCGATTTCAGGGTACGGTTCGCAAGGCATGCTGTAGGTTTATAGCGGCATTGATAGCGAAGATAGGTGGTATTGCACCGCGATATGGATGTTTTCCTTGAACCCGCCAGTCGACGTGGTTCAAATGCTAATAGTTTCTGCAGAACATACCAATGCACATATGAACGTCCTATCTCTAGTCGTTCAAAGTGTTCTGTTTTTTTTCTGAGCATGACTGTAATATGGAACCACTCTGTTTAAAAGAGAAAAGCTTCTTCCTTTCCAAACAGCTGAAGTGCTTGCATGCCTTTCATTTTCATTTAATTGAGATGGTCCAAAACTGACTTCATTTGAGTCATTGTTGCGCAGGTGACTGGAGGACAGATCTGAAGTGTTGACAGTACAAACAGGCACACACGCCACTGTTCTTTATTTCAGATGCCTGTCGCTAGTACGGGTACTGCAGTTACAATGGCTTCAGCTGAGTCTGGTAAAGAGGGCAGAATAAAATGGGTACGACAAGCGTTTGCGCAGTCTTGTTGCATTTCCGTAACGCGATGCTTTTATGGAGAAACGTGTTAACTTTTTTGGAACTCAGTAGCTCGTTCGTGATCGTATGCAGATTGTTTATTTCATTTTTACAAAGTTAAATATTGTCAGATAGATTTTCTATATTCCTTTGGATTGATTGGATAGCAGTTACTTTAAGAGTTTTTGATGTTGACGATTAATAGTCATACAATAATTTTTAAATGAACACACCGCCATTTGACTGTGTTGTTGTTTATTTAATTACGACCCAGATTTAGACTTTTTATGCCCTTTTCAAGTGATCGCTGAAAACAAAAATTGCATGCAGTAAGACCTGGTAAAATTTCAAGAGATGTAAAATGGCTTAAACAATGAATGAAAGTTAGTGTATAATTACGAAATATGTACTTACAATTTATGTCATTAACATATACTACAGGAAATCAAGCTCATAACTGGCCACAAACTAAGAAAAATATTCACTGTCCACAAAATGCCAGATGTAACATCATCATCTTGTAAAAAGATCAATAAATAATACTGGGAGCACTTCATATTTAATAAAAACAAGTTTGCTTCGCTATATAAAAGATGAACACATGTCCTTCAGTTATAACGATAGTGAAATCAGAGAGTGTGGGTAATAGAACAACTGAATACTAAAAAATACTAAAATAACAAATGGCAAATATACATGGTGAGTCACTAACTATTGCCACCTAGAACAACTCCGGAAGTATGAGAATGGCTGTAAAGTTTGTGGGACAAATGTTGCTTAGGACAACGGGGGCCATAATGTGACGTTGGTTTTTTGTTGCTAGATGGAGTCGCGTCAGAGATATGAAGGTCTACTTTGTTTTTTTTAAATGGGATGCTACAGTTTGCTACTTATTGTCTGACAGCGGCTAGACGAATCCAATAATGTGCAACATTAATGTCTTTGAAGGTCAACGTAGGTCAAAAAGGTGGTATGAACGTCCATTTACAGAAGGTGTTCGAAGTGGCGACCAGGACACTTAGAAAATGTAACAGACCTACTAAGGAGACTGCCTACACTACGCTTGTCCGTCCTCTTTTAGAAGACTGCTGCGCGGTGTGGGATCCTTACCAGATAGGATTGACGGAGTACATCGAAAAAGTTCAAAGAAAGGCAGCACGTTTTGTATTATCGCGAAATATGGGAGAGAGTGTCACAGAAATGATACAGGATTCGGGCTGGACATCATTAAAAGAAAGGCGTTTTTCGTTGCAACGGAACCTTCTCACGAAATTCCAGTCACCAACTTTCTCCTTAGAATGCAGAAATATTTTGTTGCCATCGACCTACACAGCGAGGAACGATCACCACGATAAAATAACGCGGAAATCAGAGCTCGTACGGAAAGATATATGTGTTCATTCTTTCCGCGCTCTATACGACATGGGAATAATAGAGAAATGTGAAGGTGGTTCGATGAACCCTCTGCCAGGTACTTAAATGTTATTTGCAGAGTGTCCACATAGATGTAGATGTAGGTATCAATGCAGTGCTGAAATCTTATCATGGATTGAGTGGTATTCCTTATCACATCGTCACTTATCGAAGCACATACTTTGACAATTCTCTGTCGTATATGGTGCAAATAGTAAATATTCGCCGAATACGGCGTATCCATCTAATTTGTCATTGACACGTAAGCACCATTCGACGGTTTCGCCATACAAAACTAATACAAACGGTGAGACTAGTATCGTCGAATCACGCGAATGTGAATGATGTATTCCTTCGAAGAACAAGTCGATATGCTTCTCATTTACGAAGAATGCCAACGAAATTCTGTGAGAGCTAGAGACTTACACGCTGAAAGATATCCTCAACGTACCTGCCCTACACATTGTACATTTAAATGTATGAAAAATTGAGAACAACTGTATCTTTAACGCATCGGAAACATATCCAGCAAAGGAAAGTTACTAGCGAGGAAACGGAAATTGGTACTCCTGCCACTGTGGTTCGAGATCCTTGTGTTAGTTCGCGCCAGATCGCAAGGGAATCTGTCATTAGCCTTACTAGTGTTGTTCATGTTCTGCAACGACATAAATACCATCCTTACTATACGTCTCCACCAAGAATTAACTGGTACGGATTGTACGCGTTGCACTGAATTCTGCCGATGGGCTCAACTTCAGATTCAGAGGGATGTCACATTTATTAATTGGATTTTATTTACTGACGATTCTGCATTTATGAACCATGGAAACGTTAATTTGCATAACATGCATTATTGGGCAACTGAGTATCCGTTTTGAGCCGGACGGTGTGGCCGAGCGGTTCTTGGTGCTTCAGTCTGGATATGCACGACCGCAACGGTCGCAGGTTCGAATCCTGCCTCAGGCATGGATGTGTGTGATGTCCTTAGGTTATTTAGGTTTAAGTAGTTCTAAGTTCTAGGAGACTGATGACCTCAGATGTTAAGTTCCATAGTGTTGCAGTGGTTAATAAAAAAGAAAAAGAGAAAGAGAAGAGAGAAGAAAGAAGAAAATAAAAGAAAAGGTTGAAAATGGTGGGAAGGAATGGTGAATACAAAGGGGGTTTTAAAATCGTAAATGACCGTGAAAAAGGGAAAGAATGAAAATCAAATCGGACTTTGTGTTACAGAAAAGCTATCGGACATCGTGATTCGGAAACGCTATTGTTGGGATGGTCCTTGTGGCGTTTTTGAGCAAAAGTTAAACCAATTTCCACTACAAAAATTATTGAAGATGAACAGAGAATAACAAAATGTAACTGACAGGGGGGAAATGGCGTAGCTTAGAGTGAATTCTTTACCACGTTAACATGTCTTCTTGTTTCGTGCGGCGTCTAGGTCTTCAAAAATCTCCTTCAGTTCTGCGTGAAAAGTCTGCTCCGAAATCTTGCAATAAGTTTCGTTGTCCAGGAATTTCTAATGTATCCAAAACCGTCTTGATATTAAACGCAATTTATTTTACGTTGCTTCCCTCCTCCAAATTTCATAACTACTTCCTCAATATGTCTACACATTAAAATCAGATCAAGACTAGCTATTAAGTTTTTTACGTCGGCATCAGATCACGTCTGCATTAAGCTTCCACTCTCGAGAGACAATTGAAACGGATAGAAAAACAAAAAAAGTGTTACAATTTTAGTATATTCTCTGCCGTCGAGCGCTTATACCGCTGCGACGGTATAATTTTTATCTGAGGGAACGAGTGTAGCGCGGCGAAATTCAAAGTCCCGCTACATTGGCCCCTCGACTGTCACGCTAAAACATTTAGCGTGGCTGGCTAGCAAACAATATTATAGATATACATATTTTCATAGGAAAGGCCACGTGCATTCATAGGGGATAATCTTGTCAATACTTACACTTTCTAAACCTATATACTAAATACAATTGTTACAGTTTCGATCCTTTTTACAAAATTAATATACTTCTATTTACAGTTTGTTTGAGCAAGCTGCTCGCCAGCGCAGTTAATGTTGTGTGCTTCCAGCGTTGGCTTCCCAATGCATCTCTGGCAGCACGTAGTCTTTGCGCATGCGCAACAGCATCACTGAATTTCGCGTGCGGCAGTTTCAAAATCGCTGTGTTATGACAGTCTTGAACAGTATTCACTTTCACATAGTGTTCATTACAAGTTGTTATTCCAGCATAAATGGCGTGTTAAGTCCGGTGACACCATAAGATTGAGCGTGTGCGTGATCTGAAGTAATGTCCATGTCTTCTGTTACGACACAACACTTCAGGTCCTTATGCGTTTTCATGACCATTGTTCCCGGGGCATATATGGTCGATGTAGTTTTTAGCCTCCACATCGCCTACGACAGGTGCTGAGTTTATTGACTCCAAAGCATCTGAAGGCCGGCCAGGAACAACGGCGTCGATGTTCGCAAAGGTAGGTGTTTCATCACGTTGTTTACACTTGCCAACAAACGTTCATTTGCAGTGTAAAAATTCTCATTATCGTCGAAGTAAACTGCAGTTTATATCGGTTTACAAACAGTTATTTGGTTTATGCACCATAAGTTTCAGAAATAACACAAAATTCGTCGTTTATAACGTTCACAGTTTAACACAGTTTGCAACACTTTTTTTTGCCATATTTACATTTTAACAAAGTTCACTGTGTCCCAGAATGTTTACATAGTTAATTATGAAAGCTTACATTTCGTGGTCACATTTCAAAATATGTTGACAATATGCAAAGTTTTAACACACATACAAATACATATAAATTTACAAGAATATGCAAGTGAAATATTTACACTAAAAATTATACTAAGTCCCATTGGCTTTCTTTTATTGGGGTATTAATTTTTTTTATTCAGGTTTGGGCGTGCCAAGGGATATCAGACTTAAAATTTAAAGCACGGGCTTTCCTTCATTTATTATTTCTTTCTTTCTTTCTTTTGGTTCCATATCTTCGCTAGTAGTTGACCAGGCTTGTAATGCCATCAATATTCATGTCTTTTTATTCATACCTGAAAGTTTACTGTCACACAATATAGTCTTACATTCCATAAACAAACAATACCCAGCTGCAGGAGGTGGTAGGATAATGGAGAAAGAAATAAAAGATAGAATGGAAGAAACTATTCACTACCTATAAACTATCAAATCCTACAGCTACTACATAAAAGAGAACATAATACCTTATAACTTTTGCATCACCTTCAAGGGGTGTGTAAAAGGAGGTGCTTACCATTTACCAAATCATGTGTAATTGTAAGTGTCCTTATGTCAAGTCTGTGTAGTGTAACCTCATGACAGATTCTCTGTTTGTGTTCTGACTGTTCATGTGACTAAGTGTATTATACCTTAACAAATCCTTGCATGAGTAAATCACATATCTGCTCAGTACTTCCTCGATATCTCCACTTCTTGTGGATACCGTCTATACAAATGGAGAATATATCTCACAGAGATTGTCTCTCTCATAATGTGTATTATACAATGACATATCAAATTCCCTCTCAAGAGTTCAACCATGAACTTTCTTCTACTTTAATGAAGGTTAAACATCATGTATGTTGTGTATATATATCATTTCTTTCTATAAAACATAAATAAAGAACATAGTATTATAATTGACAGTAAAATGTCCCTTTCTCAGCGTCGGTTGCTCGACGTTGGTTGCACAGGTGGTCACTGCTCCTTTGCACTTACCTTGCGTTACCTGGAAAGTCAAATGTTGTCTTCAAAGTAGATGTAATTTTGTCAGCTGTTCACTTAATTGGAGGTGTTGTACGAGTCGCAAAACGGCCTTAATAACTCTCCTATCTTTTGCTTCCTCAGGGTTTTCTGTTGTGTGTAAGTATAATAAAGGCTAACATGGCACTAAATTTCACTTTCGTAAACACAAATGTATTCACATGAGGGATGTGTAAAAACTATATTTCAACTTAAGTTCCTTAAAATATCATTCTCCTGTCTGAACACGAACTATAAATGTTTTCTTCCACACAGTGGCTTATCAAAACTTAACGAAAGGTTACCAAGTTACACTTCTGAAATAAATTAAAGCTGATGTGTTTCCAAGTTACATTCTTATTACCCTTCTTTCAACAGCTGTAATCATCGTTATGTTCACTCTGCTTTTCTTGCATTTGTTCATTTTCAAGGGCACTGTAAATAGATTCACATTTAACGTCTTGTACTCACGTGTTCTAACTCATTACAAATGTTTTCTTTCAAACTGAAATTCTTATGTAATCTTAAAGATGTAGACTGTTTACTCACTTCTGTATGTAGCACAATATTACGAAAACATTCTCACTCATTCCTTACACGCATACTTCTCTTATCCATCATTATATATATATATATATATATATATATATATATATATATATATATATTAAACATATCACATAAGTAGGGCCATTTGGCATTTCCATTCTCATAAAACTCCAATAATATTTTCCTCAAATAATCTGTCTCCATCAACTACTTCACAGTAACTTACCTTCTTATATTAACTTAAATATTAACTCATTCATACTGATCATTCATTATTACATCCTCATTCATTCTGCTACATACCTATGTCATTACTGATCTCAATAGCTATTATCTCCTGTCATTAGAGTGCCTTGAAATAACTAACTAATTGTTGATTCACTTTATAATTTACAATTAACAACAAATGTAACCTGTGTAGATCTCATTCCTATATCAATATATTTTCTCATTCAGTAAGTGTACTCACCTGAGTTTACATTCTCTTCATAATTATGTGTACAAGTGTAACTGCAGTATATAATTTCCATAAATTAACGTTTGTGTTCTTAGGCTGTATAACTTAATGTTCGTGTATTCAATACAAATATTTGCGATCTCGTTTTCACAGCAACTTGCTCATGTTCAAATTAGTTGTCATTATATTATGTTGTTTTAGTGCACAAAGGGTTTCAAATGTCTGTGGGGATGCAGGCCCCTCGGCTTGTGAGATAACGGGTATTCTAGGGAGTAACAACCTGGGTGAGGTATGCTTGCTATTCTGAAAGGACCTGAATATAATAGCTGCCATTTTCTGTTCAGTTGTTTTAATTTTGTAGACTTGGGATGTGAACGCAAAAGAACAAGGTCATCAACCTGATAGGTTTGTTAATTCCTGTTCTGCTGTCATTTTGTCATCGTACCTGAGGAAACAAGCCGTCTCAGCCGTTGCGCTCTTACAACACCTCACGACCGAAGCACGAGCGCTTAGCTCGGTCGTCGACTGTTTTCCGTCGTCTGCTGTGTTTGGCCGGATTCATTGACCAGCTCCACTATGATTACATCCCGGCCGGTTGGCGCCCACGCGTCAGCTGATGGCACGCCGCAATTGTTATTGCTACTTCGTGGCGGGGAGTGCATAACTGTACTGGGAAACGGCGGCGGATTCCGTCGAGGGTTATGATTTGTCAAGCGTGAATTTTGTGTGCCACATATTCTGTCGGTGATTGTTGGGATTGTTGTTGTTTTGGTGGTAATTATGTCTGATATATGGCATGTTTCTGTCAAAGTAGCCCGGGTTGTACCGGTTATTCTCACGTCTCCTATTGCTGTTGTTGTTGTACTGTCTGTGATTTTCATTTTGCTTGTAGTTACCATTTTGATATGGGTGATAATTACCGTTATTATTATTATTATTATTATTATTATTATTATTATTATTCCACGAATTTCTGCGGTTGTTCCTACCGTCATACACGTTTCCATTTGAATATGTTTCGCGCGCAGGCATCGTATTGTGTCGCGGCGCGGACGGATGGTTCCACCAACCACCGTCACTAAGGCTCCTTTGGGGTGGGTGCTGATTTTGGTTACTAATATGAGTAAAATTTGAATGGCGTAAATCGCCTCTGTAAACTACGTCCATTTGATCTAAGAAGTTTAAGAAAGTCTTAATGTCATTCTCCGGTACTCCTATTAATCTGTCTCGGTATGGAAAGGGTAAGTGGCTCTTTAAAGTGTCAATTATCGCTGGCAAGTCGGCTGGTTTGGACCAGTACAGTGTCTTGTCTAGGTACCTCTCAAAGTATTGTCTTAATGTCTCTTTTTTAGGACCATAGGTCTCGGGGTTGCACACTTCTCTCCTTAGACTCTGTTGCTCATTCTCGGACCAGAATTCGTCCCAGAAGGCTTGTTCGAACTGATCAAACGTAAGGCACCGCCGTTTCATAGCGGCACCCCACTTAGCTGCTCGTCCTCTCATGAGATTGGTGACGTATCTGATTTTATCGACTTCTGACCAACTACGTGGAAAAACACCGTCAAATGATCTAATAAACACAATAGGGTGGACTTTGTGCTTGTCCTCACTGGAAAATGTCTGGAAATACCCATGTCTTACAAACGTATCATCGGCCATGCCGGTTGGCATAACTGTATTGACGTAGTTTGTGTCACTTGCTACTCTAGGTGTCGTACCGTAATATTGCTCGTTTGGTGGAAAATAGGTGATTTCACAATAGGTGTTCTCTCTGTGTCATTAGCCATGGTTTTAGCTGTTTGTCGTTCCCTGACGATGCGTTTGCACCAATCGCCAAACACGGCACAACATTGTCTCGTAATTTTGTCACTTCGTCTTCTATGTGTTTTGTCTCGTCTTTAACAAGTGTTTGTTTTTGAAAGTATGTCCTGTGTAATTGTTTCAAGTTTTTTGTCCAGACCGTCGTCACACTATTTACATTCGTGTACAATTCTTTCGGCCATGTTGGTGCCGTTGTTTAGTGACGCGAGGTCCGCTCGATCTTCTAATTTTTCTATCTTTTCTTTGAGGTGGGTTTGTTCAAGAACTACCATTGTGAGATGTTGGGTAATATTTTCCACTTCTTCAGTCATCTTTTCTTTGGTGGAGCTAGCTGAAGTGTGGGCCTGAGCTAACTCTTCCACACGGGTGTTCACTTCCTGCTGCACATTAACTATTTCAGTTAACTGATTCTCACATCGGGTGATATTGTTTTTTGTTTCATGTGTGAATGTAACCAAAGTTTCTTCCTGTTTAGTGACTCGGTCGGACAATGTCTCAAATCGCTGGCTGAGCTGTTGAGTGGTGTTATTTAATTCTGTCATCTGTTTTGTCGTTCGTTCAAAATTTTCGGTCATAGTACGGTTTAATACGTCAAATTTTTCGTCGCTTTTATCTAGCCTTTGTTTAAAGTTCTGACCAAGTGCGTCCAGTTTTGCGTCAATTTTCTGACTAACGTCTCGTTTCATGTCTGCAAATAACTCTAATAGTCGGTCCAGTTTGTCAGTCTCCTGTGTCCGATTTGTGCCACATTGCTGAATTTGTCTCATATTCGGTTCTGACATTGATGTTAACAATGGCGCTGACGGTCTAGTCTCGCGTCCATTCCACATTTCGTCATTTAAAGTCGCCATCTGTGTATTATCACAAATATTGCGACTTTGAGGCAAAATCATTGCACTGATCTGTGAACTCGTCCATGGAAGTAAACGCGGACTTTCTTGTTGGTTGAACGATGAATCTAGTTCACTTAACTCATCTGCTGAAACTATCTCGACCTTATTGCGTTCCATTGTAATAGGATGTATAATCGTAAGTCAAAAAGAGAATAATATAAGTCTGATTAATAAAGATTTGAGTCAAATTTAGGTTGAAATATTTTCTCGTCAATGTAAATGATTGCTCTATTGCAACAAGATGCAGCAGGGCGGACAAAATTTTTCGTAACAAAAGACTGTTTGGCGGTCAAATCCACGATCTTCATATGCAGCTACAACAATACTATAATTACCACAAACTACAATAGAGATAGATAATTTTGGAAAAATCTAGAAGAAAACTACAGGATGTGTGGAAAGGGAAAAATGGATTCTGCAGTTGGCTATTGAATGCCTGAATGAAGCATAATTGTGTGACTCACCATTAAATTTTCTGTCCTGCAGCGGCTGGTCAATCACTTCTGCGTAAAGCGTATTCGTCGAAATATGGATTTTCTTAATACATCTCCATCGGATAATCACCAAAAGGTCTCAAAATAACTGTTTTGCATTAACATATGCCATGCAAAGAAAAACAGATTGAAATAGTTACAAAAATTCTTTACAATATTGTTGTATGATCATTTGCTTAGGTTCAATAAAGTTGGTGTTTTAGTTACCCTTTACAGTTCAGTATTTTTGGATATTCTCTGTTGGGAAAAAATACAAATTAAAGTTTCAAATTTGCTCAAAAACGACACATCCGAAAATTGGATCCTGTCACGGTCGCCAGTTGTAGTGTTTAGTAAAAAATAAAAAGAAAAAGAGAAGAAGAAGAAAAGAAAAAGAAAAGGTTGAAAATGTGGGAAGAAATGGTGAATAAAAAGGGGGTTTTAAAAACGTAAATGACCGTGAAAAAGGGAAAGAATGAAAAGCAAATCGGACTTTGTGTTACAGAAAAGCTATCGGACTTCGTGATTCGGAAACGCTATTGTTGGGATGGTCCTTGTGGCGTTTTCGAGCAAAAGTTAAACCAATTTCCACTACAAAAATTATTGAAGAAGAACAGAGAATAACAAAATGTAACTGACAGGGGGAAATGGCGTAGCTTAGAGTTAA
This sequence comes from Schistocerca nitens, assembly GCF_023898315.1. NCBI lineage: Eukaryota > Metazoa > Arthropoda > Insecta > Orthoptera > Acrididae > Schistocerca > Schistocerca nitens. The sequence goes on from NC_064618.1 coordinate 140,421,621, forward strand.
TTCTTTACCATGTTAACATGTCTTCTTGTTTCATGCGGCGTCCCGGTCTTCAAAAATCTCTTTCAATTCTGCGTGAAAAGTCTGCTCCGAAATCTTGCAGTACGTTTCATTGTCCAGGAATTTCTAATGTATCCAAAACCGTCTTGATATTAAATGCAATTTATTTTACGTTGTTTCCCTCCTCCAAATTTCATAACAACTTCCTCAATATGTCTACACATTAAAATCAGATCAAGACTAGCTATTAAGTTTTTTACGTCAGTATCAGATCACGTCTGCGTTAGGCTTCCGCTCTCGAGAGATAAAAGAAACGGATAGAAAGACAAAAAAAGAGTTACAATTTTAGTATTTTCTCTGCCGTCGAGCGCTCATACCGCTGCCACGGTATAATTTTTATCTGAGGGAACGAGTGTAGCGCGGCGAAATTCAAAGTCCCGCTACAGTGCTCAGAGCCATTATCCATGTTGGCTGCGGCAAGTTGCACACCAAAAACCGTGGTCGGTGAATGTATGGTTGTGGGATTCTGGAGGACAGAATAATAGGCTCCTATTTCATCGAAGGAAATCTTAATGGTAGGAAGAAACATTAGATCTGTTATCGGAAGAAATACGTTTAGAAACAAGGAACAGAATGTGGCATCAACACGACGGGGTTTCCATCACATTATTCGCTGGTGGCCTGAAATGAGTTGCAGAGACAATTCCCAAATCGTTGGATTGGACGCGGAGGAGATGTGTCGTGGCCGGCTAGTTCGCCACACTTGACGCCTCTGGATGTTTTCTTGTGAGGATTCGTAAAGTTCATTGTTTATGAAGACGTTCCAACTATACCTGAACATATGTGAGAGAGAATTGTCAAAGCATGTGCTTCGATAATTGCCGATGTGATAGGGAATACCATTCAGTCCATGATAAGAAGATTGCTGCACTGCATTGATACCGGTACCTTTTATAAATGGACGTTCATGCCACCTTCGTGACCTTCGTTGACCTTCAAAGACCTTACTGTTACACATCATTGGATTCTTCTCGATAGCCGCTATCAGAAAATAAGCAGCAAACTGTAGCATCTCATTAAAAAAAAAACAAAGTTAACCTTCATGTCTCTAAAGCGTCCCCATCTAGCAACAAAAAACCAAAGTCATATTATAGCCCCCGTTGTCTTATGCAACTTTTATCTGACAAACTTTTCAGCTCCCGTCATACTTTCGGAGTTATTCTTGGTAGCAATAGTTAGTGACTCACCCAGTATATGACTATTAATGTTAAATATCTTCAGAGTATCGTCAACAACTAAGTGATCCTACATCAAGTTGCACGAGGAACTGAAGTCTAAAAGAAACAAAATGAAGTAAAATTCAAAGAAAATTAATCACAAAAGAATATTGTAAGTGCTTTGATAATAAAAATACGAAGGATAACAATAGGATGGGGGGGGTGGGGGAGGGCTGGATAAAATGATAGCAGGGATATGAGTGTATATTTAATCAAATGTTAAAGCAGGAAAAATTAAAATGAGAGTGTAGATGTGGGATAGTGGGATAAAGCTGGGGTGGTGGATTGCGAGGGGGGGGGGGGGGGGGGGAGACGGAAGCAAGAAACTTCAAAGAACCGACTGATAGGCGAGTAGTTGAAGGCTCCAAAATGGGGAAGAGGAGTAACAAGAACATGTGATGTATACCGACAAACAAAGCATTAAGGAACGGGGGTTGGGGCGGCTGGAGAACTTGGGATGAAGGAATGGGACGGAGACCAGAAGATATATAGGAGGGGGGTGGAAATTTCGTAGGAAAGTATAAGATAATCATGCTATGCTTAAGGAAATGTAAAAATGCATTACACTTGTATAAAACAGAGTAGTTGCCCCTTAGTAGAAAAAACCCATAATGAAAGATACTTTGGCGTTACGTACCATAAAGAGTTTCATATATGTGTACAGTCTATCTTTATCACAATAGAGACAGTTCTTATTTATTATAAGGATGTTAACTGAGGACAGTGCGACAGAATTTCCAACACATGCAGATAACCTTGACTTGACTGAGAAGCTACGTATATAAAGGAAGAGTAGGAAATGTGGTCTTAGAAGTAGGTGTTAGTGGCGAAGGACGGGGAGGGGAGGGGGGGGGGGCAATAGTTGGGAATAGATAATAACTGTACCATAACAGTGCAGCATCCATGCTTGCGTAAGTTATACAATACGGAAATGAAATATATAACAGTTGTGATATGCCTGCGGAAATGTAATAATGCGTTATAAACTCCTTAGTCTGGAGTAAGTGCTCCTTTTCAGAAAAAGGCTTAAATTAAACATCTCTGGTTTAACTAAGCAGCAGTATATCGGTACACATATACATATTACCTTTTTAGCAATTAACATAAATGTATCTATTTTGGTGCTTCTGTCATCGGCAACATGAATGTTACATCTTCGAGTCACATCGTATCTACAACGTTTAATCTAATAGACAGCAGCCTGCCTCCACATCACGTCATAAGCTGCAGCAGGTCAATAAATACAGCAGAAGTCCTTAGTTGTTTCTGGAAGCCACCCTCCTAGCAAATTGTCAATGAAAGTACTTGATCCAGCCAGGTATGGTTTGGTCTGAATGCAGCCTGTTCAACACGAATCTTCCCGAATATCTCGATACTTATTGTGTTATACAGCAGTCTCTCAAGAAATTAGTACATCATACTCTGAGGGGCAATAGGACGACAACTCTGAGGTTTGTTATTTGGTTTACCTAGTTTAATATGACATTGATTCTCATCGGTTTCATAAGTCGAGGAGTGGACCCTGTTTCCATAATGCTGGGGGAAAACTGGGCTAGTCATGATTTAGCACATTTACCACAGCGCAGAAGGAATTCTAGATGTATATCATCAAAACCGGGTGCTTTACCTGGTCCATTGCACTGTAATCTGTTTAAATGTCTTCGGGAGTAAACGGGAGAGAATATGGGCTATGATGTGAACTTTGTACCATCATGATTCTCAATTCTTACTTCAATTGTGTCGCGTGTCATCGGGAAATGGTTTGTATGTTGAGACGATGTATGCAGCAGCTTATTCGGTTCTGCGAGATTCTTATTTCTTGTTATTCTATTTGCGCCTCCCAAGTTGCGTAACCGTAACCAGGATTTTCCGTCTGACCGTTTAAAGTCGACTTTTCGAACTGTGTCCGCCCATTTCTGGCGGCGCGTGGCGCCAAGACTATGCAGCAGTTCCTCTGTTATTACTTGGTCTACAGTTCAGAGTATGCCCTCATACAGTTTCTCACTAACCTCACACTATCAAGGAATGTACTCCTTCCGGTAACCTCTGGAAATAAGCTTTCTTGTTCTGCTTAATACTACACCCACAAATCTTCCATAGTTATTGTTCAGAGGAAGAGAAGTCTGACCAGTTTGCTCTCTGCCATGGACAGAAGTTGAGTAGACAGCACCGGCTTGTTATGTCGGGGAGGGGGGGGGGGGGGCTGGTTCGATTCCAGGCTGGGTTGGAGATTTTCTCCGCTATGGAGCTGGGTGTTTGTGTCATCATCATCATCGTTTCATCCTATTTGACGCGCATCCGAAGTGCCGTCATCTCAAAGACTTGCGCTAGGCGATCATGTCTACCCGACGGGAGGCCCTCGCCACACGACATTTCATTTCAAAAATGGTTCAAATGGCTCTGAGCACTATGGGACTTAACAGCTGTGGTCATCAGTCCCCTAGAACTTAGAACTACTTAAACCTAACTAACCTAAGGACATCACACACATCCATGCCCGAGGCAGGATTCGAACCTGCGACCGTAGCAGACATTTCATTTCATTTCAGTTTGCTTTCTGAAAGTTCCATCTTAAGCGGTGAGTGGAATTAACCAGTAGGCTCTGTAAGCCCGCTTCCAGTATTGCAAAGTGATGCTGGCCGTGTGGAAAGTCAGATAGAACTCTCTGCCTTATTGCTAATGCAAGGGGGTTATCATTTGAAGGTACAGAATATAGATATGGATTGTACTCTTGCCTCCATGCAGCTGATCTAAGTGTGGATCGGTGTTTGGCACCAAAAATTAGGTCGCGATTGTGTTCTTCTGCCCAAGGAATTAAATCTCCGTTGGGGTCATTGTAGTAGTACTTCCATTGCTCGTGGTGACTGTTGAAATCACCCACATAAATAGCTGAATGGGGATGTGTGTGAAGGACTTGAGATGGCTATTGAACCCCCGGATACCGTTAAATGTTTCTACTGACATTAAGAAAGCATTGTCTATTCAATTGCGCCCTTGTGTGGCAATCCCGTAGGCTGGGTGGTGAGTTGCGCTGAGGAGGTCGCGTCCTTGTACTTGACCGCTTGTCTTGAGTAGCTCTACATCATTTGAATGTGTTTCTTGGGTAGCGATCACGTCAACGTTGTTTTCCAGGTAGAGTTTTAATGAATATTGACGTTTAGATCTGCTAACGCTCTCTATCTTGACGAGTTAAGTTCTAGTACTGGGTCGAGAACATCTAGATCGTTGATCTTTAAAAGAACCGTTGTTGACGTTAGAAGCCATAGTAATATGTCGTGATTGGACATCGTTTCCCGTCCTATGTTTCGCGAACCCCCAGTAGTTACACAAAATATTTCAAGGAGTTCGCCAAAACTCTTTCCCATTATGGCGGCCTATTACTGTTTTCTTAGTTTCTGCGGCATTATTATTATAACAATTATTATTTTAAATTTAAATTAATCCTCTGATGCCCCTTGTTACATATAGGTAATATCGGGAATTTATCACATTATATCCACAATAAATTAATATTTACCGGGAATGCCTGGTTTGCAGTTATGTAACAACGTTAGGAATGCATTTGATTTCTCTGCAATGGAAATTTAGACTGCCAGCTTCTTTGTGTTTTAACAATACTAACAACAGTGCCATGACCCACTGAGGAACGGCTACGTGCCGCTCAGGCCTTTGATTTTCAACAATCCTTGTGACAAATGCGGTAAGGTGCAGGGATATCAGAATCGTTTCCGTTCACATTAAAATGAATAACTGGTTGAAAAGCGTGAGTTTGAAAGGAAAACAGGGTTCAACAAAATTGCAAGTTAGTGTTGTGTCAACAGGTCATTCAGCTTTTAATGATGTGTATCAATCCGACAAAAGTAAATCGTGTGGAAAGGAAATAAGTGCAATTATAATTACATTAGTTTTGGATTCTCATATATGGCCTGTAGGGGACAAGAACTCTCCAAGACCACAGTGTGTTGTTTGTGGCGACATTCTTGGTAACAGTAGTCTGAAACATTCTCTACTTAACCCCATTTAGAAAATAAACAATCCACACTCTCCAATATATTCAAGTTAACCAACGAGTATTTTCGTGAAAATTCAATAGACTGGTCTCGCTGAGTAGGCATTTGTTCAGATGGTGCGAAACCTATGACAGGGTGTTATGCCAAAGTTAAATCGGCAGCGCCAAATGCTTCTCGGACACACTGTTGTATTCACATACGGGCTCTTGTTTCTAAACGCATGCCCGATGGTTTGAAACCGGTACTGGACGATGCAGTGAAAATAATTTATTTTATTAAGGCTTGCCCTACAAATTCCCGCATCTTTGCAGTGGTTTGAGATGAAATGGGAAATATTGATAACTGTTTACTATCTCACACTGAAGGTAGATGGCTATCTCGTGGTAGAACTACATAATTAAACTTTCCCTATTTAATACGTTGTAACACGAAAACTAATTACCGTAAGAGTACCAAACTTGGTATCATTAATGTCAAAGGCATGGGGAAGTTAATACCATTACATATCGGTACCATTCCTGCTACAAAAGGTGCTGAATATGACGCGCATTAGTGTCCAGAAGAGTCTGAAAGCGCAGGATTTCATTCTGCACAGCAGAACGAAGCATGTCCGTAGGTACACTCCGCTTTAGATCAGCACATGCGTGAATGTTACCCTGCCAAACCATGTCCTTCAGGTTGCCCCGAAACCAGAATTCACAGGGGCTGAGATCAGGTGACCGTGCCGGCCAAGCATTTGGAAATGATCGGCTGATAATTTGGTCGTTTCCAAATGTGTTTCAGAGAAGCAGGTGAATTTCACGAAGGATGTGCGGTGGAGCCTCATCTTGCATGAGAACTGTTGTGTCCAAGGCGTCTCTCGTCTGTGGGGCGCGTATGGCATGCTCGCGAAGCGTATTGCAGGAACGCAGGCCAGCCAAAGTACACGTGTTTGGTCGTTGAACGCCAGCCTTTTCAAAAAAGAGTGGGCCAATGATAAATGTAGCCGTGAAGCTACATCATACGGTGACACGGCCACCATACACAGTAACTTCATCCACAGTGACTGGAGGTGAAGATCCCCATACTCAGCAACTTTGAGTGTTCACTTCACTCGTCGGAGAAAAGTGAGCTTCGTCTGTCCATAGGATGGTCCAGGGCCAGCCCTCGTCAATTTCAATCCTTGCGAGAAAGTTGAGAGAAAAGTCAACACGTCGTTGCGCATTTTGTGGTGCAAGCTGCTGTACGATATGGATCTTATGCAGACACCGTTTGATAACGGTTCGATGCACCTTCCGTACAGTGGACCACGGGATGCTGAAATGTCGGGCGCTGATGACCGTAGTAGTTTTGCGCCCTAAAACCATAACAAAAAAAAAGTTCAAATGTCGAGGCACAGCACGCCCATTGTGGCGTTGTTTGCCATAGCAACAGCGATTTCATCAACCACCTGGGGTGCAACCGATCGTCGGCATCTTCCCGGATGTTGATTCGAACTACTTAATCATGCTCCGCACAGCAGGTGAGGAATGAGGGCGCTTCCGTAATCCTTTCAGCCGGCAATATTCTCTAAGTGCAGCTGTATCATTACTGTTGTTCCACCGCGCGGGATTTGCCCAGCGGTTTAAGGTGCTGCAGTCATAGACTGTGCGGCTGGTCCCGGCGGACGTTCGAGTCCTCCCTCGGGTTTGGGTGTGTGTGTTTGTCCTTAGGATAATTTAGGTTAAGTAGTGTGTAAGCTTAGGGACTGATGACCTTAGCAGTTAAGTCCGATAAGATTTCACACACATTTGAACACTTGAACTGTTGTTCCGATAATAGATCTTCACCAATAATGACCTCTCCTTTTGTCCAAGCTCATGTATACACGTCAACAAGTGCACTGCGACTGGTCAGGTGTGTGAGACCATGAATCACGATGACTGATCACGACACCTGGTGACCGTTGTTGGAACAGGACGGTGGCGCTGTGGAGCAAGGTAATCATGCACCCCACTCTCTGGAAATTAACGCTAACAAGTTTGGCACTCGTACGGTAATTAGTTTCCGTGTTATAACGTGTTAAATATGGGAATTTTAATTATAACCACCAGGTATTTCCAGACTGTATGAACTTAAGACGAAGTTTACGTTTTTCAGAGCTGCAGAGAAAGGCAGCTCCAAATGTAACAAGTTCTTTATTGAAGCATCTGCGCCGCTTAGCGCACTGGGTCAATGGCTGGCTGGCCACCGGACTGTGAAATTCTGACGCGGATACTCAACTAACTGCCAGCGGCCTCGTTAAGCAAGCCGGCAGCGCGGTACCCCCGGCAACGACATGTGCACTCGACACTGTCGGGATCTATTGCGGGCCCCGTTAGCGCCCGACTGCGCCACGGCGGTGGATACTATAACGATATGTTTACGTAATGTGTATACATAAACATACAGTTATAAATGTCCCCGTTCGTAGTCGCTAATTACAACAATATGTTACTTTTGTGCTGTAACATATAGCTATAATCAGCGGTGGAAACATATTTGCGAACGCCGACCGTGTGCGGCTGTTTCTTGTTGGATCGTCTGATCAGTCGGAAGTTGCATTGCAGAGGAGAGTAAATGCCTATTCAAAATATAATTATTTTTGGATAGCTCGACATAAATTTCCTAAGGGACCGTAGTTTATCATGCATTTACCAGTAGAATATGGCGCGGAGAAAATATTTCGCCGCATGCAACTTCCGTCCGAACTCGACGAAAGAATTGGTGACTGTGAACTCTCTATTTGGCAGAAACATATAGAAAATTAAATAATTTCATGAAGAAGTGAGACATAGATTCTATAGTAAATGAATAGTCCATACACCAGTTCCATTTAACTCTGAATTTATGGCAAGTAATAGACGAACTTACACTGCAATGAAGGATTTAACATGGATGCCGTTTTGACTGGCACTTCTCTTAATGAAAACAATTCCTTTGACGTTTTCACATACACGGCGCACAATAAATCTACTGCTAGGCACTTTTAGTATTACACATTTACTGTACACTAGAACAATATTAATTTTGACAATAATAATACGGCGGCAAGACATGCGCGTCCGACACAAGTTACAGGAGACAAGAGAAGAATGAGTAACTGTTCATCGAGAATATCTCGTACATCTAAACAAAATGTGTAAAAATGTTCTTCTTCTGTCCGTTTTTCGCGCCGCGGTTTTCAGAGTCAATAACTCACAGCATCTCTGACGGCGCTTCGACAATAAACAAGTTACATCACAGGTCGTTCACCTTTTACATTTTCGCAACATTATTTGCTAACTGTAGCTGTTGCCGAGCGACTGTTCGATTAATGAATGATTTAAAATGATAAGGCAATCACATAATGTTACAATACACACCGTATGAGAAGCCCGTCCTGTGATGTAGGTAGACAGTTGGTATACAGATGGAGTGAATCGTTGCTCCCTAGTCATGAGTCGGCGGTACTGCTGGAGTTGACCTGGGATGGCCAGCTGCCCCGAGGCACAAAGTCCGGGTGTGGGGACTTAGTGCATTAAACTGTTGCCCTGCCGTGCCTCAGACCGGTGACTTCCACTAGCAGGTAAACGCGGCGTCCTCGTTTTGCTCGTCTATCATTCTGGTACGGCTGCAAGACTGAGAAGAATTTTGGTATAAAATAGCTGGTAGCAGAGTACTTGTTGTGCATAAGCGCTACTACTACCCACGTATCCTAAAACCTGTCGAAATATACCTTGGCCCTTGCTGCAAGAATCTGTACAATTCCACTATGTTCGTTGTTTCAGCAAGCTAACCTGTTTTGTATACTGCGTCATCGTTGGTGCATTACGACAGTGCCAACATCCGGTGCTCGTCTGCTGTCAACACTGCTGCAGTACATAGTTCAGGCTGACATTAATTTGCACATACATGATCGATACTCTACAGCACCGTGGCGTACTTGCACTAGGACGTAGTCGAGTCAGAACATACAGACAAACCATCCACTTCGTGCTGTCGCATCGAATTAGCTAGCGCCTGCAGAGAGGCAACCCATTTAACTGATATACAAAGCGGGATGCCATCGTTGTGCACACACGTCGCACGCACATAGAGATGTTTGCAGCGCCGTAAGCGACAACTGTAATACGAGTTAAGAAACTGAAGAGTTATTATTCCACTGACGTCTGAATACTTCCTGTTTGTCTATTAGTTTAGTGCAGTCGTAGCTGCTTACAAATAAACCTGTAGCTATAGATTCAAGTTGGCCAACAGCCTTGTTATGGTGGTTCCCGTCAGATCACCAAAGTTGTGTGTTATCGAGCTTGGTTAGCGCTTGGATGGGTGACACTCTGGGTCTGCCGAGCACTGTTCGCAAGTCGGGTGCACTCAGCCCGCGTGAGGTCAATTTAACAGCTACTTGACTAAGAAGTGGTGGCTACAGTCAGGGAAACCGACAACGGCGACGTGAGCTGACTATATGCCACTCCATAGCCGCATTCAGTGAAACCTGTAGTCTGAATTGAGACGGTGGTTGGTCAGTACCGTAGGGGCTTCGAGGTCTGTTCGGATTCAAGCCTGGGGACTTCACTAGATGTATAATGCCATTTCGTTGAAGCTATTTGTCTGCTAGCCTAGCATTGTATGCTTCGTCACTCACCAGATCAGACTATCGTCCATGAAAAAGTTGAAAAAGTGCATATACTGTTTCAGGCCGTTATAGTAATTCTGGTAGACATATGAAGCGACTTACGTGGTACTAATGCAAAGTTGCTGAAGACCAACAAACTGTCGACACCACATCGGTCACTTTCCATAATACTTGCTGGACGTCACACTTTCCAGGCATGTCAGATGAACAGGTAGGTGAAAACCATTAGTATCAAAGTTCTCTAGATACCATGTAGTAAGCATGTTATTACGAACTTAGCACATAAAACGATTAAAAAATTTCGTAAGGATGTACAGAGCAGGTAGTAACTGAAAACACATCATTAAAATACCTCAAGGGGACTGCCAACAAACACATTAATTTTAGATTATTGAAGATAGCACTGTAAAGAATAATACGAACTCACTAATTTAGTCTGCTTTTATTGTGGCTTCCGTACGTTTATTTTCGGTCTACATATGTGGAAGTAGTAGTTCGTGATGGTTTAGTAAACTGCAAGAATTTAAAATTTTTGAGTCGTCAGTCTCCTGACAGCTTTGATACGGCCCACCACGAATTTCTCTCCTGTGCTGATCTTTGCGTCTCAGCTAGCACTTGCAATCCTATGTCTTCAATTACTGGCTGGATGTTTTCCAATCTCTATCGTCCTCCACAGTTTTTACTCTCTACAGCTCCCTCTAGTACCATACAAGTTATTCCCTGATATCCCATCATACTGTTCCTTTTTTTTGTCCGTGTTTCCTCGCCGATTCTGCTGTGAACCACCTCATGGCTCACCTTATCAATCTACCTAATTTTCAACATTCTTCTGTAGCACCACATCTCAAATATTCGGTTCTCTCCTGTTCCGGTTTTCTCACAGTCCATGTTTCACTACCAAACAATGCTGTGCTCCAAAGGTACATTCCCAGAAATTTCTTCCGAAACGTAAGGCTTATGTTTCATACTAGCAGACTGCCCTTGGCCAGCCATGGCATTTTGGCGCTGGTAGTCTGCTTTTCATCTCCTCCTTCCTTCGTTCGTCACGGGTTACTTTGCTTTCTAGGTAGCAGTATTCCTGCACTTCGCCCCCTTCGCGATTCCCAAGTCTAATGTAAAGTTTCTCGATATTCTTATTTCTCCTACTTTTCACTACTTTCATCTTTCTTATTTACTCTCAATCCATATTCTGTGCTCATTAGACCGTTCATTCGACTCAACAATCTTGTAATGCTTCTTCACTTTCACTGAGGGCAGCAACGTCGTTAGCGAGTCTTATCACTGAGATCCTACCACCTTGAATTTTAATGCCAGTCTTGAACCTTTCTTTCAGTTCCGTCAGAGCTTTCTCGATGTATAGATTGAACAGTAGGAGTTAAAGATTACAATCCGTTCTTCTATCCATTTATGTCCGAGTACTTTGTTATTGGCCTTGCTCTCTTTTTGCCCCCTCTTCGTTCTTTTACATATTGTATAGGATACTGGTGATTAAATTAAGTCAAATGTCGTATAGCATTGTTGGTTGGGATATCCCAGGCGTGGGCTCAGACACCTATATATATGAAGATGGTATCTGTTCTTTCGGACATGTCCGAAAGAACAGATACCATCTTCATATGTATAGTTAAGGCTCACCGGCCATTTGACCATCTTCTGTGCGGATGCACACACATTGCCCGGACTCTTACGGGAATCGGTAAAGCCGCGAGTAATGAGTGTAATGGGCAGGGGCACTACGAATATAGTGCGGGACAATAAGTTGGGAATGTGGGTCTCACGAGCGGCGTGCCAGATATAAGTCCCTGCAGTCGCACTATCCTCTGTGTCCTCGGTGGCTCAGATGGATAGTGCGTCTGCCATGTAAGCAGGAGATCCCGGTTTCGAGACTCGGTCGGGGCACACATTGTCAACTGTCCCTGTTAACGTATATCAAAGCCTGTATGCAGCTAAGGGTATTCATTTCATTGTATTGATTTAATCGTAATTTCAGGCACCTAGTTGGAAAAAGTGTTCTTCCTCGGTGCATATTGCTGTCTTTCCTTGTGGACATGTGAGAGTTGTGTCATGTGTGTGTCTCTGGAGTGTGAGTGGGTGCATAATGTAGTGTTACGTTTGTGTTCTATAATGAAGTTGAGAGAAAGGAGAGGGTGAATCCTAATGCCGGCACAGACGTCATTCCTTTCGAATAGCAACAAGGCGGCTGGAGAGCTTAACGTCCCCACCTGGTGCTCAGATCAACAGTGTCACATGTCCCCATTTCATGAGACACTACGAGGTATGGAGTTTAATCCAGGTCATTGGTGCGAAGACCGGTGCTCAGGAACTTTACGCCACCACCTTTCCTCACCTTGTCGGACGAAAACTGCCAGTGAAATGTGTATCCAACACCAGGATTCGAACCGGGTGAGCTCCGAGTCGATCGCCAAAGCACAGGTATGAGTTAGCGACAGTGGCTACGGAGGCGGGTTTCACTGATTGTACTAGAGATAAACTGGAAGTTTCTGGTAAATTAATACTGTGTCCAGAACTGCGACTCGAACTCAGGACGTTGGCCTTTCGTGGACACGTGCTCTACCGACTAAGCTACCCAAGTTTGACTCAGGACCGCTCCTCACAGCCTTATTTTCAGCAGTGCCTCATCTCCCACAATCCAAACTGTACAGAAATTCACTGGCGAAACTTGTAGGAACAGCACTACTGCAAGAAAGGGTATTTCGGAAAGATGGCTTAGCCACAGCCTGGGGATACTTACAGAATGAAGTTTTCACTCTGCAACTGTGCGTACGCTGATATGAAACTTCCTGGCAGATAAGTGGTCGAGCATTTGCCCACGAAAGACAAAGGTCCCGAGTTCCAATCTCGGTCTGGCAAACAGTTTTAGTCTGCCACTAAGTTTCATATAAAGCACGTTCTGCTGCAGGGAGAAAAATTAATTCCAAAGGAAAGTTGTTACTTCAGTTTAATTAATTTCTCACACAAAGTGACTTACTGATCACAATAACACTTGTAAAAACATGACTAGCATGGTTTTATTGGAGTTCAGTGTGTAGTCAATCAGCTAGCATATTATTACATAGAAGTCACATGCGGATAGTAAATAAAATATAGATGCAATGAAAACAGATCGTAATAGCAGATCATGGTACCTGGAGGAAACATAACTTATTTTTAAAATACTGAGGGTAAAAAATGTAACGAATGGGATAAATTCACTGTTTGTTCCGAAACTAGGTTGTTACATGAATAACAAATTATTTCACGGAAACATTTTGTGTCACACTTCCCTGAGACAGTGTGGTAAAGCAGTTTTCCATGAAAATAAATACTAAGTTACACCTGAAGGTTGCAACCTTTTCAAGCGAGAATGATCATTCTGTGTTTTCTTGATCTGAGGATAGCTCCAATAACAGTGGCAGCTACACTTTCAACTTGCTTAGTTTATTGCAGGGAACTACAGTCTAATCACAGTAAGAGTCACACAAAAAGTAAATGTGATTCAAAGCACTTTCTGATCTACAGTCATACGACCAAGTTAGAGTGTCTGTGATACATATCCTCTGAAGTAATTTTGGAAGTCTACTTGACAAATCAAATCGTTAAGATGGACATTAAGTGCTGTTAGCGCTCGTTTCAGTATGTAAGACTTGATCTTTATGGTGGTGGAGAGGGCAGATAGGTAGAGGCCATAAATTAATAAATTACCGTAGTGGTCGACTTTGTGCCGTTGTCTGTCTTCCCTCTATTGTACACAAGCGTCGTAAGCTAACATTTTAACTTGAGTGATGTGGTCTGATGCATTGTAGTTGGGGTTACCTAAGTGCCCTCCATACGACGCATCCTTTGCGAGGTGAGGTTGGTTGGTTTGGGGAAGGAGACCAGACAGCGTGGTCATCGGTCTCATTGGATTAGGGAAGGATTGGGAAGGAAGTCGGCCGTGCCCTTTCAGAGGAACCATCCCGGCATTTGCCTGGAGTGATTTAGGGAAATCACGGAAAACCTAAATCAGGATGGCCGGACGCGGGATCGAACCGCCGTCCTCCCGAATGCGAGTCCAGTGTCTAACCACTGCGCCACCCCGCTCGGTCTTTGCGAGGTGAGGCACGCATTCTTTTGTTGGACGCCTTGCTGCACTGATACAGATTGAAAGTTAACCAAATTCCACATATCCCTACTTAAGAACTGTCTGTATTATGAAACTTCCTGGCAGATTAAAACTGTGTGCCCGACCGAGACTCGAACTCGGGACCTTTGCCTTTCGCGGGCAAGTGCTCTACCATCTGAGCTACCGAAGCACGACTCACGCCCGGTACTCACAGCTTTACTTCTGCCAGTATCTCGTCTCCTACCTTCCAAACTTTACAGAAGCTCTCCTGCGAAGTTTCATATCAGCGCACACTCCGCTGCAGAGTGAAAATCTCATTCTGGAAACATCCCCCAGGCTGTAGCTAAGCCATGTCTCCGCAATATCCTTTCTTTCAGGAGTGCTAGTTCTGCAAGGTTCGCAGGAGAGCTTCTGTAAAGTTTGGAAGGTAGGAGACGAGATACTGGCAGAAGTAAAGCTGTGAGTACCGGGCGTGAGTCGTGCTTCGGTAGCTGAGATGGTAGAGCACTTGTCCGCGAAAGGCAAAGGTCCCGAGTTCGAGTCTCGGTCCGGCACACAGTTTTAATCTATCAGGAAGTTTCATATCAGCGCACACTCCGCTGCAAAGTGAAAATCTCATTCTGTCTGTATTATGTTCGTGAGATGGACGTTATTGTCTTTTATTCGTGGGGTGTTGAGAGTAGATAGTATACATAACGGGTAAGATGTTATCAAACTCTGCTTCACTAGAACTGCTGAGCTCGAATGATGCCCACTTCCTCCGTCTGATTGACCAGTTACTTACGAATGTTCCGTATTTCAAGTTTACGCAGCAAATGAAAGCTACACCAAGACAGTAGCTGCTGGCCGGCCGTTGTGGCCGAGCGGTTCTAGGTGCTTCAGTCTGGAACCGAGCGACCGCTACGGTCGCAGGTTCGAATCCTGCCTCGAGCATGGATGTGTGTGATTCCCTCTGGTTAGTAGGTTTAAGTAGTTCTAAGCTCTAGGGGACTGATGACCTCAGATGTTAAGTCCCATAGTGCTCAGAGCCATTTGAACCAAGTAGATGCTGGAAACAAATTTCTCACTGCTGATTCATCCAGTGAACTGTAAGTGAGGAAGTTTTCCTACTAAGCAGCGGTTACTATACAATGGGCGCTCTTGATTGAATAGACAAACGGTAATTTATCCACACAAGCTCTTGCAAGTAATCTATTTTATGAATAGTTGATGGCTTTATACATTTCACCACAAATTAAATTTTTGAGCCAGGTTCTGTCGAAGAGGGGTTGATCGCTTTGACGAGCAGAGCAGAGCATCGTTCCGATGCAGATCCTAACGTGGTGGTACTGTATTTTGCCTAGTGCAAGTTGTGTTAACTCAGTTCTGTTGTGGTTAAATGTTACAATGTATACTCTAAGACAGTACCACGTTGGAATAATCCGAACGGGACGGAAGTCGGTGGATGTGACGTACATGTAAAGACAAATGATTGCAGCATCAGAAAAATTGGGTGATTTACTAAAGAGAAAGAGCTTAAAAAATTAAGCAAGTCAATAAGGCGTTGATCCATCTCTGGCTCTTGTGAATTCAGTTATTCTTCTTGGCACTAAAAGGGTTGTTGGATGTCTTACTGACGGATATCGTGCCAAATTCTGTCCAATTGTTAAATTGTCAAAATCCCTAAATGGTTGCAGGGCCCTGCCTATTACGTTCCTAACGTTCTCCATTGGGGAGAGATCTGGCGATCTTGCTGACCCATGCAGGGTTTTGAAAGCACGAAGACAAGCAGTAGAAACTGTCACCGTGTGCTGACGGGCATTATCTTGCTGAAATGTAAGCCCAGAATGGCTAGCCATGAAGGGCAACAAAACGGGGCGTAGAATATCGTCCACGTACCACTGTGCTGTATGGCTGCCCCGTAAAACAACCAAAGGGTTCCTGCTATGAAAAGAAACGGCACCCCAGACCATCAATCCCGATAGTCTGGTCGCATGGTGGGTGGCAATCGGGTTGGTGTCCAACCGCTGTCCGGAGCATCTCGAGACACTTCAGACACGTCTTTGGTGCTCATCAGGGCTGGAAAAACACAGACTTGCGCTTTCCAAAAACTTGCAGGCAGCTAGAGCCCTCAAAATCACCTGGGAAGAAACATCACAAGAACACTGTACGTATCCGAAGTACCTAGGGGTCACCCTGGATCGTGCATTAACATGTACGAGGCACTGCCTAAATGCCAAGCAAAAAGTGTCAGCCAGGAACAATATCATCGGAAAGCTAACAGGCATAACATGGGGAGCACACTCCAGCTCTGTGAGAACCTCTTCCCTTGCATTGTGTTACTCTGCCGGAGAATACGCTAGCCCAGTGTGGTTCAACCCTTGACATGCCAAAACAGTGTATGCCGTCCTTAATGATACTTGTCGTATCATCACCGGGGTGTCTGAAGCCTACTCCTCTGGATGAACTGTACACCCTCGTGGGAATTGCACTCGCCGATATCCGTCGAGAGGTAGCAGCAAAAAGCGAGAATAAAAAATCAGAAACTTCTGAAGCTCACCCCCTATATGGCTATCAACTAGCAAACCCACGACCAAAATCCAGAAAGAGCTTCCTCAGATCTACCGAGGCTCTAGTTGGGGCACCACAGCAATGCCGAATCGAACTATGGCGTGCAAAGCTTACCAGTACTGTGGGACGCATTACACCAAGCGAAAGAGTACCACCCGGCTACCCAGAGAATTGGAGTACATGGAGATCCCTCAGCAGACTACGCTCTGGGGTAACGAAATGTAAGAGCAATTTGACTAAATGGGGTTTCCTAGAGAAGCCGCCACTCTGTGAGTGTGGAGCAACGCAGAAGACCTTCCACCTGCTCCATTGTACCCAACGTCCAGCTACATGCACGACAGAAGACCTTCTACATGCAACGCCAAATGCAATAGAGGTCGCTAACGTCTGGGCGGCAAAACTGTAAATAACTGTCTTTTAAATATGTACACACACGACATGTAAATATTGTACATTATTTTATACATCGTAAATGCTTCTGACACGAATAAATAAAAAGGGCTCACTTCGAAACGGGAGTCATCACTGAAGACAATTCTACTCCAGTAAATGATATTCCAAGACGAAGACCCAGAAACCAGGAGTGATGGTCTGAGGTGCCATATCTTTTCATAGTAGCATCCCCTTTGGCTGTTAACCGCGGCACTCTTACAACACAGAGGTACGTCGACCATATTCTACGGCCCGTTTTGTTGCCCTTCGTGACAAGCCATACTGGCTTACATTTCAACACGCTAACACCCACTCGTACACGGCGAGAGTTTCTTGTCATCGTGCTTGGCCAAACTTACCTTCGTCAGCAAGTGACTTAATTACTGTCACCTCTGTTTATTTCCATGTTTAAGTGTGTTAATGTCTGTGGTCCATGCACAACTGTTTATAACTGTTAAGGTTTTTGTTACCTCCCTTGTAATTGATGCTTTTGACACGAATAAAAAGAGCAAGGTCGCCAAATCCTCGTCAACTGAGAACGCTTCGAGCGTCATTGGCAGGACCCTCCAACCAGCACGGGATGCTGACGATCTAACGAGCCAGTTGCATAGAATTTGAAACTATACCCCTTAAGAGGACATCCAACAACTCTATCAATCAATGCCAAGCCGTATAACTGCTTGCATAAGGCCAGAGCCTACTGTCTCACTCAGTTCGCGAAGCTGTTTCTGTTGGATTGATCGTCTATTTTTCTGAAATTGTTGTCATTTCGTGGAGGTATGTACCGTCTATGCAACTAAGTGAAGGCACTTTCTTTGTTGCAACAAACTGCCTTCATTTAGTTGCATAGACGGTACATACCTCCACCATTTAGAACAACTAAGGGAAAGACGGAAAACAGATAAAAAAACTGTATTCATTTGTTTGTCTGTACAGGTAAATCACATCCACCTATTTCCGTCCATTTTGGATAATTCATTCGTGGTGCGTAGTATTTACTGTCTTACAATGTATACGAATAGAGATTTTACCAGTGATCGATATGTTCTACAGTGTGCTGTACGTGCGCCTCCATCGGGAATGGATCAGAGCACGAAAATCGTTTCTCGCTTGTTCTGCACTTGGAAAATGATTTGGGCACACTACGTCAGCCTCAAGACACAGAAATGCACCCCAAATGTTGTAGTTAAGTTTACTGCTATCACTGAACTTCATTCTCAGTACAAGGTGCTGCAGACGTTTACGAGTAAGTCTTGGTACTGGAGATTTATGAGATGATGTTCCTAATTCCTTATTTTCCTTAACCAACCGTCTTCCACTTTCATGCACGATGTAGTCTATGGTCGATATCTTCGAGACATACTCCGACAATCCAAAAAGGTTCGAGACTGGATGCATACAAAATAGAGAAGCGTTAAGATGGTGGTTTCAGTGCTTCAGACATTCTACATAGTCTTTCTCACTCGAGTACAACGGGCAGAATGTTCACATCAAAATGACAGGAAAGTCCTTCTTTGAGACGTTGTGTAATTCGCGTCTCTCTCTCTCTCTCTCTCTTGTATGTTAGTTACGTCTTCAAAGCGCTGACCCTTCATGAATTTCTGCAGGTTGATATTTTGTGGTTGGTTCGTATTGATAACACCATGTCTCGTCACCGGTGACGATTTTTTGCAGAAAATAAGTCTCCTCGTTTTGCATTTCAGTCAAGTCGCAACAGACGCCCTCGCATCATTGCTTTTGTTCGGGAACAGATGTGTGCGGAACAAACTTTGCACACACTTTTCTCTTCTTCAAAATATTCTGGAGAATGTCTTGAACATCTGATTCAGAGATGTTACTCCATTGGGATTTGTCACACAATGATTTTGACACAGTACGGCCACATGTCCACTGCTTAACACCGCCTGCTCGCAAATGACTGGCCGAAATCACGCCTGCTGTTTACAGTTGTTAGTTCCAGCTGCCACCGTAGTTATTGCGCTGACGTGCCTATCTGCCGGGAATAAAATCTGTCTCGAATTTTTTGGAAGGTCCTGTAAGACCATTCATGGTAGACACATATCGTCTGCATATTACAGTATTTAAAGACTTTGTGGCAGAAAAGATCCAAGTCCATCACGTTATTCCACAGTCGAATATATGGCTATCGAATGCGAAGCAGCGGGTGCGTAACTGTGATTAGAGAACTAAGATTATGTGTTAGCTTGGGAGAAAAAAAGTAAGCAGCACAAATTGGGGTTTCGCGCAATGTCGACGGTTTGGTCACTAGACACAGAGCTCAGACTTAGAATTGGGGGGATAGGGAAGGTAATCGGCGATGCGTTTTTGGAAGGAACCATCCCAGCATTTTCTAGAGCGATTTAGGGAAATCATTGAAAACCTGAAGTTGGATGGCAGGACAGAGATCTGAAGTGCCGTCGTCCCGGATACAACTCCAGTGTATCTCTTTCGGTTATTAGTATAGAGCTTTGTACATTATCACATTCAGTTGAAATATCGAAGGAAAGCTGTACAAGTTCTCAGAAGTTAATATTGCTTGATCATTTTAAATTTTCCTTCCCCATTAGCACCAGTTTAGGCACTAAACAATAATTTTTCGACCTGAGTCATGCTATCTGAGTCATGTTTTAGCAATAGCTGCCAGAGTTTTTCCCACTCATTAGTGTAATGAAATTTTCCCGTAAAACCTAATATCGCCACACTCTTTTCCTTGCTTCAGTATAGGCACAATGATTTTCGTGATCCAAGTCGCTGGGGAAGGCCATACTTTCAGCGATGATGGGAACTAAATGATCATCATGTAACAAGTATTATCAATCTCGGTGGTGCTTTTAAGGGATTATTTAATTACTAGTTGAAGTTCACTCACAGTAAGTCCAGTCTTGTTTGCCTTTATAAACCTTGTAAGTTCCCACCATATTTCCTTTGACTTGACACTGCACTTCAGTGTAACGTAGAACGACTCCGAAGTGTATCTTTGGCATTGTTTCAAGAATCACAACACCATCAAATGGTACCGTGTGTTTTCTTGTGTATGTTTACTGTCTTGTTATTATTCAATGACAGACGTACGCTGTGGCTTTCTGCGCGCTATGTTCCATGGTAAATGGCTCGACTTTGATTTGCTTTGTGCAAAAGGACCAATAAACTATCTAACACGAAAGTATACAAGTATGTAACCCTCATACACACTGACGTTGAAATTAATTAATAACGCAATGGATAACGCCAGAATGGGAAGCAACCACGGGAGACCATGTACAGCAGGTGGAGCATATACTACCTCCTATTGTAATCAAGAAATAATTCTTTTGCTTTCCTGCATTCTTTAATTTCTTTGTCAACACAACAATTACTATTGGGGAAAACTATTATCTAAGGATTAATATTTCATAGGAATGCGGCAATGAAAGAGTAAGTCTTTATAAAATTCATATTTATTTTGACATAAACAAATAGCAAATTAATATTTAACTGACAATTAGGTTGTGTGTCCAGACCCACAACCTCAGTGGTAATGACAGGTTTGAAATTAATTTTGGTCTCCTACCGGAGACAGGGACAGTGTCACACGAGATTTAGCAATGGTATTCGGTTATTATACCCATGAACACAACAAGCATGCTATCTCAGAGTCACTCGTTTGCTGTTAGTGCAACACTGAAAGAGTACCCAGAACTACGTAATGTCTTGGGCAAGTTAAGCATAGTTATGACGTCTAATGGGATCAACGAAAGAAACTTCGAGTAACTGCTTCGTAGGTATACAGTCTTTGATAACATCGAAATGAATTCTTTCAGTTTATCAATTGACGTTAAATCATATAGAATGTTTTTCCGATTTTCTAGCCACACACAACATGGAGGTACGCAGCTCATTCTTGGCCAGATGGGTGGATGAAGGATACTATCATACCGGCGTAGAAGGGGGGAGGGGGAGACTGAACAATGCGGAACTACGTAAAATTATCAGGTGGGGTTGTATTAATTAACAAAAATGGCTCTGAGCATTATGGGACTCAACTGCTGAGGTTATTAGTCCCCTAGAACTTAGAACTAGTTAAACCTAACTAACCTAAGGACATCACAAACATCCATGCCCGAGGCAGGATTCGAACCTGCGACCGTAGCGGTCTTGCGGTTCCAGACTGCAGCGCCTTTAACCGCACGGCCACTTCGGCCGGCTATTAATTAACCTTCAGATCTTTACAGACAGATACTTCGTTCAAGATGGCTCACACTAAATGTGCGATTAATGCCAAGTAGCCAAGTAGATGACTGAACACAAACGGTGGAAATACCCGGCCATATACCACTTACAAAAGAAAACAACCTAAGCTGATAAAAATTCTTACTGAAAGGGGGCGGCTACAGTAATATTCATTTTTTCAGGGAAACTGTCAAATAATTCATTTGTACTATGTAAATCTGCCGTACGGCAAATGATGGGTAGATGTGGGTGGACACTATTTACATACAGAACAGAGAAAGCAATAAAATTAACACACAAAACTGTTACATCCTCACTGATATTAAGCTAACAACGTTTTACCGTAAGAAACCAACGTGAAAGTACAATTTGGGACTAGTTAAGACAGTCCACAACGAATAGCCGGAATATGTAGTTGAATACTCCTTACAAAGAAATAAAATTCCCTCACAAAATATGTACAGCCTCATTAATATTCAATTGATTAAGCATGTAGTGTAAAAAAAGTCTGCTGAAAATGTAACTTGGAGAGGGTTAGGCTGAAACTTGATTTATGGTGGGAACATGTAGCCAAGTCTCACATACAAAGAAATGCCATTAATTTTTACAGTAAATAATCAAAATTATACGAGCCGAACAATATATTGTGGATTTTACATCAGATACAACACTTCACAACCGCACGGCAAATGTAATTAGAGCGCAACTGATGGTTTACGCTCGACCTGGATTGTCACGACTAAACACCTTCCTACCTTCTAACACATCAAATTAACAATATACACACATTTTTGACGGTTTCCCTGCTGCAAAGCAAATATTAGCATTTCTATGAGTAAACAGCACATTTCAATACCTCTTTTTTACGTTTACGTGAGGATCCATGACGTGACGTCCACATATCTGTGCAGCTCGCCGAACAACTCCCTGCAATACGGTGGAACAGGAAAGACAAAGCTCCTTTGTTCAAACTCCGTAGAAGGGGTAGGTTTCTCATTGGCTATGACGAAATCTTATAACTTGGTAACTCAGTTTACCTTTGCTGAATTTGCCCACAAGGCAAAGTTGGTACAACATTCATTCTTCCCCCACTATCTATGGGTACGCCTAAACTTTCCCATTTTCACCTCATCCTCGCTCTCAAGCACACAGAGGAACAGAAATGGAAACTAAGGAAGGAAAAGGCGTGTGAGACACAAAATAAACACAAATGGGTCCATTTTTCTATCCAAAAGACTTAGTAGGTCAATATAAAGAGAAATTGGTCATCCATATTCCGTAAAACAATGCCAAGTTAGGATCGCGTGAACATAATAAATGGAGCGCAACTAAGGGTGTCGCTTCATCCAGCCTAAACGCTTTTCATCTGAGAACAGAAAACTATCGCACTGTTTCTGGGTCCTTCCCACTTTATCCTTGTCCCGCCACCATTTTATGCAAGGGGAATTCTAGAAGCAGGTCGGCCAAAAAACAACCTGTGGGAGTGGTTACTGCAGCGTCTGACAATGGGTGTTATGAACAAGAGGCTGTTTCGCGGCCTACAATCATCTGCTGTATGCTTGGACGTACTGCAGTTCTTGAGGCAAAGTAATGTGCGTGACGGTGGGTTGTTGTGCGAAGACAACACCGGCCATAATGCCACTGCCTGTCTCCTCTCTGCGGTTTCCTTTTCACAGCCGTTAAACAGCATTAGGGGCTACACTGTGCTTGCTATTCACATCGTCCTAACTGTGGCTCCCTTCTAATGTGACAACCACTTACCGAAAAGTGTCATTAAAATAGCTTTGCCGTGTAATTCTGCTTTCACAGAACCCAAGACGTACTGCTACGTGCACACAAGCTGTAGTCAGAACCAATATATCAAAGACTGCTGCCAACTCACATTCTCTGTTACCACACTACGCAGTTTAATACTGGCGTGCTGTTCATATCACGTACCTCAGTGTCGCCTTGCCACATTTTATTCCGCACAGTATCTCAGTTATGGAATATTTTTAGCGGTATCTCACAATTACTTAACTTGTGAAGACGAATATTATATGGATCGGTCACATTAATGTGCAGGCAATCATCGTGGGCTGCACCACCCCCTCCTTCCGCCTCCAGGATTTCTACCTCACCATCTATGGCTGCCCCATTGCCCTCACTCCCACCCTCAAGTACCTTAGCATCACCCTCGAGCGCCGCCATTCCGCAACCCCCCCCCCCCCGCCATCTAGAGACAGTCCAAGCCAAGGCACGTAACTACCTCCATCTCCTCAAACTCCTCTCCAGTCGAATGTGGGGATTAGACTCTTCCACTATCCTACATATCTGTAAGTCCCTCATCCGCCCCATCCTCTGTTATTCCCACCCCTCTTGTATCTCTGCCCCCCCTCACCTATTACAAATCCCTCCAAATCCGTGAGCACCATGCACTCTACTTCGCTTATCGCATCCGTCTCCCATCCCCCATGCGGAACCCCCGATCTCCTCCTGTTCCTTGAACGAATACGAATCCTATACATTTCTCGCAAACTGGATCCTCCCCATCCTTTGGTTTCCCCCATCCTCTCCCATCCTAGCCTGCTGCCGTGCCTGCACCACAGTGTCCCGCCTGGTCTCCATCTTCACATGCTCCATACCCTTACCCAAGGTGGCTTCCACCAACTCCCCCTCCTGGATAATGTCCTCACGCCTTCCATATATCCCTCCTACCACCTCTAATCCCCCTTCTTCCCCCTTCCTCATGGCTCCCTCTCTCCCTCCCTCTCCCCCCTTCCTTTCTTTCTCCTTCTCCCCTGCCGTCCACCTTCTTTCTCCTTTGCACCCACCCCCCAGGCTTCCAGCACCTTTCCTTCTTCCTTCTCCCCTCCACGGCCCCCCTCCTCCCCCCTCCATTTTCATCCTGCCTACCCTTCATACGATGGTAGGTCCCCCCCTTCGGTGCAGTGATTTTTAATGTTTTTGTTGTGGTGTCAGTGTTTCTACAGTGCCGTGTGCAGTGCTACGTTACGTCACCACCAACACTGTCACCAGTCTCACTCATTTGTATTCCCACTATGGTGCTTCTTTGTTTTCGCTTCAGACTACAGTGCTCATTCTCCGCGTGTATGTGTGGGTCTCATCTATGTTTTTTAATCTACCTCTTATACTCATCTGTTTTTGTTGTCGTTTATTCACCCATTTTTACCATGCTCATGTGCCTACGTTCCCTGTAACTCTCTTGGCTGAAGAGCGTCATATTTTGCCGCTGCCAGCCTCTCCCATTATGAAGAGTGAAATAACAATAAAGGAAAGAGAAAATTTATGTGACTATCACCGAAGGTCGATGGCAGGTGGCAGCAGTAGCAGTGGAGGGCATATAAGCAATGCCACAGAGGCGCGGCAAGCAGTGCAGTCGTTGTCATATCGTGGAAATGGGACGATTTATATGACGTCCAAAAGCGTATGATCATTGGCTTTTGGAGCAATGACAGAAGCATTTCCAAGCCAGATAAGTTTATAAGAAGTTCGTGCGCTGCTGCGATTAAATTATACCCTGCATGACAGAATGGCGCTATCGGAAACGGGCGCCGAGGCATGGTCAGGAGAATGTTTTCGTATCATTCCCTTTCTGACCTTCTCACTCTCGAAGGCACAATGGATGAACACAATTGCGCTTCTATCATTGGGGACCATGTCCACCAACACATGAAGTTTGTTCTTCCTCGGCACCATGGCATCGACCACCAGGACAATGCAATGCGTCACACAGCACACAGTGTATGTGAGCAACAGGATGAGCTTACCTTATTCCACTGGCCACAAACTACCCGGATTTAAACCCAATCGAGAATCTGTGGGACCACCTAGATCGGGCTATTCGCACCAAGGATCCTCAACCAAGGAACCTAGCGCAGCTGGCCACGCCATTGGAGTCGTCATGGCTCCACATCGCTACCGGTACCTTCCGCAACTTTATTGGCTCCTCCTGCAGCGATCCGTAGTGCAAAAGTTGGTTATTCAGCCTTCTGATAGGTGGTCATTATAAAGTGAACGAACAGTATATAAATGACAGCTAAACTTATTGATCACTGGCATGCAGAGAGTGAGCTGAATACAGCTGCCTTGTTCATGATGAAGAGGACGAATTCCTACTCTATTGGCATATTGTTTCAATAGAAGTAATACTTGATCTGCATTGACTCATTAAAAACTAATTTCTTCGCTATGATCCCCAAAATACTTTTATGCCACGCGGCTGACAATCACGTACGGGAAATCACGTTGGTTACTAAGATTTAGCTGCATTATTCTTTAGAAACACAACCATCCAGCTTAAGCCTGTAGGACAGTGTGTAGGTTCCTTCGACAGGAAAAGCATCCAACCGGCATAAACACAACCATACAGCGTCAGCCCAATTTAGTAGTAAGGAAGCTATTCACAGGTTATGACGTCACAGTGACAGACAGAGTCAAAGCTGTCTGAAAGAGTACGTCACGTAACAAGAAGAAAAGAAAAAAGAATTCACTCTGAATCTCACATGGGATGACGGTCCAACCATCTACAAAACTGATGTTACAACTACTCCACATGCCTCCTACAACATCGTTGATAATCTAACCTAACCGTTTCTTCCTTGGGCTGTTTTTATTACTTTTAGTTCCTGTTTCTTGTTTTACAGTCGAGTGAACTTGTGCAGTGTGCCCCGGGTCATAAGCTACTAATATGAGCCGGCCACGGTGGCAGAGCGGTTCTAGGCGCTTCAGTCCGGAACCGCGGGACTGCTACGGTCGCAGGTTCGAATCCTGCTTCGGGCATGGATGTGTGTGATGTCCTTAGGTTAGTTAGGTTTAAGTAGGTCTAAGTTCTAGGGGGCTGATGACCTCAGATGTTAGTCCCATAGTGCTCAGAGCCTCCATTTGAATGGGTTTCCTTGACTAAATTTCTAATACCTTTATATTTCCTAATTTATTTGACCACTTAATTTTTAACTTCTTCTGCAGAATCACTTTCAAATGCTTACAGTTTTTTACTGTCCGAGTTTTTATATATTCACGATTCAATTGTGTGTTCCATAACTACTGTTTCAGGAAACGGTCCTCGTATTATCTGGTACCAGCAAACATCGTTCACAGAAAAATAAGTCCATAATCTGCACAAATTAACTTGGCTCCCACTTCTATTACACTCCGCCACGGAACTGCAGGTCGCTTCTACGAAACTCCGTAACTGCCTTCCATCGCGAAGCATAAGTTTGAAATTTGGCTCAACCATCCTTTGTGAGGGTGCAGTGGTGACCTGTGACGTCTCCCTCGCGCTAGATGTCGCTCCAAACAGCAAGGTATCAACACTTGCGAAAAAACGGCCAGCTTTCAGAATTGCATGTGATGTGTAAAGTGGGTTAACGATTTCCTGTTGGCACCAAATTTCGTCATAATTCTTCCCAACGCCGCAGTGGACGTTCCACGCGATGCGAAGGTCGTCACATCACGTATACTCCAACAGTTTCACCCAATATTTTCAGGCCTCTGCGATAGAGGTCAGATCCGCGACGCCCAGAGTTGAAATCATGCGGTTTTATTATGAGTGCCACAGAAAAAAATTCAGACACACCTCCTCTCAGAATCGATACGTAAAGACCTCAGGGCGTGGCGTAAAGAGCGTCAATGAAACCATCCGTTTCTTTGGGAGGTTGATTACCACACATTTCGCGGTCGATAAAGGCACCTGCAATGAGATGAGCAGCAGGAATGCGTTCTTGACAATCTGCTGACATCTTCCTGACGATTCAACTCTTCTCTAAGGGCTGATGGCTAGCAACCTCACAGAACGTTATCTCACCCCTTTGGAGTGCAGTGCGACCACAGTTTTCGCTCTGGTATACAGGGTGGGACGACTAGGGACCATTCAAAACATTCGACGAAAATTGAACGTGATCCGAAGCAGCAAGGGGTTCTTATGCTCTTCCAATGCTCCTTTTCTCGCCCTCTTGTGTCATGATCGCGGATGGGTACGACATTGACCACATGCGGGAATAAAACACCATAACGTCCCTCTAAGCTCTCCGCCCCCCCCCCCTCCCCTTCCGGAGTCGGCAATAACCTCGATAGCACCACCCCCATTTATTGATAATATTTAAAATGTGCCTTTCGAGAGAAAACCTTCGAAGTACTGCTAGGCGCCTGCAAGTAGGCAACTACCTTATACACAACCGGCGCCAGTAGTGTGCGTGTGAAATGTTTTCCTCGGTCGCTCATATATATATATATATATATATATATATATATATATATATATATATATATTGCCACAGCCTGCTCATTCGCGCTGCTGCTGCTGCACAGGCAACTGCATTAAACGCTGCCACGATGCCTTACAGAAGATACCGTCGACGTTCTCGTCAAACAGTCTACAAAACTATCGAGAACATTGAAATGACAACATCTTCTGCTGACAAGAAGAGTAACAAGTTGAAGAACATTTCCGCCAGCGAACTTCTCGAAGGACCCTGTATGTTTCGTGGTTGCAGACTAAATTTTAGTATTGACGTGAATGATACATTTACGCATGGCAATGGATGGCCTACAGTAGCTATCGTAAGAGGTGGATCTGGTGTTCCCGCAGTCGGTGGCCTGGAGAGTTTCGTCGATCGTGATGTCATCGCCTTCCGCACCTACCACATTGGAGAAATTGCTAATAAAGACTTTGGAAAATCTGTATATACCTCACCTTCCTCACTATCCCTGTGTACTAGAAGTAGACGTAAAGTTTCTGTAAATGAATCTGTATATATTTGGATTAAAGGTAAAGGATGTTGTGAATATATAAAGTTTGTGGGAGACTGTACTGTATATTTTTATAAATAAAGTGATTGCTAGCGTAGCCCTGTATTCTGTAGCGTAGCTTAGAACCTGTAAGCGTACATCACGAACCGGGGGGCTCAAGGATGCAACAGCATGTTCCATGTTAAAGTTCTTATCAGTTTGACCTTTGACCCCATCGCGCGAGTCTGGCTTACGCAATCGTGGCAGTGCGCCAGCCGCACACTGGGCTGACATATATATATATATATATATATATATACACTCCTGGAAATGGAAAAAAGAACACATTGACACCGGTGTGTCAGACCCACCATACTTGCTCCGGACACTGCGAGAGGGCTGTACAAGCAATGATCACACGCACGGCACAGCGGACACACCAGGAACCGCGGTGTTGGCCGTCGAATGGCGCTAGCTGCGCAGCATTTGTGCACCGTCGCCGTCAGTGTCAGCCAGTTTGCCGTGGCATACGGAGCTCCATCGCAGTCTTTAACACTGGTAGCATGCCGCGACAGCGTGGACGTGAACCGTATGTGCAGTTGACGGACTTTGAGCGAGGGCGTATAGTGGGCATGCGGGAGGCCGGGTGGACGTACCGCCGAATTGCTCAACACGTGGGGCGTGAGGTCTCCACAGTACATCGATGTTGTGGCCAGTGGTCGGCGGAAGGTGCACGTGCCCGTCGACCTGGGACCGGATCGCAGCGACGCACGGATGCACGCCAAGACCGTAGGATCCTACGCAGTGCCGTAGGGGACCGCACCGCCACTTCCCAGCAAATTAGGGACACTGTTGCTCCTGGGGTATCGGCGAGGACCATTCGCAACCGTCTCCATGAAGCTGGGCTACGGTCCCGCACACCGTTAGGCCGTCTTCCGCTCACGCCCCAACATCGTGCAGCCCGCCTCCAGTGGTGTCGCGACAGGCGTGAATGGAGGGACGAATGGAGACGTGTCGTCTTCAGCGATGAGAGTCGCTTCTGCCTTGGTGCCAATGATGGTCGTATGCGTGTTTGGCGCCGTGCAGGTGAGCGCCACAATCAGGACTGCATACGACCGAGGCACACAGGGCCAACACCCGGCATCATGGTGTGGGGAGCGATCTCCTACACTGGCCGTACACCACTGGTGATCGTCGAGGGGACACTGAATAGTGCACGGTACATCCAAACCGTCATCGAACCCATCGTTCTACCATTCCTAGACCGGCAAGGGAACTTGCTGTTCCAACAGGACAATGCACGTCCGCATGTATCCCGTGCCACCCAACGTGCTCTAGAAGGTGTAAGTCAACTACCCTGGCCAGCAAGATCTCCGGATCTGTCCCCCATTGAGCATGTTTGGGACTGGATGAAGCGTCGTCTCACGCGGTCTGCACGTCCAGCACGAACGCTGGTCCAACTGAGGCGCCAGGTGGAAATGGCATGGCAAGCCGTTCCACAGGACTACATCCAGCATCTCTACGATCGTCTCCATGGGAGAATAGCAGCCTGCATTGCTGCGAAAGGTGGATATACACTGTACTAGTGCCGACATTGTGCATGCTCTGTTGCCTGTGTCTATGTGCCTGTGGTTCTGTCAGTGTGATCATGTGATGTATCTGACCCCAGGAATGTGTCAATAAAGTTTCCCCTTCCTGGGACAATGAATTCACGGTGTTCTTATTTCAATTTCCAGGAGTGTATATATATATATGAAATTTAAAAAATGCGTGTTTTAAACCCTGGACGTCACGGTTCTGACTTACATCGCAGAGACGTCGAAAGAAGGGGTGATACGAGCGTAAAACGGAGAGTGACGTCTTTCCCAGTGTGTGACACGTCAACGAGGGCGTTGGGTGAGATTTTGGTGAAATCTGGTCCCAATGGAACGTCAGTAACCTACTGTCCGGGGCCGTAGCTGAGTGGAAAGCGCACTGTCTTGTCACTGCGGCGCGGGGCGGGAGGGGGAGCGGGGGCGGGTTCGATGCCGGGTTCGATCGGAGATTTTCTCCGCTTAGGGTCTGGGTGTTGTGTCATCTTCATCATCATCTTTTCATCCTCATCGACGCGCAAATCAGCAAAGTGGAGTCACTTCAAACGACTTGCACGAGGCGATCATGCCTACCCACCGGGAGGCCCTCGCCACACGATATTTCATTTTCATTAACCTACTTCACACCTGAAGGATCTTCAGAACTTTGGTCAATTTTTTCGCATGTTTCGAAACCTTGCTGTTTGAAGCCTCGCCGAGCCCAAGGGTGCCGTGGCAAAGCTCTACACTTTTGCTCCGTTCCGGAAGAAGGTTGTAGACACCTTTGAGCCAAATTTCAAACATAAACGTTGGAATGGGAGGCAATTAAGGGAATTTAGAAAAAGTTGTCATTTAATTCTATTACGCAGTGTACTTAGTACAGTGTTAGTTTCTAGATATTTCTCTTTAGTTTATTCCCTAGCACTGAATTTAGACCTGTTGTCTTAGCACTAAAGGAGATAAAGTTTCACCTATTGGTTTAATGATTGTAAATGTTCAAGGGTAAACATAATATCCACTGATGTCATCTTAGAGTCTTCGAAAACTAAAACTGTTTGCCATACCATAATATGATAGTCCGTCAGCGTATTGGAGCTAAGTTCGAAATTATTATACACGGTGGTCCATTGTTAGTGACCGGGCCAAATATCTTACGAAATAAGCATCAAACGAAAGAACTACAAAGAACGAAACTTGTTTAGCTTGAAGGGGGAAACCAGATGGCGCTATGTTTGGCCCGCTGGATGGCGCTGCCATAGGTCAAATGGATATCAACTGCGTTTTTTTTAAATAGGAACCCCCATTTTTTATTACATATTCGTGTAGTACGTAAAGAAATATGAATGTTTTAGTTGGACCACTTTTTTCGCTTTGTAATAGATGGCGCTGTAATAGTCACAAACGTATAAGTACGTGGTATCACGTAACATTCCGCCAGTGCGGACGGTATTTGCTTCGTGATACATTGCCCGCGTTAAAATGGTCCGTTTACCAATTGCGGAAAAGGTCGATATCGTGTTGATGTATGGCTATTGTGATCAAAATGCCCCACGGACTTGTGCTATGTATGCTGCTCGGTATTCTGGACGACATCATCCAAGTGTCCGGACCGTTCGCCGGATAGTTACGTTATTTAAGGAAGCAGGAAGTGTTCAGCCACATGTGAAACGTCAACCACGACCTTCAACAAATGATGATGCCCAAGTAGGTGTTTTAGCTGCTGTCGCAGCTAATCCGCACATCAGTAGCAGACAAATTGCGCGAGAATCGGGAATCTAAGAAATGTCGGTGTTGAGAATGCTACATCAACATCGATTGCACCCGTACAATATTTATATGCATCAGGAATTGCATGGCGACGACTTTGAACGTAGTGTACAGTTCTGCCACTGGGCACATGAGAAATTAGGGGACGATGACAGATTTTTTTGCACGCGTTCTATTTAGCGACGAAGCGTCACACACCAACAGCGGTGACGTAAACCGGCATAATATACACTATTCGGCAACGGAAAATCCACGATGGCTGCGACAAGTGGAACATCAGCGACTTTGGCGGGTTAATGTATGGTGCGGCGTTATGGGAGGAAGGATAATTGGCCCCCATTTTATCGATGGCAATCTAAATGGTGCGCTGTATGTTGATTTCCTACGTAATGTTCTACCGATGTTCTTGATTTCCTACGTAATGTTCTACCGATGTTACTACAAGATGTTTCACTGCATGACAGAATGGCGATGTACTTCCAACATGATGGATGTCCGGCACATCGCTCGAGTGCGGTTGAAGCGGTATTGAATAGCATATTTCATGACAGGTGGATTGCTCGTCGTAGCACCATACCACACTCCGCACGTTCACCGGATCTGAGGTCCCCGGATTTCTTTCTGTGGGGAAAGTTGAAGGGTATTTGCTATCGTGACGCAACGACAACGCCTGAAAACATGCGTCAGCGCATGTGTGAACATGACGGAAGGCGAACTACTCGCTGTTGAGAGGAATATCGTTACACGTATTGGCAAATGCACTGAGGTTGACGGTAATCATTTTGAGCATTCATTGCATTAATGTGGTATTTACGGGTAATCACGCTGTAACAGCACGCATTCTCCGAAATGATAAGTTCACAAAGGTACATGTATCATATTGGGACAACCGAAATAAAATGTTCAAACGTACCTACGTTCTGTATTTTAATTCAAAAAACCTACCTGTTTCCAACTGTTCGTCTAAAATTGTGAGCCGTATGTTTGTGACTATTACAGCGCCATCTATCACAAAGCGAAAAAAGTTGTCCGAATAAAACAGTCTTATTTCTTTACGTACTACACGAATATGTAATAAAAAATTTGGGTGTCCTATTTTAAGGAACCCAGTTGATATCCGTTTGACCTATGGCAGCGCCATCTAGCGGGCCAATAATAGCGCCATCTGGTTTCACCCTTCAAACTAGACAAGTTTCGTTCTTTTTAGATTTTTCGTTTGACGCTAATTTCGTGAGATATTTGGCCCGGTTACGATGAATGGACCACCCTGTGTAAGTTATATCCTATGTCCCCATCTCACTGGACTCAAATTTTTCCCATGTAACATACTACACTGAAGCGCAAAAGAAACTGGTATACGCATGCGTATTCAAATATAGAAATATATAAACAGGCAGTATACAGCGCTGTGGTCCGCAAAGCCTAAATAAGACAAAAATTTCTGGCGCAGTTCTTAGATCGGTTACTGCTGCAACAATGCCAGGTTATCAAGATTTAAGTGAGTTGTACGTGGTGTTGTAGTTGGCGCACGAGCGATGGGACACAATATCTCCGATGTAGCGATGAAGTGGGGATTTTCCCGTACGACTATTTCACGAGTGTACCGTGAATATCAAGAATTCAGTAAAACATCAAATCTCCAACATCGCTGCGGCCGGAAAAAGATCCTGCAAGAACGGGACCGACGACGACTGAAGAAAATCGTAAGTGACATGCTTCCGCAAATTGCTACAGATTTCAATGATGGGCCATGAACAAGTGTCAGCGTGCGAACCGTTCAACGAAACACCATTGATGTGATCTTTCGGAGTCGAAGGCCACTCGTGTACCGTTGATGCCTACACGAAACATAGCTTTACGACTTGCCTGGGCCCGTTAACACTGACATTGGACTGTTGATAGCTGGAAACATGTTGCTTGGTGGGATGAGTCTCGTTTAAAATTGTATCGAGCGGATCGACGTGTATGGGTATGGAGACAACTTCATAAATCCATGGACCCTACATTCAGCAGGGGACTGTTCAAACTGGTGGAAGCGCTTTAATGGTGTGGGGCATGTGCAATTGGAGTGATGTGGGCCCCTGATACGTCTAGATACGACTCTAACAGGTGACACGGACGTAAGCATCCAGTCTGATTACCTGCATCCATTCATGTCCATTCTGCATTCCGACGGACATGGGCGATTTCAGCAGGACAATGCGACTCACGCAAGTCCAGAACTGTTATAGCGTGACTCCAGATTCACTCTTCTGCTCTGAAACTCTTGCGCTGGCCACCAAACTCTACAGACTTGAACATTACTGAGAATATCTGGGATGCCTTGCAGTGTGCTTTTCAGAAGAGATCTCCACCCCCTAGTACTTTTATGGATTTCTCGTCAGTCCTGCAGCCTGCAGCATTCATGGTGTCAACTCCTTCCAGCACTACTTCAGACATTAGTCAAGTCGGTGTCAGGTCGTTTTGCGGAACTTCTGCGTGCTTGAGGGGTTCATACACGATATTAGGCAGGTGTACCAGTTTCTTCGGCTCTTCAGTGTACTTACGTACGTTGCATGTTACACAGTCGTGCCTGTTAAAGAAGACGTGCCACATGTCGTCCTCGTATATAGAACGGAATAGTCAACTCGTCTCTGCAGTGAGATGTAGATTGTTTTAAATACTCCTAATTACCTCATTTATATTGGTAAATCAAGACAATTCACTGTCATCAACTGGAGCGAACTTTTGAGATGAGCCCAGAAGGAAAAATCAGGACGATTGAGATCACATAATTATGTGGAGCAAGATACAGGCCATGTCTATCTCGGACTGTGTTGACGCATCAGATGTCTTGCGTCAGCTGCAAAAGGTACCGATGCCGCATAATGCATGTACCAGATTCCTCAGTCACGTGTGATCGACAAATTTGGGTTGAAGTAGATGCGGACTCAATTGAAAAGTTTTCATTTCAAACACATTTGCACCGAAGATAGCGCTCTTTCATACTAGTATCAGTAACGTCTCGTAAATACGCTATCTGCGATGCATACGGACTGATTGCAACTTACGTATTTCCAGTTTGCTGTATGTGATAACATTTTTTATACACAAATTAAAAAAGTTTTGCATCTCCTCGGTTCCGAAAGTTCCGGAACCTGCACAGATAATGGAATAGAGATCAACATAAACAAATTCATCAAGGCACTGTTGGTTCAGATTGTTACACTTCTCAACAACGATTCGGCGTAGATCCCTCAGAGTGGTTGATGGGTAACGTCGTCCGTAAACAGCCCTTTTCAATCTAGCCCAGGCATGTTCGATAGGGTTCAGGTCTGGAGAACATGCTGGCCGGTCTAGTCGAGCGATGTCGTTATACTGAAGGAACTCATTCACAAGATGTGCACGATGGGGGAGCGAACTGTCGTCCATAAAGACGGATGCCTCGCCAATATGCTGCCGATGTAGTCGCAGTATCGGTCGGAGGATGGCATTCATTTATCGTACAGCCGTTACGGCGCCTTCCATGACCACCAGCGGCGTAGGTAGGCCCCACATAATGCCACCCCAAAACATCAGGAACCTCCACCTTGCTGCACTTGCTGGACAGTGTGTCTAAGGCGTTCAGCCTGACCGGGTTGCCTCCAAACATCTCTCCGACGATTGTCTGGTTGAAGGCATATACGACATTCGTCGGTGAAGAGAACGTGATGCCAATCCTGAGCAGTCCATTCGGCATGTTATTGGGCCCGTCTGTACCGCACCGCACTGTGTCGTGGTTGCAAAAATGGACCTCGCCATGGACGACGGGAGTGAAGTTGCGCATCATGCAGTCTACTGCGCACAGTTTGAGTCTTAACATGACGTCCTGTGGCTGCACAAAAAGCATTATTCAACATGGTGGCGTTGCTGTCAGTGTTCCCCCGAACGATAATCCACAGATAGCGGACATCCACTACAGTAGTAGCCCTTGGGCGGCATGAGCGAGGCACGTCATCGACAGCTCCCGACTCTCTGTATCTCCTCCATGTCCGAACAACAACTGTTTAGTTCAGTCCGAGACGCCTGGACACTTCCCTTGTTGCGAGAGCTTCCTGCTACAAAGTAACAATGCGGACGCGATCGAACCGCGGTATTGGCCGTCTAGGCATGGTTGAACTACAGACAATACCAGTCGTGTACCTCCTTCCTATGGAATGGCTGGAACTGATCGGCTGTCGGACCTCGTCCGTCTAATAGGCGCTGCTCATGCATGGTTTTTTACACCTTTCGGCGGTTTTAGTGACATCTCTGAACAGTCAAAGGGACTGTGTCTGTGATACAATATCCACAGTCAAAAAAAAATAGTTCAAATGGCTCTGAGCACTATGGGACTTAACATCTGACGTCATCAGTTCCCTAGAATTTAGAACTACTTAAACCTAACTAACTCAAGGACAGCACACACATCCATGCCCGAGGCAGGATTCGAACCTGCGACCGCAGCAGTCACGCGGTTCAGGACTGAATCGCCTAGAACCGATCGGTCACAGCGGCCGTCTATACACTTTTTTTTATGTGTGTGTATACGAAACAACTGTTCGCTGACTTCTAACATATTTCCCAGTCGACCGATGCAACTAACGTTTTCTTAAGCGCAATAAAGGGATCACTTAACCACGAAGAACATGCATGGCGCAACACTACCTTCTCTATACCTACACTTTGGCACTACGTATGATGGCAGGGAACATTCTGTGAGCATTCGCCAAAGCCAGCCTTCCGTCGGATTGCTACAAGGTATGGTGTGGTTCATCACACCAAATCTCTCGTTTCCTGCAATCTACTGTCCAGAGTTGTCGCTCTTTAGACCACCTTAAGTGTCGGTTAGCACTGACGTCGCAGATGTGTGGTTTATGACGTGCTGCTCGACCACTGTAATTCCCTAGGCTCGGTCACTGTGCTATCTGGACAGCTGGTAGCGCTTTGGAACTTACGAGTTGTTTCTTTTGCTGACATCATGGTATTTTTCACACCTACGATCTTCAGTGCTCAACGATCCCTGTCCGTCAGTTCATGAAGTCGGCCAGGTCTTGGTGTAACTTCAGTTGTTCCTTCAGGTTTGCACTTCACAACCACGTCATGAACAGTCGACTTGGGGAGCTTTAGAAAGGTTGAAACGTCCCTGATGGATGTGTTGCGAAGGTGACATTCGTTGTCTAATGTACGCTCGAAGTCACTGACCTCTGCTGACCCATCCACTCAGCTGTTCCTTCTTCTCTACTGAGTACACAGCATTTCCAGGCTCTTTTTACAATGTCGGGTCCGCTTGTCGTGACATATAGTGGTCACTTCCGCATTTCAAAGGGGTGTCCGGACACTTGTGATCAGAGTGTGCACAATACTTTCGTTAGAAATGTATTTGTGCGAGTAAGGGCATCAACACGAGTTAAAAACGAAGAAGAAGCAAACATACTTGTCTGTGGATATGTAGTACTAAACAGAAGTGAGGGAAATACGGCCGGCCGCTGTGATCGAGTGGTTCTAGGCGCTTCAGTCCGGAACCACGCGGCTGCTACTGTCGCAGCTTCGAATTCTGCCTCGGGCATGTTTGTGTGTAATGTCCTTAGGTTAGTTAGGTTTAAGTAGTTCAAAGTCTAGGGGACTGATGACCTCAGATATTAAGTTCCATAGCGTTTAGAGCTATTGTTGTTGTTGAAAACATGAAAATATTTGTGCTGATTTTGCTTACGTATCTTTATATGTTTTTACCACCTTCACCCGCCTTCTTCTTTGACGATATCTTGTCAATCGTCGGGTGCATCACTATTATCGATAGATGCACCAGTTCATCGCTATCAACTGTGTCGTCCACTACGAAGTCCTCGTTGAGTTCTTGAATCTATTTAGGGGGTGGCAACATATGGATGTCGGTGGAGTAGGCTCCTCTCAACGGAGACCTGCCACTCCATTCTCTTTACCAGTCATCCTATATGGGGGGGGGGGGGGGGGAAGGGAGGGGGGGGGGGGCAGGTATGGCCATCATTTGAGTAGGCTCGTCCGAACGGTGACCTGCCACCACTTTCTATGAGCCAGTAATATTTTGTGGGGGGTCAGGTGGGGCTGTCGCCCAAGCAGGCTCGTCGTCTGAGCGGCGACCTGCTACTCCCTTCTCTTCGCCAGTCATCTGTTGTGTGTTTCGTGATGGGTCCGTCGCCTGAACTGGCTCTTCTGAATGGTGACCTGCGACTCCCTTCCCTCCACCAGTCATCCTCTGTGGGGGCCAGATGAGGCCATCACCCAAGCATGCTCATCTGAATGGAAACTTTCCACTCCATTCTATCTGCCAGTCATCTTCTGTCCTGGGCCACATTGGGCTGTTGTTCAAGCATGCTTATGTGAAAGGCGACCTGCCACTAGCTTCTGTTCACTAGTTATATTATGTGTGAGGCCAAATGGGGCCACCACCAGAGGAGGCTTGTCAGAATTACAGCCTACCATTCCTTCTCTTTTCTATTCATCTTATGTGGAGGGCAGGATAGGGCCAACACCCAAGATAACTTGTCTGAAAAGCGAACTGCCAGTCCTTCTGTTCGAGAGTCATCTTGTGTTGGGGGGATTGTTTCGTCTGCCAAAGCAGGATCCTCCAAATGATGACCTGCTAGTCCCCTCTCTCTGCCAGTCATCTTCTGTGTGTGTGGGAGGGGTGGGGGGGGGGTGATGTATCAGGCCGCCACCCAAGCATGCTCATCCCTCATCTGAACAGTGACCCGCCACCCGCCACTTTATTCTCTCTGTCAGTCAACTTTTGTGTGGTACCTGGGGTGGTGGGGGGGGGGGGGGAGGGGAGGTGGCGGATGACGCCATCAACTGAGCAAGTTCATCCGAACCTGACGTTCTCTTGTATTCAACAGTCGTCTTCTGTGGGGGCCTAGATTGGGCCAATGCCCAATCTGGGTCCTAGAAACGTTGACATCCTACACCCGTCCTCTTCTCAACGTTCTACGAAACTAAGGGCGCGCTCACGACATCACTGCATTAGATCTGAGTGACGAGTGTATGCCAAAGTTGGAAACAGTTGTCCTACACAGGGCTCTGTACTGTACACACGACGTCTGGCGCCGTCCCCAAGTGCTACCTCCAAGACTGGACTTGTAGCGCCGCCCCCAGGAGATCATCGTCGCCATCGATGTATGTTCGTTACAGCCACATCAATCAAATGTTAATTTTTCCATGATTCCAGATGAGATATTTGAAATGAAATGGGCGTTTGGCATTCTTGGCCAGGAATCCCCATCAGATGCAGTTCGTCATCCCAGTGCAAAGATTTTTATTTGACGACACTTCGGCCACTTGACATCATTAATCTTGAGTTACCTAACATTATGGAAAGACGCGCAATGGATCATTTACTGGCGCGAAGAGAGTCCTGGATAACTATTGCACTGTGCAGATATCTCCAAACGTGTAGTGATGGCACTCTTGGTCTCGGAAATCAATTTGTGTGTCTCACTTGCCTTGTTAACCATAGCGTCCGATGTAGGGTCCCTTACCATGAAATTATGAAGACCATTTCGGTTCCAAATACTACGACATTAAATGAATTTTATCGATAGTGGATGCTGTCGAACTCCGTGACTGTTCCTCTATAGGCGCATGCCCGAAACCGGTCGTGTGACAAATAAATAAACTTTTATTGTGACTGGTAGCGGATATTTTTCTACACACTATGTCATTAACCTACAAATTAAGTTTTTCCTCCGAATCTTTTATGAGAATAGTTCATCTCTATGTTTGTAATAGAACTGAAAATGTAAATTACAGTGCTTGTTTACCTCTGGAGTCTTTAAGTATCTCCTTCAACATTACATGAAAGAACACGTCCTTGTATTTGGTCGCAGAAACCTCACTGGAGACGCAATAATTGCACTTAACATTTGTATATCGCTGCTTGTGATTATCTGAAAGATTTCAAGCGGCATTTACACGACAAATTTAGGGAGTCAGACCGAAGACTTTTCATAAGCTCCTGGTGTCTCATAAAAATATTAAAACTTGTACACCTGAGCATACTGGAGCAGTTCGTTGTTGTTACCATGCTAAGCGTGATACGTTTATCGCGAATTAACTGGTTTCCTTCTAGGCACATTTTCACCGTTGACCAGATATTACTCACAGAGCTGATAAATAGTGGTAGGCGGGTTCCGTCTGGCACTCGATTTTGCTGCATACTCACCTTTTAGCATTCCCGTGTTGAAAACTGTCAAATGTTGAAACTTCTTTATTTAAATGAGTGAATTACTTTTGAATACCTTATGGGAGTGACAGTGATCAATATGTTACAAATATTTACTATTAAAAACAGTCTTGATCACAATTTATTTAGTAGGGTGACCGGTTTCGACCACTACAGTGGTCATCTTCAGACCAATGAGTAAGAACCTCCTTCTGCTAGAGAATCGCTACTGAAGATGACCACAGTAGTGTTCGAAACCGGTCACCTTACCAAATAAATTGTGATCAAGACTGTTTTTAATAGTAAATAAAAATTAAATGAGTGAGTCTGTACCTACATTGTTGAATGACTGAGACCCACAATATCATAGCGCAACGCAATCTGACTTCTCAAAAAAAAGATAACCTGATTTCAGATAATTAATTCAAAAGAATGGCCCTGACTAAAAGAAATCTTAACAATAATCTATACATTTGGTTAAGCACTTACCTAACAAAAATCTTCATTACGCGAACTACTGCAATACAGCGAGCATCAATACTGCCAACTAAATAAAAGATTCTAACCACTAAAGCCACTAACTACTAATAGGCGTGTGGTCAGCAAAGGAAAGATTTTGTTTCAAACCAAATAATGTATTTTTTTACCTTAATAATGTGACATCCAGCTCATACACGAATTTAAATCGGCATTGACATCTAGTACAAAGGTATACAATCATGAATAATATTCAATCTCCAAGTCTAACATGTACAGATCGTTAGCCTACGCTAACACTTCAGACCTCTACCCTCCATCAAAGCTAACTTCTCACATCTAACATCTATCACTGCTGGCTGTTCACCTCCAACTGCCCTACAGTATTTCCATCACTGCTGGCGACTAACTTCCAACTGCCCAACACTACTGGCGATTAACGTCCAACAACGAGTCCAACCAGACACAGAGTCTCTTACAACGAAAGCGCAGTCAGAGATCCAATGCAAAGCCCTACACAGCGCTGCCAACATAGAAGCAGCCCACTTACAATGTTGCACTGAACGCTTTTCCTGAATATCAAAAGCTGCAAAAGCAGTTCCACTAGCGCATGCCCTGGGTCACTTCACGTGCTGCGGGCCATACACCGTCAAGGGTATGACGTCAGTACGTGTGCTTCGCAGACTAATATTACAATGTGCGAACAGTATTGTCGAATGAGAGATTAAGTTGTGGATGAAAGTTTAAAAGAGAGTGGCAATGAATCAGAGGAAAAACTAAGCTTGTTAACGAAGCGTGATGCGAACAGATCAGGGCGCTTGACCTACGAAACTGCCGTGTATAGACAATCAGAGCTGTCACCTTGACAAGAGTACAGACGCCAGTATTCTCGTTTCCTGTACAGGCAACACTGGTTTTCCGTGAGAGTGTTATACGTGTTTATGCTGTATCACAGTTAAAAGCGTTACACGACAAGGGTGAAAATACTCGATAACAGAAGCAAAAACAATCCAATAAACACGAGTCCGCCAACGTGCCGTTTGTTCAAAAATGTTCAAATGTGTGTGAAATTTCATGGGACTTAACCGCTAAGGTCACCAGTCCCTAAGCTTACACACTACTTAACCTAAATTATCCTAAGGACTAACACACACACACCCATGACCGAGGGAGGACTCGAACCTCCACCGGGACCAGCCGCACAGTCCATGACTGCAGCACCCGAGACCGCTCGGCTAATCCCGCTCGGCCAACGTGCCGTTTACAAGATAAGTTGGAATGAGTGGTTTACGAGCCGCCTCTGCCTTCGGAAAGAAATGTTGTCCTAGTTGGTACAAACGCGTATGAAATGTAAATTTTTCGACTAAGCCGGTATGTGACTGGGCCCAATTTTTATGTAATGCGGCAGTCACAAGAAGGGACACCGGCACATTTTACTGCTCATATGTCTAACGTGCAAATAAGTCCAAGAACGACAGATGGAAAAGGGCCTGTTTTATTTCAGATGATGGTGCAAGAGTAATAGATGAGTTGTTTTGTTTGGGCAATAAAACAACCGATGATTACCATAGCAGAGAGGATATGTAATTCTGACGGTCTACAGCAGGAAAGGTTTCTCCAGAGAAATTTGTTACCATCTAGTA
The DNA here is from genome assembly GCF_023898315.1 of Schistocerca nitens. Taxonomy (NCBI): domain Eukaryota; kingdom Metazoa; phylum Arthropoda; class Insecta; order Orthoptera; family Acrididae; genus Schistocerca; species Schistocerca nitens. The sequence continues at coordinate 140,463,191 of NC_064618.1, forward strand.
TAAATTTGGGTGTTACGGAGTCTTTCCTGAAGGTACACTACTGGACATTAAAATTGCTACACCACGAAGAATTTAGACGATGGAAAATTTCCACATGCATATTACAGTGCGTTGTTCAGGGCAGGGAGTCATCCGCATGTCGTGTGTACCAGTAGTGTATCACAGAAAACTTGCAGTTCAAATCACTTGAGAGTATACTAACGACTAGCTTCAATCAATAGCTCGACACCTTCCATATTCTACAAGATCTACGACAATCTGTCAACATAATACCAACACGGTTTAATTATAAAAATATGGTTACTCTTAATAATTGAATAAACAACATTCAGTTATGCAACTTTACGCTTTTGAAGCTATTTTGACATACAAACACCTGCGAGTATTAGACGCAATAAGTAGAATGATAGCGTCGAAAGTGTATTTTGCATTTGTTGCAGCGTTTACTATGGAAGATAAGAAATTTTACGATAGAAATCAGCGCTAAATTTATATTCTCTGCGAAATGGCACCAGATAGGAAGTTTTGAAGTGGAAGGCATACGCACACTACTTTCGTGAATTATCAGTGTCTCTTCAGCTTTTGTTTGTGCCTTAAGACCTAATTTTACATCTGACAGGGAAAATAAGCCCTTTTAATTGCGAACATTAAAACGAAATCTGCACAGGAGAACCCGTTTTCCTTCTACTACAAAACGTCCCACCTAGCTTACGCTTTTCGCACAAGAAAGAAGTACAGAAGGAACTGGAAATATCACGACTTAAGGTCTAATAATCAAAGGAAAGAAGGGAGCACTCATAAAAGTTCACAAGTCATCCATTCAGACTGCAGTGAGAGATCATGAACTCTGCAGACAACAGTTTCAGTGACGGAGATATTTTTACTTTTACTGTTCACAGAGGTGGTTTCATGCAATAACTGAAGTTACTTAAAATGTTAATAATATGTTGACATTAAGTGGTAATTTTACATCAACGATGTATATCAATTATCATGGTAATTTTAATAGTTTCAGATCTTCTTTCAAATTTAGTGAGGTCATCGAATAGTTTTTCATTTAATCTGTTTCATAATCAAACAAAGTATTTTTTCAGGCAAACGAAGATCGTATACGCATGTGCCATTCAGTCGTATTAGTTCCCTTACGACGCTAAGAGAATAGAAAACTTCCTCTAGAACGGCAGAGAATGAAACATTGATGTACATATTCTGCGGTGCGCCGGCCGCGGTGGTCTCGCGGTTCTAGGCGCGCAGTCCGGAACCGCGCGACTGCTACGGTCGCAGGTTCGAATCCTGCCTCGGGCATGGATGTGTGTGATGTCCTTAGGTTAGTTAGGTTTAAGTAGTTCTAAGTTCTAGGGGACTGATGACCTCAGGCGTTAAGTCCCATAGTGCTCAGAGCCATTTGAACCATATTCTGCGGCATCCAAGCCGAGGCTGAATCATTTCCTTGTCTACCTGTAGTCTGTTAGCACATTTTTATTGAAACTGAATTAGACCTTCTCAAGATCTGTGACTTCCAAGCAGAACTGCAGTTCATACTCATTGTTCCGTTTTATAACTTCTTTTAAGATTTTCATACACTCTAGTGTGCTGTATTCACTCTTAAAACCAGTGTGTTCCTGACTTTTTTTCAGTTGTAATTTTAATGGCTATGTTATATATTAAGTAAGGTAATTCTTGCCTGATTCATTTCGTGCAAAATTGATCAGTTTCAGCACACTCTACCATGTTCTGTTACGTTCGATGTCATTTGCTAAAAACTGGCACTTTCTGTTAAATTATTGCGTTTTTCCATGTGAGATTTTCTTTCATCTTATGTCCTTCATAATCAACATATTTTGAAATTTCCATGAGTTCCATTGCTAAGTAACTGTCCCATTCATCTACGTCTGTGTAATCTTCATTTTATAAAATGCTGAACTAAAATTCAATAGCTGTTCCAAAATATTATTTTTAGCACAATTTTCTTGTGGTTGGATCCGTTCCTCTAATACCCTCAGTTTTTGTTTTAGTAATACAGATTTTATAATTATAAGATTTACATCGATTATTACAAGGTTCTCGTATTTCTGCAGCTGTGTCTTATTGGAATCGTTAATTGGCCATCAGCAAATAAAAACGTGTTTGAATAGACACCGTTTAACACTTTCACTCCCGGATCTGCGCTAGCAATCACCATTTCTTTAAAACGTCGTTTTATATTAGGAAGAGTAGGGTGAATAAGCTACATTCTTGTACAAGTTCTGCATTTGCTAAAGTACGTTCACTTCTTGTAATTCCCATTTCTGTGATTAAACTAATTTTCTATAAGACACCTTATTTCTAAAATTAGGTGTGGTGGGTGGCCCTCATTTTCTAGTATTTGCCATGGTTTTATTCGTTTTATCCTGTCTTGTTCATTCTGTCATTTGTCTAATGCTGAAGACATTATCCATGCACAATCTCCCTTCTCGTAACAGAGTGTCTGCAACAGTTTATAACCTGTTATTTATTATATTACTGTACGTGTTACATCTTTTATTCATGAGATTAATTCTTCTATAATTTCAACAGTTTTTGCGGACTCCTCTTTTATCTAGAGCTGTTGACGAAGGCAGAATTATTTGGTAATTTTCGCAATATTTATTGAATAGATTTAAATTAATTTGCATATTGTAGCACTATATTTAGTAATACCCATATTCACTACATCTAATCCAGGTGCCTTTCTGTTTTCTACAGGTCATAATACTCTAATTCTTGCAATGTTTTTTAGTCTACTTCCGGAAATTTATTCCCATGGGAGGATCTGCCGACGTAGAAGCAAAATCGTCACCTTTGTTGTGGACCATAAGAAGGCCTATGACTGTGTCGACAGGCGTACTGTTTTTAATACGCCAAAAGACTTCAGAGTGAGCAGGAAGATTAGAGAACTAATTTGCAAGTCTCTTACAAATACATCATAAATGAAATTTGTCTACGAAATCTCTGGGCCTCATGAAATACGTACATCTGTTTTACAAGGGGACAATCTGTCACCCTAGCTATTTAACTCAGCGATCAACGAAGTTGCAAGAGAATGAGAAAAAAGACGTCCCAGATATAAACATCTGAAACGCTGGGTGTAAAGCCAGTGTTAAATGTTTAGCCTTCGCTGATAATTTGGCAATGAACACCAAGATTAAAGAAGAAACACGATATACCATAGAAAAGCAGCACAAGATAGAGGCAAAGGCATTCCTCGAGATATCTGACGAGAAAACCCAGTACATGGAAAATCCCTGCCAAAACAGCAGGAACTTTCCATTAAAAGTGGAATTTGGTATTTTCCTTTGGAGGTGTTGTCAGAAGGGGTCGGACAGTTGTTCAAACCTAGTGAGAGCCACGGAAGTTCAAAAGACATCCAAAATCATATGCAACCACTGTAACAAAAAACTAATATCACGCAAATCGAAATTACAACATTACAAAGCAGTTCCATTACCGGGAGCACTATGTACATTATAGACCACATCTGTCGTAGGGCATTCTGAAGAGTTGCAGACAACCGTGAACACGAGCAGAAAATTCTAAGGATGATACATGTTTCCCCACAAGAAGAAGTAATTTGGATGAAGAGCAAAACATTCCATGTCTAAACACAAGTAGATGAGTTGACCAACACTGTGCGCAAGAGACACCAGGAATTCTGAGAGCATAATTAGAGAATGAGCAACAGTGGGCTCACCGTAAGACTACTCTCAGACCATAGATCTATATGCTGGTTATAAGAACTCTGGAAGGACATACAATGCATGAATATTACAGAAGAAAACATAATAAATATTCTAGGTTTCGGAACACTAGTAACAAAGCACAGATTCACAGAGAAGCATAAAAGGCAGCTGGAAATAAATGAACAGATGGAACGTGAAAATGAAAAACAATCAATGCATTCAGAGATTTAGGGAAGATAAGAAGTCAGAAACAATGAAACCACCTACAAAAGAGAAAATTCCTCCTGAAGTGGGCTAAACAAATAAAACCACAAAGTTTTTACTTTAACTCACTACGCGTTTCGACTCAAAAACCCTTTCAACTATTGATGGTAGTGGATAAAAATTTTGTTACTGACACAGGATTATATATTTTACTAATCACACCTCTCAAGTATCTTAAAAAAATTTCTTTAACCTACAAGAAGTGGGCTGTCACACTCTCCAAACCTTAAATACATTTTCGTAGCGTTAGTTGCCTCTTTCTTGACCGATGACGCTATTTCTTTTTAGCACTGTGAGTCTATGAAAGTATGTAATTCTATGAAGGTTTTGTATCGCCTAATTTTGCTTTTTTTATCGTTTTATGAAATATTGTAAATCTCATTTTTGTTTCATTTGGTCCCATACATTCTGATTAAAACGATTAAAGTAGAATATTTTGCTTTATTTGTAAGGAAATCTTGCTATTGTGATTCAGATTCTTTCGGTATCTACCATATACATTTTTAACTTCTTTGTTTATGACAAATGCTGAGTCTAAATTTTCTTCCTGCTCTGTTCCTCCGCAGTACAACATACGGGGTGATTAAGTACCTCTGCTAATGTCCTTTTAAGCATCTCGCACTTCATGTGTATGATGTACGCTATCCAGAAAGGCGACAGCCAAGTAATCGATATGTTCCCCCTTAGTGCTTCGGGCGACTGTTGGCGAAAGGAACCATACTGTGAAAAATACAAGTGATGATTGGCCTCGAGTTAACCTGTATCTTTGGACCAAGATATACATTACATCTGCCGTACTTACCGGAAAGTCTCCAGCATTTCTTTGTGTAATTAGCAGTGTAGTCGTTCAGGTTTTGGATGTCCCTCTAAGTTTATACCGTTTATAGTACTTAATCTTTAGTAAATGGTTCAGAAATGTTTCCTCATAAATTGTGATTTACTATCGTAAAGAACGAAATTAACAGTAGATATCAAAGTGGTAAGCGTGGAAGCAACAATTTTCTGGTACATAACGCCGTGGAAAGATTAATGTACGACTCGCCACATTAATGTGCTGAAGCAGTTCCACATACAAAACTTGTATAATAGGTCTAAGTTGTCTTCATATAGCTTACCAGCTATTCTGCGACATTTTGACAACGTGCTTCACATTTCCAGAGCGAACTGGCCAACAACATTGTTCTGTCACGTGGGGGCGGAATACAAAGGCATCGACAGAAGCAGCTGAACCAGCCTAATAATTTATTTAGTTTTCATTTTTCCACGCTACTTTCAATAGCTCTGCTGTATAATATTTCATATTCAATTTCAGTATCTTATCTTTGGGTACTAACAAGGGAACCTCCCCATCGCATCCCCCTCAGATTTAGTTATAGGTTGGCACAGTGGATAGGCCTTGAAAAACTGAACACAAATCAATCGAGAAAACAGGCAGAAGTTGTATGGAACTATGAAAAAAATAAGCAAAATATACAAACTGTGTAGTCCATGCGCAAGATAGGCAGCATCAAGGAGAGTGGGAGCCCAGGAGCGCTGTGGTCCCGTGGTTAGCGTGACCAGCTGCGGACTGAGAGGTCCATGGTTCAAGTCTTCCCTCGAGTGAAAAGTTTAATTTTTTTTATTTTTAGACAATTATTATCTGTCCGTCCGATGCGAGGTAACTGCGCCGTAGTATGGGGACGCTACACCTAAACAAACATCGAAACACACGACGTCAGTCGACTACAGCGCACGGAGGAGAGAGTATTCCTGCTAACGAGGCTCCCTGGCTGGCAGTTGAATGTTCGGTACTTTGGACGAGAGTGCATTAAATACGTGACATGTATCCGTGGGCAATATGAATTCAGCGAATATAGCTCGCGACTTCAATAACAATCGCACGGTTTTGCGGTGCGGTCGCAAAACACAGACACTAAACTTATTACAGTGAACAGAGACTTCAATGAACGAACGGACAGGTCATAACTTTGCGAAAATAAAAAAGTAAACTTTTCACTCGAGGGAAGACTTGAACCAAGGACCTCTCGACCCGCAGCTGCTCACGCTAACCACGGGACCACGGCGCTCCTGAGCTCAGATGCTCCTTGTTGTTGCCTATCTTACACATGGACTACTCAGTTTGTATAATTTGTTTATTTTTTTCGTAGTTCCACACAACTTCTTCCTGTTTCCTCGATTGATCTGTGTTCAGTTTTTCAAGGACTATCCACTGTGCCAACTTATAACTAAATCTGAGGGGGGTGCGATGGGGAGGTTCCCTTGTAAGTACATGTGGTTGATTGGCAGAACGATGTTGGATTTTTTAAGATCCATGTTGTTTATTTAGTAAATGTTGGTGTAGAAAAATATGAGACTTCCTCTTCTGGCATTACAGCCAGTGTGTGAGAGTACGACTGGCTGTAACACTTCCACGGTTCTCGTGGAGCGTCTCAAGTGGACGTACGCTCTTCAGAAACATGTCACTAAGTTCTAAGTTGGACTCATCTCGAATCTCCAAACGACGCCTTCGTTACACCAGGCAGCGCGCGGTTGGCGGTTTGTTGGTCACGCACCTCTGACGCTAAAATTTTCGCTACGAAAAAATGGTCTAGATAGCAGTTGCAAATGTTTCTTAAACTAACGGTGTAGGATGCGAAGACATTTTATTTTCAGCTGAGAGTGACAGCGGTCCGTTCATATGTTAAATCGAATAAAATAAATCATATACATTTCGACGGAGCATTTCACACGATTATTGACAAGTTCTATAAGACAGTAGACAGTATTGTTACATAACGTCCTCTAGTGTGCACAACCTGCATGTTGCCTGGACGCACTACCGCTCCTAACACGCATCGGTACTACAGGGTGATCAGTGGTTAACGCAACCGCTCTCTGCTTGCGGCCAGCCGGCGAGTCCGGCTGCTGGGCTCCCGATGCGTATAACAGGAGGTCTGCAGTAAGTACAGTACGGTTTGTCGCGTCAGTTACTTTTTAGAATTCATAACAAAAATACTTAAAAAGTAAAGTAAATTACTCAAGTATATTAAGGAAGGAGAGGTTGAAACTACCTCTTTCTGTTGTTCAAGCATTTCTGACACCTGCCTAGGAAATAGCTCATTACAGTCTGCAGTTCCCACCGAGAAATGGCAGCATTCTCAAGTTCACATGAAGTGTGTGGATTTGATTTGTGCGCTTTCTCTTTCAATGCCCCCAGATATAAAAATCGCACGGGATTAAAGCGGGGGATCGAGTAGGCCACATGTTGTTAGTGATAAATCTATCTTGAAACGCGTCACGAATTTCCTGCATTGAGAAATTGGCACTATGTGCCGTCGCAGAATCCTGCTGAATCGTCGCGAAAGTACGTTTTTTGCTCAGTTAACTGGCCAAAATAAAAAAGGCAGCAAAATGTTTTTCACATATCTCTCACTGCTGATCGTTTCCTTGAAAAAAATAAAAAATTAATAAAAAATAGGGACTATTATTCTCTCACCACTCACAGCACACCGCACATCTATTTTTTGATCTTTCAGAGGTGCTTCGTGTATCGCGTTAGGCTTTTAAGAGCTCCAGTAAAGGTTATTCTGTGAATTAACGTATCCACTTAGATGGAACCATGATGCGTCCGAAAAGAAAGTAAGGTGAGATTTCTCCGTCATGCACCTATTCTAACCCAATTTACATAAATGCAACCTTTTTTCAGGGTCTCCCGGTTTAAGTTCTTGCACTGCAGTTATTTTACACGGCTATAACTTCAACAACTTTGTAGCCGTTTGGGCAGAACCATAGGAAATTCCCATCTGCTGAGAAGGACTTGCAACTGATTTTCTAGGAGACCTTTCCAGAGCATGTCCAATGTTATCCAGAGTACATGGTTGTTGATGTTTCCTGTGAAGAACATTTCCGGTTTCGCGAAGTTTATTTATCAACCGATGACTCGTACTCCATTTAGGAACTTGAATATCAGGAAATTCCTCTTGGAATATTCTTCTTACTGCAAGCGCTCGTTCTATGCTCCAAAAGTTGGACCATTGCGGAATACTGGGAGTAGCTCACAATTGGTTCACTACTTTAACAATAGGCAGCAATAGGTTATTATTCACATTGTTGATAACGGCTGTGATGTAGGGTCTGAGTGTGGTACTGTCAATGGTGGAGGGGGGGGGGGGTGCCCCAGGGATCAGTGTTGGGGCCACTCATGTTCCTTATTTATATAAACGATATGCCCTCTAGTATTACGGATAACTCTAAAATATTTCTATTTGCTGATGACTCTAGCTTGGTAGTGAAGGATGCAACATTGGCTCGGTTTCAAATAGTGCAGTACACGACCCAAGTTCATGGCTTGTAGAAAAGAAACTAACGCTAAATCACAGTAAGACTCCGTTTTTACAGTTTCTAACACACAATTCAAGAAAATCTGACGTTTTAATTTCACAGAACTGGCATATGATTAGTGAAACTGTACGGTTCAAATTTCTAGGTGTTCGGATGGTAATAAGCTGTCGTGGAAAACTCACATTCAGGATCTTGTTCAAAGGCTTAATACTGCCATTTTTACTATTCGAACGGTATCAGAAGTAAGTGATCATTCGACACGAAAATTAGTCTACTTTGCTTATTTTCATTGAAATTACGTCGTATGGTATTATACATTGGGGTAACTCTTCCCATTCTAAAAGGATATTTTTAGCTCGGAAACTGGAGGTTCGGGCAATAAGTGGTATAAATTCACGAACCTCTTGTCAACCTCTAGCCAGCCGGTGTTGCCGAGCGGTTCTAGGCGCTTTGGTCTGGAACCGCGCGACCGCCTACGGTCGCAGGTTCGAATCCTGCTTCGGGCATGGGTGTGTGTCATGTCCTTAGGTTAGATAGGTTTAAGTAGTTCTAAGTTCTAGCGGACTGATGATTTCAGATGTTAAGTCCCATAGTGCTCAGAGCCATTTGAACCATTTCTGTCAACCCCCTGTTCACGAGTCTGGGTATTTTGACATTGGCCTTTTAATATATACACTCCTGGAAATGGAAAAGAGAACACAATAACACCGGTGTGTCAGACCCACCATACTTGCTCCGGACACTGCGAGAGGGCTGTACAAGCAATGATCACACGCACGGCACAGCGGACACACCAGGAACCGCGGTGTTGGCCGTCGAATGGCGCTAGCTGCGCAGCATTTGTGCACCGCCGCCGTCAGTGTCAGCCAGTTTGCCGTGGCATACGGAGCTCCATCGCAGTCTTTAAAACTGGTAGCATGCCGCGACAGCGTGGACGTGAACCGTATGTGCAGTTGACTGACTTTGAGCGAGGGCGTATAGTGGGCATGCGGGAGGCCGGGTGGACTTACGCCGAATTGCTCAACACGTGGGGCGTGAGGTCTCCACAGTACATCGATGTTGTCGCCAGTGGTCGGCGGAAGGTGCACGTGCCCGTCGACCTGGGACCGGACCGCAGCGACGCACGGATGCACGCCAAGACCGTAGGATCCTACGCAGTGCCGTAGGGGACCGCACCGCCACTTCCCAGCAAATTAGGGACACTGTTGCTCCTGGGATATCGGCGAGGACCATTCGCAACCGTCTCCATGAAGCTGGGCTACGGTCCCGCACACCGTTAGGCCGTCTTCCGCTCACGCCCCAACATCGTGCAGCCCGCCTCCAGTGGTGTCGCGACAGGCGTGAATGGAGGGACGAATGGAGACGTGTCGTCTTCAGCGATGAGAGTCGCTTCTGCCTTGGTGCCAATGATGGTCGTATGCGTGTTTGGCGCCGTGCAGGTGAGCGCCACAATCAGGACTGCATACGACCGAGGCACACAGGGCCAACACCCGGCATCATGGTGTGGGGAGCGATCTCCTACACTGGCCGTACACCACTGGTGATCGTCGAGGGGACACTGAATAGTGCACGGTACATCCAAACCGTCATCGAACCCATCGTTCTACCATTCCTAGACCGGCAAGGGAACTTGCTATTCCAACAGGACAATGCACGTCCGCATGTATCCCGTGCCACCCAACGCGCTCTAGAAGGTGTAAGTCATCTACCCTGGCCAGCAAGATCTCCGGATCTGTCCCCCATTGAGCATGTTTGGGACTGGATGAAGCGTCGTCTCACGCGGTCTGCACGTCAGCACGAACGCTGGTCCAACTGAGGCGCCAGGTGGAAATGGCATGGCAAGCCGTTCCACAGGACTACATCCAGCATCTCTACGATCGTCTCCATGGGAGAATAGCAGCCTGCATTGCTGCGAAAGGTGGATATACACTGTACTAGTGCCGACATTGTGCATGCTCTGTTGCCTGTGTCTATGTGCCTGTGGTTCTGTCAGTGTGATCATGTGATGTATCTGACCCCAGGAATGTGTCAATAAAGTTTCCCCTTCCTGGGACAATGAATTCACGGTGTTCTTATTTCAATTTCCAGGAGTGTATATTCCTTATTGTAATTTCTTGTTAACAATAATAGCTTATTCCTAAGAATAAGCAGCTTTCACTTGGTTAATACTCGGCAGAAATCAACCCTGTATTTGGATCGGACTTCCTTAACTCTTGTGCAAAAAGGTGTGCAGTATACTGCTGCATCCATTTTCAATAAGCTACCTCTCGAATTAAAAAATCTTAGCAGTAATCCACGCAATTATAAATCGAAACTGAAGAGTTTCCTCATGGGTCACTCCTTCTATTCTGTCGAAGAGTTCCTTGAAAAATTAAGCTGGTTCTTGTTGCATTGTTGATTGCGTTTATTTAAACTTATGGACTGACTTTTTTCTGGTTCATAAACATTTATTTTTTATCTGTTATTACTTTTATGTTGTAATTTCACGTACTGACACGTTCCATGACCTTGGATGGTTGGTTGGTTGGTTTTGGGGAAGGAGACCAGACAGCGAGGTCATCGGTCTCATCGGATTAGGGAAGGACGGGGAAGGACGTCGGCCGTGCCCTTTGAAAGGAACCATCCCGGCATTTGCCTGGAGCTATTTAGGGAAATCACGGAAAACCTAAATCAGAATGGCCGGACGCGGGATTGAACCGTCGTCCTCCCGAATGCGAGTCCAGTGTCTAACCACTGCGCCACCTCGCTCGGTCATGACCTTGGAGATTTGCTCCATAATTTGATCCTACGGAACTTGACGTGTAAATAAAATAAATAAAAAAATGACTCACAGAAGAATATACTATTTGGCGCATAGAATATTTGTGTTTCGCCATTTTATTTGAAACACTTTCACTCAGTATTGCGTCACCTAACAAATACGTGCTACCTGCGCAAATTCAGGCCTCGCAGCGGAAGGGAAATATACTCGGTTTGTGGTCTTTGTGTTTCGTCATCTTAGGAGTGGTCTGTGCCCTTCCTTACCCAGCCATTCGGAAGCCAGGAAGAAACCACGCTTCCTTGTAGGGTGTTGTGACATGTCTGCTGCTGTGGCATCAGGTTAATTATTACCCCCACCCAGTGGGAGAAAAAGAAACGAAATGTTATCTTGTAAACCAATATCACGTACTTCATCAAGCTGCAAGCGCGTGGCTGTGGTGCCATATTCCTTTTTTACAAACCACTGGCCCCAGTAACGCGTCCTAAGGAAGCCTACCCCTGCCTGAAACAGCCTGACTACTCTAGTTAGCTAATTAGCCGCGATCGTTACAAATGTGCAGAGACAGCAGCAGCTGAGGCCTGTGCCTACATTCCCTCAATCCACTACCCGCAATGTTTTTTCACCACGACGGGATTACCGATCGCCCTGCCACGAACTGAAACGCTGCTGCAGAAACTCCAACAGGCCTTCCCACCGCACACACTCACCGGCCAGGGCCTGAAGAGTTTGGCGGTATACGAGAAGAGAGCTAATCCTCGACAGGGCAATGCTCGCAGCAATTTCAGTCCACGCCAGAGCGCTTCCAAATCTCGGAGCCTGGGGGCAGCAGGGGTAGCTCGCTCGCTAATAACGCCCCAGTAGAGCCCTAAGTCAATATTGTCATTTAGCGGTCTATCAATGTTTTTGTGACTCTTAATGGATTCAGGTCTGCATTTATTCATCCGCGATCGGTCGATATCGCTTTCATTTCATGTTATCATAGGATACTTTTTATGCTGATCCGGCAGCTACAGATTGTGAGAATACACACACGTGCTGCATCGCAATGTGTTACAGCCGTGGCGCTCGGTGTGCAACCATGGATGCACACTCGACAACTTGAATATGGCTTAAAGCCGAAACGCGACAATCGTGAATAAATAAATCCTTGTTTGTGAATAAATGCAGACGAGGTGGAAAATAAATATGAATTTCAATTGCCATATATTGGCTTAGATTGTAACAAAGCTGTGTTTTCTTTGTTTACACACATGAATCCAGAAAATATTTGGTTCCCAGAGCAGTCTAATATGTGCAAAATGGGCAGAATACAACTAGAATATTTCATGTACCTTAAGAAAGGGAACACAACTTACACCTTGTGCACATGACTTAAGTTTTTTTTTTTTATCTCGATCCACACTTTTACCTTTTATACTCACTTCTATAAGGAAAAATTTTGTTGATCAGAGTGCTGAAGAAAAACGTCTTTCACGTTATGTCACCATAAGATGTACTTCCTTCAAAGAAAAATGTTTTCAACTTATTTTAGGACAGAAGAAGCAAAAAGATAAACCTGCCTGCATTGCATATCTATGTATTGCGCCTTTTCAATACCATGTGAGAGGATTTTATCTGATTTTTACCTACGAGGTCAGTGAGTTTGTCTCATTTTATTTATTTAAAACAATAGCTAATTTCATATCTGCAAACAGGTAGTGGTAATGTAAGAACATTAATTTCATTTTATCTAAAGAAAGGGGAAAGTTCAATTAAACGTAACCCCGTCACACAGGAACAGAAAGTGCGACAGAAGACAGAACGCTTTCTTCTCGTGTTGGTACTCGCGTATATGCCAGGAGAACCTCAGTACCGTACTTTTTTACCTTAATTTTTTGTCATAGAAGATCTTTTAATTTAGACAACTAACTGAACTACAATCAAGTGTATTCCACTGTTTGTTTTATAAAACGCTTTCGTCTCATAATTCCATAGGAAATAGCCTTGCGAACCATCATCAAATGTCGTGAGGAATATTACATTAAATAATCCGCCACTGGAGGCAAAATTTACCTGAAAAGAGAAACGAAACTGGGTCGGTGTAGAAGTTCATGGAGATATTGTTTCGCGTGTTGTCACGCACATTGCCATAAGTTTATTTACCAATCGCCATTTTTATTTGAAATTCTAATGTTGTTCTTTCTGTGACTTGCTGCTGAATGTTCGACGTTTGAAGGTTATAAAGAGCGTTGTTTAAGAGTAATTAAACGCATCGTAAAACGCAAAAAAACTGAATGTTTGTGACTTCTGTTCTCTGTGGATTTAATAAAGGGGTGAAAGCAGCAGAAGCTACTCGAAATATTTGTGCAGAGTATGGGATAAGTTCCATCGAAGGGATCACGTCACAAACAGCCTTTTTTCTTGGCTTCCAGTAGGATAGTTTTGACGTGAATTAGTCGGAGGGGCTTTTACCTTGACCGGTAGGCCTCAGTGCAACCAATAACTGGCAAATTTTAATATTCGCTCCTGTTCCCCTACAATAGAGCAGATCGACAGAATAATACTTAAGACAGAGAACGTGCCATCCGTCCATCGTGAGCACTGCAGACTCTTAGGACAAGCAAGCACACGAAGAAGTGGTGGTGTAAACGTAGATAAAGATTATAAGGACTTTGTCAGGGCTCATGGGCGCATTTACTACGAGACAACACTAAATTGCAATAGGAGCACTTTGGTTGCAGTGGAACTGGGTAGACGTATGAGCGAATTACAGGCAGATATAATCTGTCTCCAAGGGAGACTTCCAGGCCTTTCCAAACATGTCATAAAAATTACCGACATACAAAATGCCAAGGGTGCTCTTGTAATAGCGAACATGAATTACACAGACACAAAAATAACACAACTTCGTTCTTAGAATATAGCCGCATCTGAAATCACACATAGACGAGAATCTTAGACTATCACATCTACGTATGCACAGTATTCATATGACAGAGCCTTTTGCTGACCAAGTAAGAGATATAGCACAATTTTCTAGGGCCAAAAATTATTCATATCTATTTACATCAATGCACAGTGAACTGTCGGGTAGACAGACAGAACAGATAATAGGAGACAAATGGTTGTTGTTACAATAAATGAATGCTGCCTCTTTGTTCTGAACAAAGCAGGACAAATACCTACATACTGCAACAATGCTGAAGGATCCAGAAATACTGATATCTAACTAGCAAATGGGCAGTCCATAAAACCCCTCAATAAATGGGAAGTACTAGAAAATGCCACACACAGTGACCACAACGCCATACTCATCCACACAAACACATACACAAGCTTCACATGAACGAAAACACTGACTTCTTCTAAACAAGGCTGACTGGCAAATTTTAAGGGATGTGGTTGAAGAATTGTCCCTCCATACAGTCAATGGTAGCATGGACTGTAAAGCTCACATTCTGGCGGACCTGCTTCAAAAAGCGCAGCAATTAGCAATCCCAAAGAACGATTGCGTGCCGAAACAGGAACTCACCTGGTCCAATAACTTCACAAAACTGAGGAATGACGCTAGAGAAGAAAGGAAACATTACCAAAAAGGAAAAACAGCACTAGACAGGGCGGTAAGATTGGAACTACACCGTGATGCCAAGCGAAACTATACAGTACCAGACAGGATCACTGAAACAAGTTTGTTAAAATTGAGCTACATAACAAAACATGGGTGGAATCATTTAAACTTTTAACAGATAAGGTAAAAACGCCGACGGTTCTGTCAACTCTTAGGCACACAGACGGCACTACTACAAGGGGCTGTGGATGCTCAGCGTAGTACCTGCTGAACAAGCTTCTCCCTCATAACGAAAACGAGAGTATCAGCAACATCACACAGACTGACGAAGGCAAATGGAGGACACCTACACAAATTGCCCCTTTACTGTCCCGTTTGCCCAAAAACAGGTAGCGGTAGCAATAAAACAATTAAAGAATAAAAAGACTCCCGGTCGAGATGGCATACACTCTGAAACATTAAAAATTAGCGTTCCACAGGTTATGCCCTTTTTAACAGAGTTACTGAATGAAGCGCAGCTGCAAGGTAGGGACCCTGCCATGTGGAAAACAGTGAACGTAGTAATCATCAAACGTAGTAATCATCAAACGTAGTAATCATCAAACGTAGTAATCATCAAACGTAGTAATCATCAAACGTAGTAATCATCAAACGTAGTAATCATCAAACGTAGTAATCATCAAACGTAGTAATCATCAAACGTAGTAATCATCAAAAAATCAGAGGATCGGGACTCAACAGACCCAAAGACTTGGTGCCCTCTTGAATGCTTTGGCTAAGGTACAGCAGAGGCTCCTGTGTAATCGACTACAGTCACACAGGACGCTTTTCGGCCTTAGTCCACATCAATATAGTTTTAGAGCAAAAAGCACAATAGACGCTGTAGATAGCCGCGTGCTGGAAGTAACACAGGACACACAAGAAAAATACGCAGTGCCAGTACTCATAGATGTAGCAGGCGCCTTCGACAATCTCTGATGACCTGCCTTGTTCGCAGGGCTACGAGAGATGCAAACACCAACACGATCTCGACTACTGCGAAGATAGGGTGGTGCAATGGCAAGCAGGAACATAAAACGTTATCAAGAAAATAATAAAAGGATGTCCACAAGGCTGAGTCTGTGGGCCAATTTTCTGGGATATTGCCACAGAATCGCTCCTAAACAATATGCACGAAGATTACAGGGTAAAGGGTGTCGTAGCCTATTCTGACGACTTGCAACTAGAAATAACTGCAAACTCGAGAACGCAACTCGAAACAAAGGCTACATGTCTTCCTACAAAAATAAGTGAAGGTTACAGCCATAACAAGCTCACAATTGTGGCAAACAAGACAGTATGTTTACAGATCAAAGGGGCCTTGCGGGGAAACCACACCATTAGGCTGAAAAAACTAACATACAGAGGAAAATAACAAACAGATACCGAGGGAAACAACTCGACGAACGACTCACAGTCAAAGAGTACATAAGACTTACAACTTCAAAAGCGACAAGAATAATGCACAAACTCACCATACTAAACTCAACTCACTACAGACTGTCATTATTACACGGCGAATGTATCATACATACCTCTTTGAATGTATAAAATATTTGAAAGCAGGTGCCCTTGTACTTGCAGCATACCCTGTTGACGTAACCATTAGACATATAGCAGAAGCGTACTGGCTCAAAAGGGGAAGATTGAATCTCAATGTAGACAAGTGTAATGTGCTGCGAATACATAGAAAGATAGATCCCTTATCATTTAGCTACAAAATTGCAGGTCAGCAACTGGAAGCAGTTAATTCCATAAATTATGTGGGAGTACGCATTAGGAGTGATTTAAAGTGGAATGATCATATAAAGTTGAACGTCGGTAAAGCAGATGCCAGACTCAGATTCATTGGAAGAATCCTAAGGAAATGCAATCCGAAAACAAAGGAAGTAGGTTACAGTACGCTTGTTCGCCCACTGCTTGAATACTGCTCAGCAGTGTGGGATCCGTACCAGATAGGGTCGATAGAAGAGATAGAGAAGATCCAACGGAGAGCAGCGCGCTTCGTTACAGGATCATTTAGTTATCGCGAAAGCGTTACGGAGATGATAGATAAACTCCAGTGGAAGACTCTGCAGGAGAGACGCTCAGTAGCTCGGTACGGGCTTTTGTTAAAGTTTTGAGAACATACCTTCACCGAAGAGTCAAGCAGTATATTGCTCCCTCCTACGTATATCTCGCGAAGAGACCATGAGGATAAAATCAGAGAGATTAGAGCCCACACAGAAGCATACCGACAATCCTTCTTTCCGCGAACAATACGAGACTGGAATAGAAGGGAGAACCGATAGAGGTACTCAAGGTACCCTCCACCACACACCGTCAGGTGGCTTGCGGAGTATGGATGTAGTTGTAGAGAAGTTATATGAGAGAACAGGGGAGCGTAAAGAAAAAACGCTAATTAAATATTTGAAAGACTGAGACATGGCGAAAATAATGGGAACATCTGGCAAAAGCCGTCGGGTTTTCTCCTTTTTCCCAAGCATCCGAGAACGGTTGAGGCTGAGACACGTTGATAAAAGTCGTCGGATGGTACACTTCCTGACCGACCATGGCCCTTACCCTACACATCTGCACCGCTTTGGCCTTAGCCAAAGTGATATGTGTGAATGTGGGCAACGTGGATCCCCGAACACATAAAACTAAAAGGTGGCGCGCGCGCGCACACTCACACACACACACACACACACACACGCACACACACACACACACACACACACACACACACACACACACACACACACACACAAGTAAAACCGACATCAGACATCGAAGACATAGCGCAAGCTTTGAGACACACAGATAAGTGGAGCACCCTTAGCCGCATCGCTGATGAAATATCAAGAGCTCTGCACAAGACTTATAAGCAGCTATGACCATATACAAGATGATGACCCGAAACACACCCCACATCACAAAATGATGCATGACAACAGAGTTCCAACACTGATATGGAAATAGATGAACATATAGTCACAGATGATGACACGAACTCTCAAATATCACCAGATACATACAAGGCATAGTAACAGATCACACGACCGCAACGATATTATAAGTAATAAAAACATAGAATTTGGAAATCAGTTAGTAAAAACAGATAAAACAAGGAGTTTTCCTGTTTGTACAAGTAAACCAAGCAATTTTTAGTTCTTTGGATCATTATTTTCAAACATGTAAACTGTAATTTGTGAAATGTATAAGATGCGAACTGTAAAACATAGGAACTTCATACAATTGTGCATAAACGTACATACGCAGTACAATAAGACGCAAGTACACACACACACACACACACACACACACACACACACACAGACACACACACACACACACACACACACACACACACACACACACACACACACACACAGGTACACAACATAGATAAGAAGCGTCCTTCGGGAAGACGAGACTCGAGGTCGCCTACCGAGGCTGCTGTTTCGCATGCGACGCGGTTAAGTGGGGGAAGCAATTGTAGTAACAGATAGTACTGTCACACCTTATACACAAATCACATTGAGTTTATGTCACAACGTACATACGTATAGTAGTAGCTATGCTAGAGTAGAATATGCTAATTCGGGCAAGCCAGGCTCGAAGTGTTTACCGAAGCCCTACCACTTGCAATAGCTAGGTAAAGGGACCTCTTTTGCCATCTAAATCCTTCCTTTCATGTATTATTTTTTCTTAAGAATACAATAATTTTTCCCAATTTTACTTTATGTATCTTGTGATTTTTTGTGTTTTTTTTTTAAATCACAATTTTATTATCTAAAAAGAAAACAAAAGTACTAACATTCTGAAAATTGTCTAGTTTGTAGTAGCAAACGACTCACTGTAGTTACCAAAGTAGTCGGTCACTCTGTAATATTAATGAATAAGTAAATAAATGTTATTCGATCTAGCAATTTGTAGCTTTGCAGAAAAGAAATAAAAAGCTTGAAAACTACCTAGGTCTCTAGCGAGATTGGAACCGACAACAAAGTTATGTCCGCTTCATGAAGCGAGCATGTCGGCGTTTACCTGGCGAGCTAATGCTGCCTGCATGGTACCCTCATAGCCACAGTGATTCATAACACAGATAAAAAGCGACATAAATCAGAAGGTTTGTTGTAGATTTGTCTTAGAGACTTGCAACTCAATGTGGCTTCTGTTTTACCAACCGATTCCTTTTGATACGTATGTAGATGGTCTTCTGTTTTCTGTAGATCTTTCTGTTACAAGCTTTACAAAATGTACGGGAACTGGTGTCTCAAATAGACCCGGGAGAGGTCATTATCTCAGTCGAAATGTTTACTAGCACTCTCATGCTTACTCGTCCCACGCCACTGTCTGGCTTCCTCAAGTTTGCCATTTCTGATCGGTAGGAGGTGGTTTCAAATGGTACAAATGGCTCTAAGGACAATGGGAATTAACATCTGAGGTCATCAGTCCCCTAGACTTAGAACTACTTAAACCTAACTAACCTAAGGACATCACACACTTCCATGCCCGAAGCAGGATTCGAACCTGCGACCGTAGCAGCAGCCGGCAGGAAGTGGTTTCAGAATATGAATCGCGAGTAGGTTCTCGCTTAATACAGAGGTGCGGAATACCTCGTCGCCAAGGAAACTTCGAAGAGGACATCGGAACTGAAGACATACAGAAACAAGTAGAGTGGTTGCTTTTGCAGGCTCTGCGCTAGGCGCCAAGCCATGCAGTTCTGCGCTTGCCTGTTTGCTCTCTAGGCGCCAATTACATAGTAATCCCTCCATGTTATCAACTGTTTTAACGATTAATGTATGCAAGAATGCCGAAGTTAAACCACCCACGATCTAATTTAAATGGGCGATGACAGATTACTTGATGAAAATGCAGGATAGGAAACAATGTACTTGTAATCAATTTAATGTATTATTAATTTGTATTATGCATGAAACAAAGAAATTAAGGAGTTGTCTTATACGTCGGAGCGCGATTGGCCTGGGTATTCCATTTTCTTACGTTAATTCTACTGTTTTGACGTTATATGCATTACACAAGGGGTGAAAATTACCGGACTTTTCAATTTAATAAGACACGGTTGCAAAACACTAACCCGAATCCTTTACAGAAGAATGAAAAATACTGGTAGAAGCCGACCTCGGGGGAAGATCAGTTTGGATTCCGGAGAAATATAGCATAACGTGGGGCAATACTGAACCTACAGCTTCTCATACAAGATAAGATAAGGAAAGTTAAACCTACGTTTATAGCATTTGTAGACTTAGAAAAACCTTTTGACAACGTTGACTGGAATACTCTCTTTCAGTTTCTAAAGGTGGCAGTGGTAAAAAAACAGGTAGCAAAAGGCTTTTTACAGTTGATACATAAAGCAGATGGCAGTTAGTTATAAGAGTCGAGAGTATGAAAGGGAGGGAGTAGTTGAGAAGTGGGTGAGACGGGGTTGTAATCTGTCCCCAACGTTATTCAATCTGTATACTGAGCAAGCAGCAAAGGAAACAAAAGAAAAATTTGAAGTAGGAATTGAGTCCAGGGAGAAGAAAAGAAAACTTCGATGTTTGCCAATGACATTTTAATTCTGTCAGAGACAGCAAATGACTTGGGAGAGCAGCTGGATGGAATGGACGGTGTCTTGAAAGGAGGATATAAGATGAACATCAACAAAAGAAAAGGAGGATAATGGAATGTAGACGAATTAAATAAGGGAATACTGAGGGGATTAGATTTGGAAATGAAACACTTTAAGTAATAAATGAGTTTTGCTATTTAGGAAGCAAAATAACTAATGACTGTCGAAGTGGGGAGGGTATAAAATGTAGACTGGCAATGCCAAGAAAAGCGTTTCTGAAGAAGAGAAATTCGTTAACATCGAGTATACATTTTAAAGTTAGGAAGTCTTTTCTGACAGTATTCGTATGGAGTGTAGCCATGTGTGGAAATGTAACATGGACGATAAACAGTTCAGACACGAAGAGAAAGAAGCTTCTGAGATTTGGTGCTACAGAATAATGCTGAAGATTAGATGGGCAGATCACGTAACTAAAGAGGAGGTACTGAATAGAATCGGGGAAAAAGAGAAATTTGTGGCACTGCCTCACTAGAAGAAGGTACCCGTTGGTAGGAGACATTCTGAGGCGCCAAGGAATCATCAGTTTAGTACTAGATGGCAGCGGGGAGAGGGGGGGGGGAATTGTAGAGGGAGACCAAGGGATGAATAAAGTAAGCAGATTTAGAAGAATGTAGGTTGCAGTTACTCGGAGATGAAGAGGCTTGCACAGGATAGAGTAGCATGGAGAGCTGCATCAAACCAGTCTTTCGACTGAAGACCACGACAACAACAGCAAGAGGTGCTCAAAAAGGTACCGTTCGAAGGCCGTACAGTTTCAGAATCGGTCTGTCAATCAGGAAAAGTCGCTATGCGCACTGAGGCACTCATCTCACCGGCGCACCAAGTTGAAGATACTAGTTTGATGAAACACCGCGTCCTGCTGCATGGAGAAGTTCATAACTGCATACAGCAGATACTCGCCGACAGGAATCGTCGACCCTTCAAGACCGTTTTTAAGGGACAGAAGGCGTGATAGTCGGATGGGGATAGAGAAGGAATATACGGTGGGTGCTCGAGTGCGTCCCACTTGAGTTGGCATAACTTCTGCGTTACGCTATTTGTTATATGGAGCATCCCTTGACGCAAATTTTCACAACAGTAGTTTTCGTCTGACATGCTGCACCATGCACGTTCTTCACTATCCGATGGATGTCTACCTGCTTTCATTCTTCGGCAGCTAAGAAAAGAACAACAGCACGTTGGTGCTGTTCGGACGCATTTGATAATAACATGCCCATAGCCCACATTGCCGAATTTATGGCACCCACTTCGGAAAGACATGCATACCACTCTTATCCTTGGCCTACACGTCGGTGCTCGTATACCGTCATCGGCGTCACGCTACGTCGCACATACACTGCAGCAAACAGAAGCTCTTTGATAACCCTTTGTCATTGCAAATGTTTGTTGAGCAGTTGCTTGAGGTGTCTCCAGTGAAAAGCAGTGAAGTGAATAGGCTAAGCTGAATAGAGAGGGAGGCCTTCCTGGAACAGTGTAATACAGACCCTACTTCGCAGTATCGACCTCCTGGAAATTTGAGACCCGCGATATTTTTTGCTCAGCATATCGATGCAGTGAATGTTCTTCTATCGTGACAGCAAGTCCGCTAGGCGATGGTGCGGCAGAAAGATAACAATGAGTGACGTTAGACAGATCACAATACTCATTTCCTGTGTGTGGATCCTTTTTACGTCGGTCAATCTCCTTTATTTTTGCTCCGCATGGGACGCCAGTTTTTGACCACTTTGAGCGTCTGGCTAGAAGCAATACGATATACCGGCAACAATAAAACGCTATTACTCACAATCTGCGCTTCCTCAGTTCTTCCAGTTTATGGACGGTTCTTTTCCACCCCCACAGTTCGTTCGATTTGTCCTCCTAGGTAATTTTCATCGGCTCTCATGTGTTATATTCTCTTGTACAATAAAGATGGATTTCGTACATTGTCGTTCTAGCCAATGCAGTTCTGTATGGGCCATACAGCAGACTGACCTGGGAGATACGCTTTAATTACTTCCACCCTACAGTATCTGGCATACATATATCTGCGTAAAATAAAAATAAAAATTATGTGGGTGAAAAATGTGTAGGAATTGCGATTTTTCTTTGATCAAAAAGGTCATGGATTTCAAAATGCATTGATAAAATTGGTAGTGGACAGTGATTTTGGAGCCGGCTTCTGAAAGAATTTATGAGGAGGTATTTATAGCTCTCTTGCCTCTCAAAGTAAGTCGGGCATGAAACAGCATAGCACTGGCCGTGCTTGATGTTATGAGTTACATTATTCAAATTCATTTGACGTAAGATAAATCTCAAGGGGAAGATTAGCTACACAGCTCATATTCTTAATTATAGTTTACACTGATTGTTAATTACTGAAGTTTCAAGCCAAACAATTTCATTCTGCCAAAATTCTAAAGATGACAGTCCTAACTTGGCCCTTTTAAGTGACGACAGAGTAGAGGGGAAAAAAAGGCAGCCAAGAAGTACACAGATTGGGAAAATATAGCGCGAAGCATAACCCATCAAGCTATTGATTATTTATCTCCGACACTAAATGACCGCTGACTGTCTGATTTTGCTCTGAAAAATAGCTGATGGCACTGCTGAACGAGAAGTTGGAAATAAGAGTAGACGCGGTCGGAACAGCTCAACGCCTCAATGCATGCAACCGAAAATTATTCATGTTTTTTGCCTTTATAAAGGCTCCATATATTGACTGGTCTCTCGCATTACTAGCATATTCTGATAACCATCGTTGAGGATCTGCATGAACAAACATTTATGCAACCATTGCATGGGGGCTTAATTAAAAAAGATGAAAATAATTTTAGTAGCTGTATGTCCGATTACGAAGTCTCGTAACGGTTGGCCCTGACTGTTATTATTACGCTATCTGACTGCTTAGAACAACAACAAGGAATGAAATGGAAATTTTCATTAACACAATTAATTAATTAAGTCCCCAGCAACTATAAAACCAACGCAACAACAAGCACAAGAGTAACTGTTCTGTGTGTGGGAGTGTGACTCAACGTACGCATCTGGCACGGTTCTTCTTCAACAACACAAGAATTTTTAAATAACATTTATACTGAATTAATTAAAGGAAATAAAAATACCATAATTACTCAAGAGAACCACAATTACACTCTAATCCAAGAACACAAGCCAGATGCTTTGTTGACTGAACCTGTAATGACGCATTATTTAAAACATGGAAATAATGAAAAATAAATCAAGTTTCGTTACCTTCATATATTGATGACAAGCACTCAAATTATTACAATATATCTCCACACCGACTCGCTATTACAACATCTCAACAAGAATTTTTCAGTGTCACATCTCAGCAAGCACTCCCTACTAGCACATCTCAACACGAACTGACTACTACGAGTCCTGGACAAGCACTGACTTCTAGCACATATCAATAATGACTGCCCGTGGAGGCGGCGGAACAATGCTCTCTAGCGATCTCTGGCGCTGTGGCTCAGTGTAGCCACCTTTCATATGCCCTTCCTCCACGGCTAGAATTTGATGGTATTTTTGCCAGCATTGGTGGTGAAAATACCACCAAATTCGTCAAAAAAATACAGACAAAAATAAAAGATAATATTAATACGTAAATATCATATAACTAGATAAAATTTTGGCTTTGCACTGACCTTTCAATAACCTATTATATAGAATACAGTAAGCAATACAAATTTTTTCATACATGTGACTTTACATAACAGTTTACACAAGTATTATGTGGTTAAACAGTTCAATCAATAGCGTCAGCAATGACGAATATGTGCAGGTAAGAGTCTCATAACTTTTCACAAACAGTAATACACAAAAAATCAGTTTATACAAATATTCACATAAACGCTTTCCATAGCTCAAGAATAAGCAGTTGGCAGTTCCAGCAGTAGCACCCAGCAATGGTCAACAGGTGCAAAACCAACAGGTGACATTTTTTTAGTAGAAACAGTCCATCAGTGGCACCCAGTAATGTTGAATAGGTGCAGACACCAACAAGTAACACCATTTCAGTAGAAGCAGTCCATTAGTGGCACCAGCAATGTTGATCAGGTGCACACAGTAACAGGTGACTTCATTTCAGTAGAAGCGATCCATCAGTGGCACCCAGCAATGTTGAGCAGGTGCAGACACCAACAAGTAACACCATTTCAGTAGAAGCAGTCCATTAGTGGCACCAGCAATGTTGATCAGGTGCACACAGCAACAGGTGACTTCATTTCAGTAGAAGCAATCCATCAGTGGCACCCAGCAATGTTGAGCAGGTGCAGACATCAACAGGTGACATCTTTTCAGTAGAAGCAGTCCATCAGTGGTACCAGCAATGTTGAGCAGATGCACACAGCACAGGTGACATCTTTTCAGTAGAAGCAGTCCATTAGTAGCACCAGCAATGTTGATCAGGTGCACACAGCAACAGGTGACTTCATTTCAGTAGAAGCAATCCATCAGTGGCACCCAGCAATGTTGAGCAGGTGCAGACACCAACAAGTAACACCATTTCAGTAGAAGCAGTCCATTAGTGGCACCAGCAATGTTGATCAGGTGCTGACCGCAGTCTTTATGGACTATCACTATCACGAATCACACTGTTCATCAGCAGAAATTAAACATGTCCTTGTGGCACCAATCATGTAGAGAAGGTACAAGTAACAGTCCATAATTTTTTACAATCACTGATCACACAGTTCATCAGCAGAAATTAAACATGTCCTTGTGGCACCAATCATGTAGAAAAAGTGCAAGTAACAGTCCATACTATTCACCATAACTACTGAGACAGTTCAGTCATGAACAGTAGTTTGAATGCACATACAATTTCTTTAACAAATTATTATCAATGCTCTTACACTAAACATACAAATCATAATAAACACACAAATGATATCAGGTAATTGTCACATTAACTATTACAGTACACAATAACAGTTAACCTATAATATTTATGGGTGTCAGTGCAAGCCACAAAAAACAAGTGAAATAATATTTAGGAGATAGGTTGGGATCACTTCTCTGGGATTATAAAAGGAAAACACACAAAACACACTCACTCATCTTTCATCCACATTAAGTACTACTGTGTAATTGAATAGTGTTAACTGTGTAAATGCAATTCTGTCAAAATTTTATGTTCATCATGTGTATCAAGTAGTAGTGGCAGCAATGTATAACAGTCAATAATAGTTAAGTCAACGTCATAGTCATCATGTCAAGACCAATGTTTGCCAAGCCAGATCAAAATGTACGGTTGCTGAACAACTGTCAGTGTACCAAGATATGCAAATGCTTCCTCTCTCAAAAAAAAAGTATATACTGCTTGGCGATTTGACAAAGTGTGTGTGTAGGCAATCTTCTTTCTACTTGAGTGTTCTAGTCTGCCATCTTCATCCTCCTTGTTCCATATGGACCAACAAAAAAAAAAAAAAAATATGCTCCTCACTTACTTTACCTCTTATCCACCAAAACTCCAATAATCATCACTTAACTTCAATAATACCTCATTTACCTTACCTCTTGTCCACAAAACTCTAATAATCATCAACTTCACATAATCTCAATACCTCAATAATACGTCTATACATATAAACCTCAGCACCAATATCATTTCACTTCCATAACAACTCTTTCCTCTAGTCAGTCTCCTCGAACAAGTACAGACAAAATCCTAGTGCAACTTCAATTCAGCATCCCATGCAATCCGAAGACACAGTGTCCACACACAACCTCTTTGTAATCCATCTGACCCAAATTTTCTACTCATTATAAATTATAAGATACATTTTGGTTCCTTGTCCATCATTAAATAAAAGAAATGCATACATGACCTCTAACAGACTTAGTTCGAATAACTCTCAGTAATTAAGTACGATTACGGAGTGTGAATGATCATAATATTTCACAGTGTGTACACCACTTCAAGAATCATAGCAGAAGCAAACATGTGGAGTATTTTTTGTGTCAAGTGGCACTTCCTATTTCAATTGCTCACGGAAAACGCAGTGTAATAACTGTCAATGGTCTAAACCTAGTTTTGGTATGTCATGTCGTTAGCTTCCTTCCTATTAGCATACATTTATACAGCTTTCATAAAACCTCCAGCTCATGTGACTTCTATGAAGTTTCTTGTACTAATGTCGTTTATGTCGAATTACTGCAGTTCATTTTCTTATCTTAAAAATATAAGGCACTGAGCGTAAGCAAAACATGCAATAGCGAGTAAATATACCAGTAGAGAACAGAATGTCAACAAGTGGATGCAGCACAATTCTTACAACGAGGCACTGCCAAGCGAACAATCTACAATTAATACCACAGTGTAACCTAAACTCTATGTTCGTACACAGTATATCAGCATTTCTATATACTAAATGGTTCAAATGGCTCTGAGCACTATGGGACTCAACTGCTGTGGTCATAAGTCCCCTAGAACTTAGAACTACTTAAACCTAACTAACCTAAGGACAGCACACAACACCCAGCCATCACGAGGCAGAGAAAATCCCTGACCCCGCCGGGAATCGAACCCGGGAACCCTGGCGTGGGAAGCGAGAACGCTACCGCACGACCACGAGATGCGGGCAATGTCTATATACTAAATTGAAGAGTAGTTATGACAACAAAACAGAAATGTGTAAATATGCAATCCATACGCACAGCAGCAAACATGCCTTACACAATAAACAGGTCATTAGCATCACATCGACATAAGCAAATAAATGTTCATATGTAATCTTAATAAGTACACATGAAGGCGCAAGCAGATAAATCACAAAGTATAACTTACATATCTAACCACATCAGCACAATTAATCAGGTGACAATTATAATTTAAATAAATAAGCACAGCAGGCACATAATAGAAAAATATGACATCAGTGAAAAAGCATAGCAGCCAAGCGATGCATAATATACACAAGTAATAACACTGTTCATTAATCAATAATTGTCAAAATCAGCAAATGTACACAAGCACGTCGCTTCACAAGTAAATTCATAGAACATGAAATTAGCACAAAGTATGAATCACGTAATCGCGAGCAGCAAATTACATCTAAAATACGTACCTAAGTGGAATTATGTTACCTGAAAAATAAACTCAATTAATAGTTACCCTTTTTTAGTTTATTACTTTTTTTCTTCAAAATTACATTCTTCCTGAAATTTTCTCCATAGTAAGTCGTCTTAACGTCGGACATGCACAGAATTTACCTGAAGGTCTTAAATATTTTACACAACCGTATCCTGAAAAATACTGAACGTTAATAACATAATTTACCAAATCACTATAGTTTTATACTGAATTTAATCCGAGAAATTAGACTGTGTATTTGTTTACGGCTGTCATTGCATTCACACTGGGCGCTCGATCAGCTGTAGGCGCGTGACGTAAGAAGTGATTGTTTGCGGTCAACGACTGCCTTGTGCGGCGCGCCGACTTGACTGTTGCTTTGAGTACGCGCCGCCGCCAAAACACAGCGCGGTATCCTTGTACTCTCCGCATGTTTACATGTAGCTGTTAGTTTCTCTAAAGTATGTCATTCCACAAAAATGTTTCAAAATTATATCATTCCACAAAAATTTTAACGTTCGATATATGATGTATTCCTTTAGAGCGTCGAGATTTAAGAGTTTCTACTTCAACAGTGTTATCATGAATAATTTTGCGAACTCTATATGGACCGTTATAAAGCAGAAAAAAATTGCGACACAAGCCTTTTCCTTTGTGAGATAAACGATGGGACTTAATTAATACCTTTTGACCAACTGACAAAGTTTTTAAACGACCAGGACGCTTAGCTGATTTCTCTCTTCTAGCAGCTGCAGATGCAATATTTTGCAGAGCCAGGTTCACAACTTCAGAATGCCGCAGTTTTCGTGAAGGCGGAAAAGGAACGATTTCAGAAATGCGATTTGACGGTGCTTTGTTTTTTAATATCAATAGAGGCGGTAAAGAAGTTGAGTCATTAGGAAGTTCATTCATAATGTTTTGAAAAATATGAAGATACTGATCCCAAGTTCTGTGATTCTGATGACAATAAAGACGGCACAATTTATTGATTTCCTTCATCCATCTCTCTGAAGCATTAGATTGAGGGTGAAAAAGTGAAATAAAAATTGGTTTAATCTTACGACGCCGTAGAGTACGAAGCCAAATTTTAGAGCGAAACTGTGATCCATTATCTGATATGACCTTATCAACATGACCAACTTCTTTAAGAAAATGTTTGATGAAAGCATTAGATACTGAACGAGCTGTTGCTTTGCGTAAAGGTGTAAAACACACATATTTTGATGTCAATTCCACTGCTACGAAAATGTACGCAAAACCATTAGTAGAACGAACCACTGGACCGAACAAATCGACTGCAGCCATGTCCTTTAATTTCGCTGGAATGATAGGAAACAACGGTGCTCTGTGAGAAACAGTTGGCGGCTTAGCCTGTTGACATAATTTGCATTTGGCAAGAACAGATCGAATACGTTTTTCCATATTACTGAAGTAGCAATTTTCTCGTAATTTATGAAAGCATTTTCTGGGACCAAAGTGCGCATAACTGAAATGTGTGTACCAAATCAATTTATTGACCAACTCATCAGGAATACAAACTAACCAAACAGAGTTGTCGACCGATTTTCGTTTGAAAAGAATGTCATTGCGAACTAAATAATACTGTCTGATCGCTACGCTTTCCTTTCTCCTCCACTTCTCCTTAATGTCCTTCCAGATTGGATCCTTACTTTGCTCCTTAGCGATGTCCTGGAGCGAAGACGAAATAAAGTTCTCAAACGCAACACCTTGAATGTACATCAAACAATAATGGTTATCTTTGCAGTCCTCTTCAGCACTTTGTTTCAAACCCATAGGTGCACGTGATAAAGCATCAGCAACAATATTTGAAGATCCCTGTATGTAAACAATACTAAAATCAAATTCCTGTAGGTACAACGCCCATCGTGACAATCTTCCATGAGTTAATTTTGTCGACATAAGAAATTCCAGAGCTCGATGATCAGTGTAAACCTTAGTATGTCTACCAAACAAAAATGTGCGAAATTTTGTGAAAGCCCAAACAACAGCCAAAGCTTCAAGTTCCGTAATCGAATAATTCTTCTCTGATTTAGAGAGAACACGACTTCCAAATGCAATAGTCTTCTGTACTACAACGCCGTCTTCTTCTATCTCTTGAAATAAATGTGCACCTAGGCCTTTGTATGATGAGTCCGTCGCCAAACAAAAATCTTTAGATAGATCCGGATGTGAAAGAAGTGGAGCAGCAACTAAAGCATCACGAAGTTGTTCAAATTCTGATTGAGCTTCCTCATCCCAACACCAATTAGATTTCTTTCCAGATAGTTCACATAAACGAGGTGTGGCCAAATTGTCCAATCTAACAAAGCGTCTAAGAAAATTACAAACACCAAGGAAACTACGAACATCACGTTTTGTGGTTGGAACAGCATAATTACGAATAGCGTCTAGTTTCTCTGGATCAGGGAGAATACCTTCTGTAGAAATAATGTGACCGAGAAATTTCACCTGAGAACGACCAAATTCAGATTTTTCCAAGTTCACTGTCATGCCAACTCGTGCAAAAATACGTAATAATGAATCCAAAATTTTGTTATGCTCACTCCAAGAACGTTTAGCAATAAGAATATCGTCAACATATGAAGTAATATTGTCACGAAGATAAACAGGTAAAATTTCATTTAAACTACGAATGAATGCTGCTGAAGATACAGTAAGTCCAAACGGCAATTTCCGAAACTGGTAACAGTTACCAAAGGCTAAAAAGGCAGTATATTTTCTACAATCAGGGTGGAGTTCTATTTGCCAAAAACTTGCGCGCATATCAATCGTGGATAAAACTTTAATTCCATGGAAATGTTGAAGAAGTTCATCTAAATTTTGTGGACGGTCAGTTTCAGGAATAATAATATTATTTATCTGTCTGGAATCCAGAACCAAACGAATTGACCCATCCTTTTTAAGAACAACGTGTAATGGGCTGGTATAAGGGCTGACTGCTGGCTCAATAATGCCCTGATCTAACATGTATTGAAGTTCATTCTTAACCTTGTCTCTGTAAGCCAAAGGAATAGCGTACGTTTTTCCGCGAAATGGTGTGTGTTCTTTTACTTTAAATAAATATTGTAAGCCTTGTATAGTTCCTGTGTGATGACTAAACACTGTAGCATGTGAAGTCAAAATATGGTGCAGCTCTTCTTTTGCAACGTCATCTGGCACTTCAGCTTTTTTAACCTTTTCATTAATTAATTCTTCGCTACTAATTATATCCTCCATCGCGTCTCTGTATCTATTGTCATTGTCATGAATAAACACACTGTCGTCATAATGCTCAACGAAAACATCAGAAGTAAGAAACCTTAAACATTTTGTATCTGATTCACATCCTGCTAAACACTCGAAAAATTTCAAACATTTCGGCATTCCGGCAACATTCAAATTCACACTTCCTTCTTTAAAGTTCAAAATTGCCTTATGTGCGTTAAGAAACTCCATACCTAAAATAATCTGTGTACTGAGTAATGGAACAATAATAAAATTAGCAGACAATTCGTATCCTTGACAAATGAAATTTAGGTTGGTCTGTTGTTTAACTTCCACACCTTTTCCAGAAATCGCTCCTCGAATTGTAGTTGTAGAAATAGGTAACACAGGACAGGCAATAGTTCTTTCACATATACGAAAAACTGATTCACTAATGACGTTCAATGGGCTCCCAGAATCTAAAACTGCAGTGAACTTATTCTTACCCACACATACTTCAATAACAGGATGTAAAAATGCGTCTACATTATTTTCCTTTTCGCCTAGCAAAATGTCTCTCATATCTTCCAGGCGTACGTAGTGTAAAGTTGTAGTGTCATTACTTTCTGAACCGTCTGTATTGCTGCCAGAAGCCGAAGCTGCAAGTCATGGTCGATTGTTTGCGTCACGTCTTTGATTATTCCCGCCATTTCGCGGATCAATTTCTACTATTTCCACTTGTCTCTCTGAATTTCTGTCACGCGGAGGATGCCAATTAGGTCCTTCCTGTCTGTTAGATGCAAATTCTTGGTTGTGTCTGTTATTAAAATTTCTGTTTTCCTGTCTGTCTGCATAGCTACTTCTTGTGTAATTTCGACTGTCACTTCTGAAATTATTGTTAGACCTACTACCCTGGTTATTTCTGTAGTAAGAGTTTCTATTATTGTATGAATAATTTCTGTCTTGATGATACCGATTACTGTTTCCGTATGATTGATCATTCCGGTAAGAATTACCGTTATTATAATTGTCTGTGTAATTTCTGTTGGAACGTCTGTTATTGTCATAAGGCTGGTATCTATTGTCCTGTCTGTTACGTCTGTCATTCTCAAAATTACCCATATAACGCCCGTTCCGATCACTATCCCTTTTCTCTGAAAATCTATCGTAATTACTGTTACTGAAAAAGTTACAAGAAGTCCCGTCGTCGTTGTCATACTCAAGTTCTTGTAACAAAGTCTTAAAAGTCTCAATGTCGTCTTTACATCTTCCGGCTAAAGCAATTTGTCTTATGGATTGTGGCAACTTAGTCAAACAAATGCGAATTAATTCAGTCGGGCTATAAGGGTTGGACAGGAACTGATTCTTTCGAATCATGTCTTCAAAGTATTCTGCCGGCGTGCGGAACTCAGACTGTTTAAAATTATGCTGCATAATCAGACTATGTTTGACTCTGTCTTGTGTGTTTTCGGACCAATATGCCGATAGAAATGCATGATAAAAATCATTCAGATTATTACAATCTCTAATGAGTGCGCGCATCCGCGTCGACGGTTCGTTTTCTAAATATCCACACATAAATTCCAGTTTG
Organism: Schistocerca nitens; assembly: GCF_023898315.1. Classification (NCBI taxonomy): domain Eukaryota; kingdom Metazoa; phylum Arthropoda; class Insecta; order Orthoptera; family Acrididae; genus Schistocerca; species Schistocerca nitens. The sequence goes on from NC_064618.1 coordinate 140,495,304, forward strand.
TGACTTAGTGGCCAATTTGGTGGGAGTGCGTACATAAATTGATCTAACCATGCACATGGATGTATGTCATTCCTAGAATTGCAAAAGATCTTAAATTTCCGAACAGTCAAGAAGTGTTTACAGTCAAAGCTTCCGCCTCGTGGCGACAAAGACCTACCGCGTCTGTCCCAGTCCGAATGTCGATTATTGTCAAGTTCACGCGCCTGGCGCTCTCTTGTTGCATCCCGTAAATGAAACAAATTATTTTCTTCAAAGCCCTCTGCTATCTGTGATACTAAAATTCGTCTGCTGTTTTTTTTCTACGATTTCGCTTTCAATATATTTGTCTTGCTTTTGTAATGCCTCAGATTCCCTTTTGACGCGTTCATTAACTTTTCCCTGATTTTCAACATGCTTATTTATGTTCTGGTACTCTTCGGTTTCTGCAAATGGCAATGGTGCTGTATCATCTGAATCTCTGTCCCCATTTAAGTTAAGACTTGTCAATTTATCTGGAATCTCCTCAACTCTTTCCGATAAGTTTAAGTCTTCCGTCAGTGTCGCAACTCGGGTTTCGGTATTGTCACATTTAGTAGTTGACTGTTCACACTGTTGCGTTAAGTCATTTGTTACGGATTCCTCGATTCTCTCAAATATTTCTTCCTTATCGTGTGCACGTTGTAAATTTAACTCTGAAAATTTTTGTACTATCACGCGATCTCTTTCTTCCTGTTCTCGATCCTGTTCCCTTTGTCTAATCTCTACTGCAATTAATCTATTATTGTGAGCATTCCAAATCGGTTGAACTTCTTCTCTGATTTCTTTCTTTAATTCATCTTTCATATTTTTGAAACATGTCCCTATTCGTGAGTCTAATCGTGTTTCCATTGTTCCTATCTCAGTTTTTAATTCAGATCCTAACTGTGATCCCAGTGAGTCAAACCGTGTTTCCATTGTTTCCATCTCTGTTTTAATTGTTCCTATTTGTGATCCCAACTGTGACCCCAGTGAGTCTAACCGTGTTACCACTGTTTTTAATTCAGATCCCAAATTTAATATTACACCCATCAACTGCTCCGTATTAACTTGTTCGAAATTCCTTTCGCCCCTAACATTTCCCGCAAAACCAGTTTCGTTCGTCATAGCTGTAAAGCTATCTGTGTTCAATACTATTCCCGAATTTTCTATCGTTAATCTCGTATTCTGAGAATTTTCTGATTGAGAAAAATTTTGAAATGGTTCCGGACTATTTTCCCGACTTATTACATTGTTTTCAACTCCATTATTCATCATACTGTTGTCCTGTGTTGGCGAGTTCGCCATGTCAACAATTTCGTCATTCTCACTGTCCATCATTTTTGCCTTTTTCATCGACCGCGTAATCATTTACAAAACATACAAAACTCGTCACTATATGAAATTACACACAATGACACTTTATCTCCAACAATACCATTCACACGAAATGTTTCCCTCAAACACGATTAATCGAACAATTGAAATAATTGCACTAAATTGTCAAACCCATAGACAAGACAACAACAAAAATTTTGAAAAATACCATTAGAAGAATGCCAATTACCAAATCTACACATGCAATATAGACTACAATTACTAAACTACAAATTACTACAACAATACTACTGCCTACTATTTTTACAATCAGAAGAATTCCAAGGGACGATCCGAAGCAGTGGTCGCCACGTGCATGGGGGCTTAATTAAAAAAGATGAAAATAATTTTAGTAGCTGTATGTCCGATTACGAAGTCTCGTAACGGTTGGCCCTGACTGTTATTATTACGCTATCTGACTGCTTAGAACAACAACAAGGAATGAAATGGAAATTTTCATTAACACAATTAATTAATTAAGTCCCCAGCAACTATAAAACCAACGCAACAACAAGCACAAGAGTAACTGTTCTGTGTGTGGGAGTGTGACTCAACGTACGCATCTAGCACGGTTCTTCTTCAACAACACAAGAATTTTTAAATAACATTTATACTGAATTAATTAAAGGAAATAAAAATACCATAATTACCCAAGAGAACCACAATTACACTCTAATCCAAGAACACAAGCCAGATGCTTTGTTGACTGAACCTGTAATGACGCATTATTTAAAACATGGAAATAATGAAAAATAAATCAAGTTTCGTTACCTTCATATATTGATGACAAGCACTCAAATTATTACAATATATCTCCACACCGACTCGCTATTACAACATCTCAACAAGAATTTTTCAGTATGACATCTCAGCAAGCACTCCCTACTAGCACATCTCAACACGAACTGACTACTACGAGTCCTGGACAAGCACTGACTTCTAGCACATATCAATAATGACTGCCCGTGGAGGCGGCGGAACAATGCTCTCTAGCGATCTCTGGCGCTGTGGCTCAGTGTAGCCACCTTTCACCATACACAGCTTCATCACGAGCTTCTCGCTTTAATAGTCAACATTTGTTTATGAAACTTCCTGACATATCAACACTGTGTACCGGACCGAGATTCCAACTCGAAATGCACACTTGTTCATAAAAAATAGAACACCTTGAACGACTTGAGACAGGACATTCAGTTCACAGGACATGTTCTGCCGAAATGGTCAGCGTTTGAAACATGTCGACACGCGTGTTCAAGGTCGATATCGATATCACAACGCAGCACCACCTACAGGTAACATGTTATCACGGTTCTCATTGTCACTATAAACTGAAGTTAATGAATCAGTGTGAATTTAGCTGACGTGCAGGCTGCCTCGCAGACGGATGCCCGAACCGTAGCGTCAAAACAGTGACATTGAATTAGGGCGCATTTTTGGCACGAATGTAACGCATTCATCCGCGAAATTGGTGCTGGTGTGGGACGAAGTGTTTCCGCAGTGCAACTGGTGTGTGCCGAATGGTTCAATGAAGGCCGTCGAACACCATGAGATGGGTCAGGTCGCGCGACACTCACCACCGCCACCCGAGAAGATTGACACCTCATCCGAATGGCATTGCAGGACAGATCAGCGTCCTCCGCTACTCTGGCGCATCAGTGGAACACAGCAACACACCGTACACTGTCTGGGGTGACAGTCCGTCACAGTTTATTACGGCGTGGCTTGCGTGCGCGTCGTTCACTTCTCCGCCTACCTTTGACAATTGTGGTTCAAAAAATGGTTCAAATGGCTCTGAGCAGTATGGGACTTAACATCTGAGGTCATCAGTCCCCTAGACTTAGAACTGCTTAAACCTAACTAACCTAAGGACATCACACACACCGATACCCGAGGCAGGATTCGAACCTGCGACCGTAGCAGCAGCGCGGTTCCGGACTGAAGCGCCTAGAACCCCTCGGCCACAATGGCCGGCTTTGACGATTGTGCAGAAACATGCTAGATGGCAATTGTGTATGGAACGACGACACTGGGGACATTTATTTGAAAATGATGGCCGCATTTTGGTTCGCCACAGACGGGGGAAGAGGCATCACAGTGACTGCATTCACACACAACGTACAGCGCCAACTAAAGGCCTTATGGTGTGGAGTGCTACTGGGTACAACCACAAATCACGGCTGCTGCTTATCTAGGGCACTGTGATCAGTGTGATGTTCGTGAATGACGTCATGCGACCCGTAGTCATATCCTTTCTGCACAACGCCCCAGAAGCCATATTTCAGCGAGACAATGCATGACAACATGTTGCTGCACGAATACATGTCTTGTTGCTGTCACAGGATGTCAGCTTTTTGCCCTGGCCCGCCAGATCACCAGACTTGCCAACCGAAAATGTGTGGGATATGGTGAAGACGGGCGCAGCACTGTGACTCAATGACAACCACCACAGATGAACTTTGGAACAAGGTAAATGGAGCATGAATGGTTACACCACAGGACACCATTCGCACCTTACACACGTCGAAACCATCTTGTATGGAACAAGTTATCAGGGCCCATGGTAGATCCTGTATCTACTAGGCAATAGGCCACATGCTGAACCGAGCTAAATGAAATGCTAAGCATTTCAGCAGAACAACTAATGTAGATGTCCTGTGAATAAGACCTCCTATGTCTAATCTTTCAAGATGTTCTGTTTTTTTTTTTTTCGCTTTCGCGGAGAAGTGCTGTATGGTGTGAGCAACCCAAGTATTACTCACGTCCCGTCATCACAGCTTTACTTCCGCCAGTAACTCATCTTCTACCTTCCAAGCTGTGGCTAAGCCATGTCTCCGCAGTATCATTTCTTCCAGTAGAGCTAATCCTGCAAGTTTCGCAGGAGAGCGTTAGCAGAATTTGCAGTGTAAGAGATGAGATACTGGCGGAAGTAAAGCTGTGAGGACAGGTCGTGATTCGTGCTTGGATTGACCAGTCAGTGGAGCGTTTGCCCGCGAAAGGCAAAGGTGTCGAGATAAAGTCACGGTCCGGCACACATTTTTAATACACCAGAAAGTTTCATATCAACGTAAAATCCGCTGCAGAGTGAAAATTTCATTCTAGAAGCATGTGTGTATTTATTCTTCAGAGCAGTATATAAATGTAAAGAAACAACAGTTCGTCATTAATGGATATCTTTCCCCAAAGTATACTTCCTGAAAAAAGAAGTATCTTCCAGAAGACATGGTCGGCTATTAACGGAGCTTCCTACACGTATCGGTGGACATGTAAATGATAAGAGTTGCAGTTCTCGGTGGAGGTAGAACAGCTACCAGAGCATATTATTGTTATTCATGTTGGCTGTTGTTACCAGCCCTGGTAGGGTACATACTGGGGTAGGTTAGAAATCAGATTAATAATGTTGCTCACGGAGCATATGTTCGCTTTATCGGGCAACGACAAAGTTATTGACTGTGGGAGGTGTCGTCAGAATGGAAATAATGAAGTCACTGTAAAAAAGTCATTAATTTTGGCTCTTATCTTGCATGGATTTCCACGTAGATTTCGTCGAAGTTGTTATGGCTCATCTTGTTGATTCAAGGGTGATTCCACTTTGACTGCTAGAAGGTCCAGATCTGTATTTTAGCAATATTTGAAAACCTAACAAATGCGTTTTTCAGGAAATTCTTAATGATCAAACAATCCCAGATCAGAACAATGGTATGGTAGAAATAATTTTTGACTTGCTGTTCACGATCCACATTTTTATTAAACTTCTTGTAAATTCACATATACTACTTCTTAATTGTCACTTAATCAAGAAAACAGTTTTGTATCAATCTTCATATATTTAATTTCCACTTTAACCAAACACAAGACTTGACTGTTCTTTTACAAAGAGAAAAAACGACTTAACTTCTGCAAAGTGAAACAAAGACTGCTCTGTGCGCATTCGCGCACTAACGGTTACAAGTAAGTCAAGGATTATGACAGTCTCACAAAAATGAATACACACAAGAACCATATCATTGTAATATATCGATACATCGGAGTAGCTAAACATTAATAAAACCAAATGTGAATATTGTCACAAAAATACGTCTGTTACTTCACAGAAAAGTAGTACGATATTACTGGTATCGAGAACTGGAGTTGGAGTGCCGTAATGGCCACGTAAATTAACAAACATTACAAAAGTCATTGTTGAGTGATCGCGGTGAAGGAAATGGAGACGTCGCGTACTGGTGTGACAGAGTTATCAGCGTCTGACAGAGGTGGAAAGGGGCCCTACTGCGTGTCTCCATTAGGCCGGCTGGTCGGATCGTGAAATATACAGATTTGTGGGATATTCAGATGTGACAGTAGTCCGATACTGGACTGTAGGGGAACGTGAGGGAAGGCTTACTTGTCGATAAGGCTCTGGTCGACCATATCTAACCACCACAAGGGTTTGTCGCCATACTGTGTGTGGTCAAGTAACGGACTGCCTGCAAGATTCTGCATCATCCCCACCACTGGTGGAGACTAGCAGCAGCGGGTCTTTATTACCATTCCATTTCGTAGGCTACCATTAACATCATCACACAAACGGCTGCGTTTGGAGGTGCTTCGTGGCCAGAAAGGACGGACTGCCGATGAATGTTGTCGCATTGCGTTTAGCGACGAATCGAGACTCTTCACTACTCGGACAGCATCATCGGCGAGTATGGCTGCGACCTACGAGAAACATCCCTCATCCAGATTTTTAGGAGAGATACAATGCTGTTACACCCGATGTTATGGTGTGTGGAGCTATCGGGTATGACTTCACGTCGCGGCCGATAGGGACTGAGGAACGTCTGATGGCACAGCGTAACATCACGATCATCCTGCTTCCTCGCGTGTTATCTCTTATGCACTGTATGTAGATGCCACTTATCAACAGGACAACGCTCGTCTACAAAAAGTACGTGCCTCTATGAACTGTCTGCGTTATCTGTCCCCGGGAGAACATGTGAGAGATCAGCTCGGACGTCAATTCCTTCCCAGTTCCAGTATCGTGGATGTCCATGACCAGTTACACCATTTGCCTCGGGAGAGGATACAACGGGCTTATGACACTCATCGCAACAGAGTACGTACATGCATCCACGTCAGAGCGGGTGTAACGTCATTCTGAAAGGTGGGCTTATTTTGCCAAGCCTTTTGTAAATCTGAATCGATTTTGAAAACACAGATATAACATCATCAGACATCAAATCAACACTTGTAGTTTCATTTCGTTTCCTCCTCGCGTTCTGAGTGCTTCACGTTTTTTCTCAGGCAGTATGTAATGATGGGCAATTCCATTGCTGCTCCTGAATTGTAGCTGATTAACCGTAAACATACCTGGCCTCTGGGTCTTGTGGCCATCCAGTGGATGTAGAATGAGGTTCCCATGGAGATAATGGTTCTGCAGCAGAAAGACTAAAGCAGGCGCAATAACCACACAAAATGAAACCGTAAGATTATTTACAGACTGACTGTAAGGTAACATAATTCCCCAAAGTTGAGAAATTTTTTTAGTTGGCAAGAAAGGAGTCTCGGAAGACAAAAATAGTATCATAGAACAATCAGGCTTCTCTTTGTAATACAAGAGATATTCACTAAAACTATCTCCAACCGTGTAGGAAAAACTCCTCTGTGCCACTAATTGTGCCTGATACTACTGCGGCTACTTGAGAATGGTCTTCACCCAGTAGCTGCGTTGCCTCCGCTCTTCTCTTCTTGCTGTCCATCAGTTGGCATATACCGAGGAATTAAATTTAGTGTGACTCCATAACACTAACCAACAGTGATAATGCATCTTACACAATAACGTGACTTTATCCCTGTTCATGACGACCGATACTGCAACAGCGTTTGTCGCACTGGCTCCATAACATCTACTGATACATTAACTGACGGTCGTCCATTCTGTGTTGCGTCACCATCACCTTTCTACCTGCTTAGAAACCATGTTGATCACTCAGTGAGTAGTAAGGAAACAAACATCACATGTGACGTGTCTCCTCTACAGGGCGAGGTAGTTAAGACAAGCCGTCGGGAGGTTATAGCGTACAATGTGCAGAATTTTCTGACGCACAGAAATAATCTGCAACTTTTGTAGCTGTCGAATTATGACATCGAATTTACAAAGTAATGTAACTATATATTTTTTCTGTACCATTAGGAGAGGACTTTAACAGTATAATACAGGGTGTTTCAAAAATGACCGGTATATTTGAAACGGCAATAAAAACTAAACGAGCAGCGATAGAAATACACCGTTTGTTGCAATATGCTTGGGACAACAGTACATTTTCAGGCAGACAAACTTTCGAAATTACAGTAGTTACAATTTCCAACAACAGATGGCGCTGCGGTCTGGGAAACACTATAGTACGATATTTTCCACATATCCACCATGCGTAGCAATAATATGGCGTAGTCTCTGAATGAAATTACCCGAAACCTTTCACAACGTGTCTGGCGGAATGGCTTCACATGCAGATAAGATGTACTGCTTCAGCTGTTCAATTGTTTCTGGATTCTGGCGGTACACCTGGTCTTTCAAGTGTCCCCACAGAAAGAAGTCACAGGGGTTCATGTCTGGCGAATAGGGAGGCCAATCCACGCCGCCTCCTGTATGTTTCGGATAGCCCAAAGCAATCACACGATCATCGAAATATTCATTCAGGAAATTAAAGACGTCGGCCGTGCGATGTGGCCGGGCACCATCTTGCATAAACCACGAGGTGTTCGCAGTGTCGTCTAAGGCAGTTTGTACCGCCACAAATTCACGAAGAATGTCCAGATAGCGTGATGCAGTAATCGTTTCGGATCTGAAAAATGGGCCAATGATTCCTTTGGAAGAAATGGCGGCCCAGACCAGTACTTTTTGAGGATGCAGGGACGATGGAACTGCAACATGGGGCTTTTCGGTTCCCCATATGCGCCAGTTCTGTTTATTGACGAAGCCGTCCAGGTAAAAATAAGCTTCGTCAGTAAACCAAATGCTGCCCACATGCATATCGCCGTCATCAATCCTGTGCACTATATCGTTAGCGAATGTCTCTCGTGCAGCAATGGTAGCGGCGCTGAGGGGTTGCCGCGTTTGAATTTTGTATGGATAGAGGTGTAAACTCTGGCGCATGAGACGATACGTGGACGTTGGCGTCATTTGGACCGCAGTTGCAACACGGCGAACGGAAACCCGAGGCCGCTGTTGGATCACCTGCTGCACTAGCTGCGCGTTGCCCTCTGTGGTTGCCGTACGCGGTCGCCCTACCTTTCCAGCACGTTCATCCGTCACGTTCCCAGTCCGTTGAAATTTTTCAAACAGATCCTTTATTGTATCGCTTTTCGGTCCTTTGGTTACATTAAACCTCCGTTGAAAACTTCGTCTTGTTGCAACAACACTGTGTTCTAGGCGGTGGAATTCCAACACCAGAAAAATCCTCTGTTCTAAGGAATAAACCATGTTGTCTACAGCACACTTGCACGTTGTGAACAGCACACGCTTACAGCAGAAAGACGACGTACAGAATGGCGCACCCACAGACTGCGTTGTCGTCTATAACTTTCACATCACTTGCAGCGCCATCTGTTGTTGAAAATTGTAACTACTGTAATTTCGAAAGTTTGTCCGCCTGAAAATGTACTGTTGTCCCAAGCATATTGCAACAAACGGTGTATTTCTATCGCTGCTCGTTTAGTTTTTATTGCCGTTTCAAATATACCGGTCATTTTTGAAACACCCTGTATGTACGGAATAGTAACCAGATAACAGCACTGTCTCGCGAGTGTCTGACCTTGGGCACTAATTTGTGCTACAAAGCGTTTCATGTTCAATTTTATCTGATCGTATCACAGGCCAGTGTTACATTACAGTTTCATCGAGAGGCGTTGGCGTCTCCTGGTAGACAAGTTCTTTTCATTTCCACCGCAGATAAAAGTTTGCAGGAGTTAAGTTTGATGGGTGCGAAGGCAATTTTATGCGTGATACAGTACAGGAGACGTTTGTTGGACCTCTGCACTTGACGATAAAAATGGTTCAAATGGCTCTCAGCACTATGGGACTTAACTTCTGAGGTCATCAGTCCCCTAGAACTGAGAACTACTTAAACCTAACTAACCTAAGGACAGCACACACATCCATGCCCGAGGCAGGATTCCAACCTGCACTTAGCGACAGGATATTGGTTTGCAGCGCTGTTATTTTACAGTTTTTTTTCTCATATGATATATCGGTGAAACCCTTTTCGAAGAAAGTGTAAAGCATCATAAAACATTTAAAAATCGCCAGCGTCGTAATTCGGCAGTTGGGCAACTGTAAACGTCCAAGATTTCCGGGGACCATCAGAAAATACACTAAGTTTTGCGCTATCACCTAGCGAAAACAGCACGTTAATACATACTGCATAAAAAAATACGGAGCACCGACAAGGAGACGAGGAAACAAAATGAGACTTCACGGTACGAGATGTTATTTCATTATTTACAAAAATGGTTCAAATGGCTCTGAGCACTATGGGACTCAACTGCTGACGTTATTAGTCCCCTAGAACTTAGAACTAGTTAAACCTAACTAACCTAAGGACATCACAAACATCCACGCCCGAGGCAGGATTCGAACCTGCGACCGTAGCGGTCTTGCGGTTCCAGACTGCAGCGCCTTTAACCGCACGGCCACTTCGGCATTATTTACAGAACCGAGTCAAATTTACAAAGGCCTGGACAATATCAGCCCACTTACCTTTATGACGCTACACCCTCTCAGTCCTGATTGCATACACTGATTCCGTTGGGAAGAGTTTCAAGAAGCCATGTGCCTATATTACTTGTCAGTAGTGCAACGCGGCCTGAAGCAAAATCAATAAGTGATTTTCTTATGTTAGCCTCCATCTAAGTGAAATATTGCAGTGTCCGTTTTAAGTTTTAAATTGATTTTCTATACAGACAAAGATGCTGTTGGTCATAATTGTGATAATGATTGTGTACTGGTGGCCCAGAACCCACTCTGAGGTAATAAATTCCAGTTAAACTGTGTATACAATGAATTTCTATCAATGCAAACAGCATCTTACCTGATATAAATTCTTATCTGTTGCTGTATGAAGCCTGGTTATTTCTTTACAACTTTTATAAAATATTTTGACAGGAAAAATAACATTAGTGTTGCGTGCTTGTGGAATTAGGTGACAAAACTTTTCATTTTGCTTAAAGAAAAATGTTGCCACCTCGAATAACAGTAACGTTAAATTCGATAAACGATCTGCAATTAGTAAAGAGACTATTACACAACAGCACTGAAAATTACTAAAAATCAATACTTCTGCTTAGTTAAAAATACTTATCATACATTTAACTTGTTTGTTGTTTGTATGTAATTACTTTTGTAAATGAACATAATGCTATTTACACTGCTTGACAGACAACATTGCTACTTGTTCCCAGGAGGAGATTTCTTTAACAAAATAACGATCATTAGCTGGGAAAAGCAATGATTAAATAAAATCTCATCTCACATTAATAATAAGTAACTAGTTCTATTTTAATCTTGCTGAAATTGTACAACACGGAAGCAAAACATAACACGCCTCATTGGCGCCTAACGTGGGGCACGATACACAACATTTATTGTAATACTGTAATCGTTTACAGGCGTAGTGTAGCATAATAAAATATATTAATACGCATTTCATTCTCTTTTGATGTGCGAGTCTGACACGAGAGAGATTACTGTGTAAATATATGGCATTTGAAGTGTTGCAAGCAGTAGCTACACACACACACACACACACACACACACACACAGACACACACACAAAAGCGCGCGCGCGCTCGCACTTAATTCGCATTAATTACGTGTGAGTGTAATATTTTCAAAAAAAAATTTCTGATAGATATTATGTGGTATTTATTGTCAGTGATAATTTTTTTGCAATATTAGTGTCAAACATGGTTAGAACGAAGTAGCAAGTAAAGTCGAACGAGCATGCTGATGCAGAAATGGCATGAGATCTTCAAATAGGTCAACCTTCGCACACTTCAGTGCAAGTCCATTATAAAGTAAATATAGATGATAACGATTTATTACGTGATATTCCGAGCGAAAATGAAACTGAGGAGTTGTCAACACAGACGGACGTTCCTGCAGTTAAACGTTTAGAAGTGAATAATAATATTTCTACCGGGAAAGGGGCAGAAGTTAGCAATTCTCAAGCTATGCCACTATGGGATAGTAAAATGCTAGCATTATTATTCGAGAAGTTCAGTATCATAGAACATGAAATCCGTAGACAAGAAAAGGCTATAAAGTTCGCTATCATGGAACAGGAAAAGGAAAAGCGTAGGCAACGAAAGGCTATAGAAGACCAGCAACGTGAGATCAGGGAGCAGGAGCGTGATAGGAAATACACTCCTGGAAATGGAAAAAAGAACACATTGACACCGGTGAGTCAGACCCACCATACTTGCTCCGGACACTGCGAGAGGGCTGCACAAGCAATGATCACACGCACGGCACAGCGGACACACCAGGAACCGCGGTGTTGGCCGTCGAATGGCGCTAGCTGCGCAGCATTTGTGCACCGCCGCCGTCAGTGTCAGCCAGTTTGCCGTGGCATACGGAGCTCCATCGCAGTCTTTAACACTGGTAGCATGCCGCGACAGCGTGGACGTGAACCGTATGTGCAGTTGACGGACTTTGAGCGAGGGCGTATAGTGGGCATGCGGGAGGCCGGGTGGACGTACCGCCGAATTGCTCAACACGTGGGGCGTGAGGTCTCCACAGTACATCGATGTTGTCGCCAGTGGTCGGCGGAAGGTGCACGTGCCCGTCGAACTGGGACCGGACCGCAGCGACGCACGGATGCACGCCAAGACCGTAGGATCCTACGCAGTGCCATAGGGGACCGCACCGCCACTTCCCAGCAAATTAGGGACACTGTTGCTCCTGGGGTATCGGCGAGGACCATTCGCAACCGTCTCCATGAAGCTGGGCTACGGTCCCGCACACCGTTAGGCCGTCTTCCGCTCACGCCCCAACATCGTGCAGCCCGCCTCCAGTGGTGTCGCGACAGGCGTGAATGGAGGGACGAATGGAGACGTGTCGTCTTCAGCGATGAGAGTCGCTTCTGCCTTGGTGCCAATGATGGTCGCATGCGTGTTTGGCGCCGTGCAGGTGAGCGCCACAATCAGGACTGCATACGACCGAGGCACACAGGGCCAACACCCGGCATCATGGTGTGGGGAGCGATCTCCTACACTGGCCGTACACCACTGGTGATCGTCGAGGGGACACTGAATAGTGCACGGTACATCCAAACCGTCATCGAACCCATCGTTCTACTATTCCTATACCGGCAAGGGAACTTGCTGTTCCAACAGGACAATGCACGTCCGCATGTATCCCGTGCCACCCAACGTGCTCTAGAAGGTGTAAGTCAACTACCCTGGCCAGCAAGATCTCCGGATCTGTCCCCCATTGAGCATGTTTGGGACTGGATGAAGCGTCGTCTCACGCGGTCTGCACGTCCAGCACGAACGCTGGTCCAGCTGAGGCGCCAGGTGGAAATGGCATGGCAAGCCGTTCCACAGGACTACATCCAGCATCTCTACGATCGTCTCCATGGGAGAATAGCAGCCTGCATTGCTGCGAAAAGTGGGTATACACTGTACTAGTGCCGACATTGTGCATGCTCTGTTGCCTGTGTCTATGTGCCTGTGGTTCTGTCAGTGTGATCATGTGATGTATCTGACCCCAGGAATGTGTCAATAAAGTTTCCCCTTCCTGGGACAATGAATTCACGGTGTTCTTATTTCAATTTCCAGGAGTGTATATGGAACAAGTAAACAGTATGTTTATAGAACGAGATAAGGAAATTGTCCAGAGAATTAATCATGTGTTAGTAGTTCACGATACAGCAATTACGACTCATTGCAACAAAGAAATCAATGCAATGAAGACTAGTATTAAATCAAAAATGGTTCAAATGGCTCTGAGCACTATGGGACTCAACTTCTGAGGTCATTAGTCCCCTAGAACTTAGAACTAGTTAAACCTAACTAACCTAAGGACATCACACACATCCATGCCCGAGGCAGGATTCGAACCTGCGACCGTAGCAGTCGCGCGGTTCCGGACTGAGCGCCTAGAACCGCTAGACCACCGCGGCCGGCAGTATTAAATCGTTGGCAAATATACCAACTCAAGTGAATAATCTTCAAACATAGGTTAGAAACGCAGTTCAAAACTTTGACTACTACTGTGGAGTCAATACTGAATGATATCCTCACAGAAGTACAGAAATAAGTACGAATGTAAGTAGCCAAGGCACTGAATATTGAGAATCACAATCTTGAAACATAGCACACAGCAACGAGGTCGCTGGTACTGACAGGCAAAAGAACATTGAAAATTTGCCGACAAGCTCTATTGCAGGCACAATACACCAAGTTTCGGTAATCAGTCTGTTTTACCCCAGCAATTTGTTCCACCAAGAAACCCGAATTATAAAGCAAACTGTACTTGCAATAAAGTCAGTACACCACCTGCTAATGGCAACAACTTCATGCACTTAAGTACCTTAAAGCATGAAGAGAGTTTGATTAAACACGGCCAATCCCAAATATTCAACGAGGAAAGTAAAAAGAATATTCATCCCGTAGTTTTTATTAGAAACTTTAGAAGTCTTCTTTCAAATTCCTGGACGGAGGAACAGAAAATCCAATTTGTGGTTTCATACATTTCCGGTGACGCATCGTTCTGGCGTTGAACGAAGCAGAAACATGCAAAACATTTAACAAATTTCAGACGGCGTTTCTCGCCGAGTTCTAGTCAGCGTCGATTCAAGAGGAAAGATTGTATATAACGCAGAAATATATAACCCGAAGATAGGCTCTTAGAGAAAAAAATTTGAAAAATATATTAATATGACAAGGTATTGGGACGAACCAGTAACCACACTAGCCCTGTTACGAGTGTTGAAGGCTGGATTGCCAACAGATGTTAGAGAGAACATGTTTGACGTAACAGATACTGATCAAGGAATTTTTACGTGTGATAGACTCATTACACTTACTCCAAGAGGACGCCAGAAAGAATTGTGACGCAATAAATATTGCCAACTGTTCAAACATAAAAGGCTCCTAGAACGGAAGCATGGAAAATAGGGGCGAGGGAAGTCCCAAGAAAAACAAAAACAAAACCCATGGCAATTGAAAGTATTATAATAATAAAAATCTTTAAAACCAAAAATCTGATTACTTCTGTAATAATAATTACCAGGAAACCAGTGATTACCAGCGTCCGAATAGCAATCAAGGGCAATATAGTAATTAAACTGCGAACAATAATAATAATTCTAATAGTAAAAGACGAAATGAAAATAAATCTAACAGTCCGTACAAGGATAGAACAAAAAGCATGTGTGGTGACAATGAATATTGGCCTCAACAAGGGCCAATTCATTGGCAGACGCAACAAAATTTTGTGTATCCGGGTCAGCCAGTAAATTACGTACAGGCTATACTCATGCCGAATAACCAGTATCCACTATCCTGGGACACGAGTAGACCACCTCCGAATGTATAATCACAAAATGTGAAAATAGTGGAGGTATCCTCGGAGCCGAAACAGAATGTACCAAAGTCAACAACCTAATCTCGGTCCCTGTAGGCCTTCGCCAGGATACCGAGTTTGAGAATGAAGACAGTAGGTCTACGCAAAAAAACGTCAATATGATTCGCTATCAGGATGTTAAGAAAATTGAAGGTGAACTCTATCAAGAATCTGCCGTCGCTAATAGGGAAGAAAAGGAAAGTATGCAGGCAAGTGTCAATGGAACCATCAATGGTGTAGCAACCATTATCCTCCTCGACACAGGTGCGAGTGTATCGGTGATGAACGCACAATTTTTCAAAAAGGTAACGGAAATAAAATGACTGCCGATTTTGCCTGTTACGAATTGCAAAGTTATAGGAGCGGTGGGAAAGAAAGCACAAATTATAAAGCACCAGACACAAATTGAGGTTTCCTTTGGAAATGATGGCATTACATGCACGTTCCTATTAATGGAAGGCTTGTCAATACCGGTGTTACTGGGCCTTGAGTTTTTACCGGACAGAGAGCTATAATAGACCTCGCCCAGGGAACATGTGTACTTAAGTACCGGCAGCGACTAGTAACGTTGAAGATGAATCGGGAGTTCGGTGCGAGACTTCCCCTGGCAACAGGATTAGACGTATCTGTCAGCAAACAAAAATTGTTGGTGTTACAGTATGAACAGCCACAAAAGTGACATACTAACCGAAACAATGATGCCCCCAATACCGTGAGTGACATCGGCGCAACAATAGAGAAGGTGAAAGAGGCATCTTGCATTGACGGTTCACAGGCTGGACAATTAATAACATTTCTATCCAGATACCATGAAGTATTTATAGAGCAACCAGGTATGATAAAAGATTATGTGTATGATATGAAAGTCTGTCCCCATAAGACCTATTGTAGAGTTTCGTACTCGGTCCCCTGGATAGAAAAAATGGCAATTGTTCTACGAAGGGCGATGTAAAATAATCTTAGTCCCACATGGCAGATGTTATGTACTAGAAGATGTCAGTACAGGGAGTCTAAAAAGACTGTATTGTCATAGAGACATTAAGAAATATTTGCAGTACGAAACCACTTTCGTGTCTCTATAAAGAGAATAATATGTCTAGTTCAAATGCGCAATAGCACAACTGTGAATATATAAATAGCAATTATAGTATAATACACTCCTGGAAATGGAAAAAAGAACACATTGACACCGGTGTGTCAGACCCACCATACTTGCTCCGGACACTGCGAGAGGGCTGCACAAGCAATGATCACACGCACGGCACAGCGGACACACCAGGAACCGCGGTGTTGGCCGTCGAATGGCGCTAGCTGCGCAGCATTTGTGCACCGCCGCCGTCAGTGTCAGCCAGTTTGCCGTGGCATACGGAGCTCCATCGCAGTCTTTAACACTGGTAGCATGCCGCGACAGCGTGGACGTGAACCGTATGTGCAGTTGACGGACTTTGAGCGAGGGCGTATAGTGGGCATGCGGGAGGCCGGGTGGACGTACCGCCGAATTGCTCAACACGTGGGGCGTGAGGTCTCCACAGTACATCGATGTTGTCGCCAGTGGTCGGCGGAAGGTGCACGTGCCCGTCGACCTGGGACCGGACCGCAGCGACGCACGGATGCACGCCAAGACCGTAGGATCCTACGCAGTGCCGTAGGGGACCGCACCGCCACTTCCCAGCAAATTAGGGACACTGTTGCTCCTGGGGTATCGGCGAGGACCATTCGCAGCCGTCTCCATGAAGCTGGGCTACGGTCCCGCACACCGTTAGGCCGTCTTCCGCTCACGCCCCAACATCGTGCAGCCCGCCTCCAGTGGTGTCGCGACAGGCGTGAATGGAGGGACGAATGGAGACGTGTCGTCTTCAGCGATGAGAGTCGCTTCTGCCTTGGTGCCAATGATGGTCGTATGCATGTTTGGCGCCGTGCAGGTGAGCGCCACAATCAGGACTGCATACGACCGAGGCACACAGGGCCAACACCCGGCATCATGGTGTGGGGAGCGATCTCCTACACTGGCCGTACACCACTGGTGATCGTCGAGGGGACACTGAATAGTGCACGGTACATCCAAACCGTCATCGAACCCATCGTTCTACCATTCCTATACCGGCAAGGGAACTTGCTGTTCCAACAGGAAAATGCACGTCCGCATGTATCCCGTGCCACCCAACGTGCTCTAGAAGGTGTAAGTCAACTACCCTGGCCAGCAAGATCTCCGGATCTGTCCCCCATTGAGCATGTTTGGGACTGGATGAAGCGTCGTCTCACGCGGTCTGCACGTCCAGCACGAACGCTGGTCCAGCTGAGGCGCCAGGTGGAAATGGCATGGCAAGCCGTTCCACAGGACTACATCCAGCATCTCTACAATCGTCTCCATGGGAGAATAGCAGCCTGCATTGCTGCGAAAGGTGGATATACACTGTACCAGTGCCGACATTGGTGCATGCTCTGTTGCCTGTGTCTATGTGCCTGTGGTTCTGTCAGTGTGATCATGTGATGTATCTGACCCAAGGAATGTGTCAATAAAGTTTCCCCTTCCTGGGACAATGAATTCACGGTGTTCTTATTTCAATTTCCAGGAGTGTAGTTATCATAAATAATTTCATGAATTTCTGTAAGTAAAAAAAAATAGTCTGTAAGCTCACATGTCAGTAGTTACACTGTAGTATTCATGAAGTATAAATCCCAAAAGGGGAGAATAATGTTTCTTTATGATAAAAATTTTAATTGTTGTGAAAAGGTCGTTTACTCCGTAAAAGTTAGTGTAAATGCTATCTCAGCAAACATAATTTTCTTATTTGAAGAAGTTGCCAATATATGAATTTATGAATATAAATAGATACTGTGTTTATTCGTGTATGAGGGCAAATGAGTCATGACTGTTTCTATGACCCTCACCTACGTAAGCGCACACACGTGACGGATGTTAATTGAGTGTGAGTTCGAGTGTTTGTATCTGCATTCGCTCCTTAGGGAGCATTTTCCTGTTGTGTACCGTTTTGGTATGTTTTTCCTTACTAGGTTATCTTTGCCGTTTGCTCTCAAGAGCTTTTCTCTTGTTAGGTGAACCGAACATGGACATCTGTCCCATAATCTGGTAATCTGAATGAATGAGTATAAATAAAAATAAATAAAATATATGTCACCAAATATGGAAATGTACTGGTACCTACACGGTTCATTGATGATCCTATGGTCTGAACAATGTAGAGGATTCTAACAGTCATCTTGTCATTTTTTTACAGTATATGATCTTTGTTATCATGTTATTACATTATGAAACAAAGTTAACATGAACAAAAATCATTACTTTGTTAAGCGTCAGTTGTATAGAAGATTGTGTCTTGTGAGGTTTATGAAACACTAGCAGTAATCAGGACAGTGAAGCGTGTCTCACAAGAACTATGGAAGTCTAGTAGACGCGTGAAAATCTGAGTTTTCTTTTAAGGAAAGTGATGAACAGTGATTATAGCTGTGATCATTGAACATATGAACATAACAACATACATACATCAAATATGGTTATGAGACAGTCTGGACAGCCAGCCGCGCGGCAGCAAAATAATGCTACGCTGGTACGCAGCGCCTCGTGGGAATGTTTGCTTACCGCAGAAAATAAACAGAGCACAGGATGGAAACCAGAATGAAAAACGGTGCAATGCCCATAGCCAATTAAAGTTAACAATGAATGACTACCTTCAAATGAACAGTGTTCAGATGCAGGACATCGTCCGAAAACAAACTGTATGAATGCGTGTGAATGAATGTGAACTTGAAACGAACACTTCTTCCACGGAGTGAATATAAAAATTACCTTGTTACTGATACCCCTTTTCGACATTTCAAGAACCTACCTTGTACGAGAGGGACGTGGAAAGAGCGAAGCAGGATCTGCTGCAGTAATACTTCCAGACAGTAGCAGATCCAGACCATGGAGCGGCCGATGGCAGCCGACGCTCCATTCACGCGGTCGGGGGCGTTCCAGCAGCGATTCCCAACTGCCTACGATCCAGCGGCTCGACGTCGTCGGGAATCGTTATATAAACTTTTGATATTTTGAACTAAATGAACTTTTAATTTTCATGTTAAACCTCGGTGAAAGAATCTCTTGACCTCTGATAAATAAACACAAACATAAATACTCGTTTTCAAAATATTATCTGTTATAATCATGTTAAGCCTAACAAATACGAGTAGGTAACTAAATTTTCTTGAAGCCCCTTGGACGGTTTTGTTCCCGGTTTTCCGGATCCAGGGGGTAATTTAATCCAGAAAGTCTCCACCGCATTTTCCATGATTCTACTAATACCGAAGTCATTTACACAATCACATCAACACTAATTCTTTCATGAGTTACTCAATGTTATATCTGAACATTTGCATGATGAGAACAGTGTGTTAATGAAGTGAAAGTGGACAATGGTGGTCTGATAAAAAAAATGCAATGAACAAACTAGATTTTTTTTTCTCAGCCCAAGGGGCAATGTAATATGCACGCCTACATTTTATTCAGAATAATACTCACGACAGCATTGTGTGTGGCATGAGAATGAACATGAATCGTATTCTCGTAATATTAATAAAAAGAACTTCATCGTTAATAAAATAATAAATAATTATTGTCAGTGACATAATTTAATATTTTATAAAGAATTATATCTTAGACAATGCCCATGGAAAAAGATAATGAAAATCTCAATCTTTTGTTATCTATGACTCTTCTAGAAAAATCCTTCTTGTTGTACGAACTGTTGTACTGATAGGATGTGATTAGTGTCTCGTAACACAGTGATCCGTAAAAAAACTGTATTATGTTGCCAATTTAATATTTTAAAAATAGAATTTATGTGTCACTGAAATGAATCTTCTTTGTTTGGAATTTTATTTCATTGTAATTCTCGTCGTATATAAACGTTACGTTTTCTGCTCAGCTTCAAAAGCGCGCAGCCATTAGCGCAATTGATCTACAGCGCGGTTTATTAGTAAATGCTGAATAACAAGCGATTAACATTGAGAAATATTTTTAAATGTTAATACATATAGTGAAGGTACAAAAAGATTTAATATATGTATTATTTGTTAGTAGTAAAACAGGGCCTGAAGCAGAATCGATAAGTGATTGTCTAATGTTAACCGCTATTTTAGTGAAATATTGCAGCGGCAGTTTTAAATTGATAACAAATTGCGATAATAATTGTGCATTGGTGGCCCAGAACCCACTCTGAGGTTATAAATTCCAGATAGACGGTGAATACAGTGAACTTCTATGAATGCTAACAGCATCTTACGTTATATAAATTCTTATCTGCTGATGTATGAAGCCTGGTTATTTCCTTACAACTTTTATGAAATATTTTGACAGGAAATATTACGTTAGTTTTGTGTGCGTGTGGTATTTTGTGACAAAACTGTTAATTTTGCTTAAAGAGAAATGTTGCCACCTCGAATAACAGTAGCGTTAAATTCGATAAACGATCTCAATCTAGTAAAGAGACTACTATACAACAGCACTGAAAATTACTAAGAATCATTAATCTTGTTTAGTTCAGATTACTTATCATACATGTAGCTAGTTTGCTGGTTATATATGAATACTTTTGTAAATGAATGTAGTGCCATACACTACCCAGGTAGAGATTTCTTTAACAAAATAACGATCATTAGCCGGGAAAACCAATGATTAAATGAAACCACGTGTTATATTAATAATGAGTAAATATTTTTATTGTCATCTTGCTGAAATTGTACAACACGCAACGAACCATACACGCCACAGCAATTACCGCTAAATGTGGAACAATGTAAGTTAATGCGGATGAGTAGGACGAACAAACCCGTAATGTTCGGTTACAGTATCACTAGTGTCCTGATTGACACAATCAAGACGTTTAAATATCTGGGCGCAACGTTGCAAAGCGATATGAAATGGAGCGAGCATGTGAGATCTGTGGTAGGGAAGGCGTATGGTCAACTTCGGTGTATTGAGAGACGTTTAGGAAAGAGTGATTCACCTGTAATGGAGACCTCATATAGGATATTTGTTCGACCTTTTCTTGAGCATTGCTCGAGTCTTTGGGATCCATACCAGATCGGATTGAAGGAAGACATCGAAGCAGGTGAGAAATTTTAGAGAAGCGGAACTGAAGCTGACTGCAGGACGATTCTATTGCCACCTACGTACATTGTGCCTAAGGACCACGGAACTAGGATAACAGAAATTAGAACTCCTACGGAGGCATACAGATAGTCGTTTTTCCCTCGCCCCATTGCAAAAGGACCAGGAAAGGAAATGACTAGTAGTGATGCAGTGTACCCACCACCACGCACCGTACTGTGGTTTGCGGAGCATCTACGTACGTGTAGATGCAGACCAGTCAGCCAAGCAGAGACCCACAATAAAGCCCCTTTCAAACACTGTCTGGCGCTCATAAGGCTGTCTCAGACGATTTGGCTGCGTCTCTGCGTTCTCTACAGTGACCACTCAGAATCTGTCGGTGTTGACGCCCTTCTATGCCCCACCAGTCCTGATAAGACTGAACACGAATAACACTAATGCACTCTTGTGGACATTCAACCCATTACAGAGAACTGCAACTCTAACACCGGCCGATGTTTGAAGTTACATTGCCATCGGATATACCTTCTGGGTGCTTCGTTTTCTTTGTCAAGCACTGTACTTACTCGATCTTGATGCGCCTTAAAATAGACAATCGCTGCTTAGATGTGGATGACGTAAGTTGGACTGCCTGTCTTAATGTGCATGGAATATTTTGCAAGTCCGTTTTATTTTGGCCACCCTGTGTGCCTCAGGGTTCCGTCCTGAGCGCCGTCATCTTTGCTATCGACATTAACCCTTCAATGGCCTGCCTCCCACCGGGCATCGCCGGCTCCCTTTTTGTGGACTATTTTGCTATCTATTGGAGTTTTCCACGGACCTGTCTCACTGAGCGGCGTCTTCAGCGATGTCTTCATCGTATTTACTCATGGAGCACCGACAATGGCTTTCGTTTTTCCACTGACAAAATCGTCAGTATGAATTTCTGGCGGCGCAGTGGTTTCTCCCACCATCTTTGCATCTTGGGCCTGCTGCTCTTCCGTTCGTTGAAACTACGAAATTCCTCGGGCTCACGCTCGATAGGAAACTCACTTGGTCCTCCCATGTGTCTTACCTGGCAACCCGCTGTAAGCGGTCCCTCAATATCCTATGTGTCTCCAATGGTACTTCCTGGCGTGCAGATCGGTTCACCCTCTTCCGTTTTTACCGGTCCCTTGTCCGTTTGAAACTAGACTATAGGCGCTTTGTTTTGCTGCGTTTGCACGTCCGTCAATCTTACGCCATCTCAACACTATCCACCATCATGGCATCCGTTTGGCCACTGGTGCCTTTCACACTAGCCCGGTTGAGAGTCTGTATGCCGAAGCTGCCGAACTACTACTGTCCTACTACCGTGATTTTCTCCTCAGCAGGTATGCATGCCGTTTGTCTGCCATGGGTGGCCACCCATCCTATGTCTCCTTCTTCGATGTCACCTTTGATCGCCAGTATGGGGCGTGTCCCTCGTCTCTGTTACCTCCTGGAATCCGCTTTCAGCACTTGCTCCGGCGGCTTAACTTGACCCTACTTGCAACTTTCCCGGTGGGTGTGAATCCTTTTCCACCATGGCCTCTTGCGGTGGTCCGTGTTCACCTAGGCATTCATACATTTCCTAAGGACGCTGCTCCAGCCTCGCTCTATCGCCTTCAGTTTCACGAACTTCGCATGGAACTTCGCGATAGTACCTTTGTGTATACTGATGTTCTCTGACTGTCCTTTGTGTCGGGTATGCCTTCGTCACTGGCGCAGACGTTTTTCGATATCGGTTTCCGGCACACAGCTCAATATTTACAGCCGAGCTCTTCGTCCTGTATCAGGCCACAGAGTACATCAGGCGACACAGGCTCTTCAATTGTGTCCTCTGCTCAGACTCTCTCAGCGTCCTTCAAAGTCTCTGTGCGCTTTCCACCACCCGTACTTTACCGCAACGGCTCCAGGAAAACTGTCACTTGCTCACTCTTGATGGAGCCACTGATGTTTATGTGGGTTCCTGGTCATGTCGGTCTGCCAGGAAACGAGGCTGCTGACGCTGTTGCCAAGGCTGTAGTCCTCATACCTCAGCCCATTTGTTCGTATTTCCCTTCGATGATCTCTGTATTGCCCTCTGTCAGCAGGTGGTGTCACTTTGGCATCGCCATTGGTCCTCCCTTAATAGGAATAAGCTCAAGATTATTAAGCCCCTCCCAGCGGCTTGGACGACCTCCTCTCGTCCCTCCCACCGGAAGGAGGTCATTTTAACTAGGCTGCGTATTGGGCACTCTCGTTTTAGCCACCGTCAATTGTTAAGAGGTGATCCCCCACCACTTCGTACACATTGTGCCATTTCCTAAAGGAATGCCCATTTTTTAACCGTTTACGTTCCCGCTTGGGTTTGCCGTCTGAATTATCGGCCGTTTTAGCAAGCGACGCGCGGGCTGTCGACCGCGTTTTACTTTTTATCCGTCGTAGCAATATGTCGAAGGTCATTTAATTTTTAATTCTGAACCTCCATTTCTGTTTAATGTCTCTTATAGCTCTTTTTCACGTACCTGTTTTTAGCTGTCTTCTCTTACGTCACTTGGGAATGATGTATGGTCGTTTTTTAACTCTTCTGTCTTCGTGTTCTATATTTTTGTCTTTGGCGCGTGTGACCCCAACTGTTTTTGCGCCCTAAAACAAAATAACCTTGTAATTGGTAGACACCAGATATCAACCTACATCTGGTTTGAACCTCGTATGACTGCTTGATAATGAGGTTTTTGTCTTGAAAACAGTTCTCGGTAAACAAATGCAGAAAGAAACTACAGCTTTTGAGGAGTATCTGAAACACATTGAATGTTTCGTCTATTATTGTGTATACAGTTGCAGAATATATAGTATAATTCCGTTATTAAGTACATACAACCAGAATCAATACAGACAAACGAATTCTGTCAGACTGCTGTAGGTCTACGGTGGTCTGTCAGATACTGAGTATCTCTCGGTGTGCTCAGCTTGTACGAATAAACGGTACAGGCCTAAGGCTAAGATGTCAGCATCAAGAGCAAGCAGTTCAGTATGTGAACGGAACCACAAAGGCTATTTTGTAAGGTTTATTATCACGCGACCACGACTGCACTCTCATGCCAGTCTCTCCCCGCAGGCCGCAAGCAGTGACGTCAGTTATCGCTGAAACAACAGTTTCAACGCCACTTTACCCGGACTGTTAAAATCGCTCAAAATAGTCGTTTTCTGAAACAACCGGTTTTCGGTACGTTATTCCAATTATTCCCTGTAATAAACGTAGAAATCGAACAGAGGCTGAAAACTGTTGATGCCCTCGGTTTCAAGTTACGTAAAATCAAAATATTATATTAAATATGGAAATAAAATAAAACTTACTCTGTCCACTGTTAGCTGCTTTCCTCTGACCGTGATAACTGATTGATTACCAGAAAAAGTCAGCAGTATTCTCCTTTTTGTCCGAAATATTTTAAACTCTGCTCAAAAACCATATTGTAATCGGCGATCATATCACTATTTGGACACTACGAATAGTCAGTACTAAAGAGTGAAAACTGAGGTTGAAGAACTCTATTTTTCGTATTAATTTGTCGGTGTCCAAGGGATACAAGCAGATAAAGGCGCGTTATGTAGACACGGGCAGCATATCAGCCGCTTGCTATTTTAATTGTAAACTGTGAATCAACTGGTCATTTTTAAGTTTTCTCCTTATATTATGTCACTAGTTTGTTGCGTTTCCAATCGCTTTTAATCTTTTAAAGCAAGTGGAGCATTTACTTAATCGATACCGCACTTTGTAAAATATTTCCAGACTGGAGATGGTGCCTTCCTGTAATACACGACAGTGTGAAAATACCAATCGGACCAGATGGGGCAAGGCTTGCAAACTGCTTGTACACCCGTACCGCCTAATATTACACGTCACATGGCGTCATAAAATATTGTTTTACAAATGCTGTACCAATTCTTATTTAATGTGTTTGTTGCTCGTTTCTTTCGGGATTGTAATTAAAATGGCAGTGATCGCTTTTCCCATTTTCTATAACAGCACAAAATTATTTTGCAAGTAAAAACTATTCGCTCTTTAAAAAATCTGTATTTAAAAATGAATAATTTTAGCACTGCTGCTATGGCTAATTCATGTTTCGGTTCATTTACCCAGTTAGTAGTAAAAAATAAAAATACCTGTTAAAGTCGAGGCCAAACAAATACCTAAAAGTACCGGTTATTCAGAACTAAAATACCGGTATCGGTTATAACCAGTTGGTTTTTCCCATCCCTAGTGCACACGACTAGGCCACCCGCAACCAACGCGCAAGAGGCGCTCCGCTAGTATAAACTTTGAGACAGCCGCAGTATCTCGACACTTCCCCACAACATAATAGGTATGATAACCGTCGTACCGTCAAACCGACCTTTCCGTCTCTACATTATCATTGTTATAGGTGTTATGGAGTCATGTTGAATTTAATTTCTCGAAATATGAAGGTAATGGATAACAAGAAGAGGAGAAGAGTGAATGAAGGCAAGACTACATCTAACAGTGAAAACCTTCCTCAGGTAATCACAGAAGCGGCACGCAAATAGCCGCGTTGCGGTGCCGGAATGGCCGCAACCAATACAGCAGCGCGGATATTCCGGTTGCATAAGTTACAGGCGAACACGTAAGCGAAGGCAGCCGAGCGGCCTTATTCGTTTATCAAAGGACACGAACGCTCTTAGGTCGTCACCCGATCCTTCAACAATTAGAGGCCTACGCGGCTAAAGGCAGCTGCTGCGTGTGCTCAGTCATTTCATAGACCTTCGAAAACAAGCGAGTTGATAGACTTGCCGCCAGACTGTTGAGGACAGATAGCAGTTCAGATACAATATTCTGTAAATGGCAGATTTGTAACTATTTATTACTCCTTTGATTCACTGCGAAACAAGTGCAATTTCACACATTTTCGAACAGAAAATGGACGATAGTATCACGTTGACACGCTGGTCTGACATAGAATGCCCAGTGATAGTTGAATCAAGAAAGGTTAAACATTTAGCACAGTGGCTAACAAGATCAATGAACACTTTCGACACTGTATCATGCCTCCGTATGTTACTAGATTAGCAACACAAAATCTAATGCATTTCCACTGGAGTCACAAAATGCGTCAGATATGCACTGTCGGCGACAAAAATCGCCAAGCGTGCGTTTCTCTGTGCTAGGACTTGTTATGGCGAACAAAATACTTACTACACTAAAACTTGGTATGTATATGAAGGGTGAAAGTTCGTTGGATTCGGATCCACTATTTGGAATCAAAAAGCATCGCAGCTAATATTGAAATAACAAATTGCCTTATTGCATCAATCAAAAACGTTAAGAAGAAATGTTGATCTCTATTGTTTCATACCTTGATGACTCTTCGTTCAGATCAAAATAGACAGCAATTTAAACAATGAGTAAAAATAAAAAAATTAGCGCAGCAGTTTAATTAGCATTTAGCACAATATATTCAAATGTTTCTTATTTTCACGTTCTGTGCAACGTACTTTTGTTTATTATGAAAAATTCTAGCGCTACTTTTACGTATTCACATTCGTTCAAATGTATACCATTTATCTACCATTGTGATTGATGACAATAATTTCAGCGTGACTAGTTCACACACCACGTAATGGGATGGCTGAACGAAAGGCAGGCTAGTGCTGCTATCTGTCGACGAACTTGCAGTGCACACCGTTTCCTCCCGACGCTGTACGCTGGCGGCATCTGGTGTGTAGGTTTTGAAACACAAAGCTCCAGCGCCACCGGTAAGATACAGCAGCTCCATTATGTGATTTTTACGGCTTACATTTACCCTGAAAGACGCTAAATCATCCTTCATCACTTTATTAGAACCGTAAATTTTGACGGAAGCGTATACTGCAACGAAGTCTATAGGCCCCCACTCCCCCTGCAGAATCCCATCGTTGGCATTAAAATGGAAGATATAGTATATAAGTACATTATACTCCAATCAGCATTTTCAGTAGCAGACAAAAAGGATTAACAGGCAATTAACGAAGAAAAACAGAAACTAGAGAGAAAGTTCATCATAAACATGTCAAACAGTACTATCTTACTGTTTATATTTGCCACTGGCTTTTACTGTGTTCCTCTTTCTCACATTCCCGTCACGTAAGTAATATCCCGACGGTTCACTGATACATAAAAGTCATGTCACGCATTTTGAGCTATGAAACCCAGCAGCACGACGTTTCATGTTGATGAAATTGCAAAACGCCAACACTTCCTTCTTTTTGGCCAGCCAAGTATTCTTTTCATTGCGGAAAACGATATTCCTCTAGGAAAAGTAGCAACTGATACTACCAACTAATGATCGTAAAGTACTAACCGCGTCGAAATTTATCTTTAATAAATACATCAGTTAATAGAATAGTATTGGGAGAATTTTGAACTCAATTAAAAACATTGACTTCTAGTCGGACAGAATGGTGCATTTTTGAATTATTGTGAGATATTTTAAAAGTCAAGGGAAGTTGTTTCTCTATAGAACTACGTTGCATCTGAAGGGATCTAGGAAGATACGTAGATTTCAAATGGACTTAGGAGCAAAATCTTTCCCTTTTTGTATAATTCTGTCCTTAAATATCTTGTTACAAACAGCCCTCATTAAATGTATAAAATATTTTAACGTTTATAATTTTGTTTAGAAGTACTGTCGTCGAAAATATCATAGCTCTGCCGGTATGAGACTTAGAGCTCTGTCTGCTGATGTGTTACACTTCTCTCTTTATACAAAATGCAGAATAACGCATATTTACTTCTATATTTGAAATATTTTTATCTTCTGCGTATACCACTGAATTCCCAATGTGCAGTTATTATAAAGAGAT